>NW_025999635.1:2317500-2790000 GCF_019419815.1 Pyrus x bretschneideri
CTTCCCATGTAGGATAAATATACATACATACATACATACATACATACATATATATATATATATATATATTATGAGATCACAACAAATTAAGAAAAACATATATATGTGTGTGTGTGTGTGTGTGTGTGTTATGAGATCACAACAAATTAAGGAAACCCAACTTAAGAAATTAAAGATATATATGCAAGAACAAAATTCTAACTGTACGATCTTATATAATATAACAAAGAACCAGTAACAAAGCTCAAGAATCATGATCTACCTCAAAACCATGAATTAGAGAAAGTTAATTCAATGAAATACGAAATGATGTAAAATCAAAAGAATAATTAGGACAAAACTAACAAAGCCCAGACACTAAAAATGTAAAAATATGCATGATTTATAAAAGAAAGAGATTATATGAACAAGTAAAGGCTATTGAACTGAATTTAAAAAGAAAACTCACAAGCTTTGATCTTTTGTTGGTCAACTCACAAGCTTTGATCAAGAGTAAGAAATGCAGCAAACAATGAGAGAGCAAGAAGAAAGAGAGAGCCATTGGATTTGGATCGAGAGAACGAGAGACCGTAGACTTGCCGCGTCAAGAAGTCTCGCCCGTTGACCAATTGACACATTTTTGTCACGTTTTGTAATTGCATGGTTGTATATTAAGGACGTAGGGTAAAAAAATATGTGCGATGAAATATATTCAGGCTATAATAATACATATCACTTAGTGACACGAATTGTATCAAAACTATTACAACTTAGATTTCAGCATATGTGAAATCTAACATTGATTTTCTTTATCACTTAGTGGTACATACTATAAAATTAATAAAAATTGCTTATAATAAATAATTAGTAATATCAAATCACAGTATGCTGGTGACACTTCAAAATTTGTCACTAAAACATGTCCTCGGATACGAACTTCTATGCATTTGGAATTTGGAGGGCTGAACCCGGCAACCAAAACATCTATTGAGGGATCACCCTAGGCAAGTAGCTCTTTATCACAGTGGTAAAAAAGTATTGAGTTTTTACATGACAACGTGGATTCAAACTACGTCGATGACTAATCTAATATCTAATCTAACAAAACCACATTCTTTAAAAAAAGAAAGAAAAGAAAAACAGAGATCACCCTACTTCAAGCAATAACTGAACCACACACTCCTTGCAACCCCCAACTCTAAAAAAGCCCATATGTATATTCAGCCTAAACCACGAGCAAAATGGAGTCATTTGTTCCACAATGTGCTCTGAATTCTGATCGCTTCCTCTTTTCACGACAGCAACAAATTCTAAGTTAACTTTACTTTAAAGAAAGGCATCTGCAACTGCACGGTTTTCAATTTCCATATGCATGCAGGCATGGCATCTACAACTGCAACCCTATACCCGAAATAAAGGGGTTTTTTGAAATAGGTTCAAAGTAGTCTATAAAATTGGACTTATTTCAAAAGGTAATCTATAAAATTGGACTTATTTCAAATTTTCCCATAAATTATATTGCATGCTCTTTACCAGAATCTTAATTAGCATCTAACATCAACTGCTTCTTACTCACAATTTCTCCTTAACACACAAAAGAAATGATTAAATATTTGTAGATCTCAAGCTGAGAATAAAATTCAAATGCGTACAACTGCCATAGCAATTCAGATTTCTCAAAGTAAAAAAGCTCCTAGCTATAGGCTGCCAAAAGTTCTGTGAATATGGTTCAAGTCACAACCTATTGGCTAGAGATTATATTCCTAGGAAGATTTAGTTTTGGTGTGATTGTCAAACCGTTATGTGATTTAACCAAATTATGTACACAATAAAACATTTTTCTTTAGTATATTATATCCTAAAATGTCAATAGATCGTCAATTCGTATATATATTGCAATACATATTTAGTAATATCACGTGACATTGTGAGATTAATTGTATCAGTAACATGATATATAAACACTTTTTCTTTACGAGGAAAAGGGAGGTCCAGCTCCAAACCTAACCTTCAGGCTTTAGCCAAGATCAATAAAGAAGTGAAAAAATAAGAATATGGACGGCTAGCAAAAGGCCTCTTTTATACTGAAAGGAGCCATCATATAGTATTCAATTGTGTAGCATTGGAATATTATAGGACAGTTGCCATGCAAAAACCGACTTTGCCTCAGTTGCTTGTTGCAGACAATTACATAAAAGTATCAGCCACTCTGTCTCTGTGCCTTACCAAAACCGCTACGAATACAGATTTTCTACATACAAGAATCTCTTGCATTTTAGAAATTGCAGATGACATGAAAATCCCATTATATAGTCTGCAAAAATCACAGCGTTTTGGTTACCATAGGCCAAAAAGAAGGTCAATAAACTACCAAAGGTACCAGCATTTTAAGCTGTAAAGTGGGTTTTGACTACACACGCACAAAGTTATAAATTATCCATGACATGCATGAAACAGGAGAAATGACTCACATATAGAACAAGTTTACTTTTACTTTGGTGTCTCGGTCTAGTAATATTACGTCATATGTATTGAAACACCACATGACGAATGACAATAAATCTGTTACATATAAGTTGCTCTCCAAAATTCTCTCACAAATCCCAAGCTAGCTAGTTAGATGGCTCATCCACCTCAGTTTTGGTGGCTACGTCCGTGCCGCACCAAAGATACATGAAATCATAATACTTTGCTTTTGCCAGTGTCAATTAAAATTATATATAAGTCAATGAAAGTTACAACATTTTGATAGGATTATATAAAGTTCCCTGCAAATGGCTCGCTTATGATGTTGATGAGAATGGAATCTTGTGTTGTCTACGTAAGAAGGGGGATTTTTTTTTTTTTTTGAGGGAATATTGTTGCCATGTGAAAACCCAAGAAAAGAAAAGAGAGTTAATATAAAAAAGAAGTATCTAATTCCATAGGAAGCAAAGAGAATTTAATATATAGACAAACCAAATGGAAAAAAAGTGGGAAAAGAGAGCAAAGAGAATAAAATCTGCTATTTTAAATGGACCACCATTAGGAAGACTTTTTAATCTTAATGGATTTTAAGGGTGGTGTTTAGCTGTTTTTAAACAGGCTGATTATTGGTTATAATCATAAAAGGCGAGAAATCTTTAAGTGTAACGGTCATATTATTGTGTAATGATATAATTCACGAGTTATAATATAAATAAGAAATAATATTGATATGTCATGTACTTAAATTATAATGTTAATAAGTAAATGAACTTTTAAACAAATCAGATTGAATCACGTTGTGGTGAGACAACTATAATAATATACTTCTCGGCCATAATCGGCATGCAAGGGGTGAAATCTCATGACCGACTAGCCATATACAAATAAGGGAAAATCAAGTTAGACCATGGTGAGGATGAGAGAATGCAATATATAAAAGGAAAGTATTATTGACATTCCAAAAATCTCATTCTACACTCCTCACAAGTGTATTTTTCTTTCATAATATAGAAAGTTTGGAGTGTAGAATGAGATTTTTGAAATGCTAATAACAATTCTCTATATAAAATTCTCTTTTTGTATGTGTAGCCGCACAATGACGTGGCTAGATGAACCTACTGTTCCTAATATTTGCCCATATGGTGGGGGATGGAGTTCCATGGTATTCTAGTAAATAAAGAGAATATTCTGACCACTTTCTAAATAGTAAAAACCCGGGAGAACATAAAGTCCTAAAATTCAAAATAAGAAAGCAAGGAGAAAAGAGAAAAGTACATTCTTCAATCCATCTCCATCTCTCCAACTCCAATCCACGACGATGCTTACGCACACCACACTTTTTTCATCTTTTCGTTCGATTCATCCGGCTGTCCTCCACCCTTACTTTTGTATTCTCCGCTTCACCAGATTCCATATTTTTCTCTACCGCATACATATACATATAAAATTTTTCGACAATGCGTTTACATGCACTTTTCTAAAAGAAGAACCTGTCGATATTGTTGAGACTTTGACATTGCAGTTGTTAATAAGTCGTCGATAAACTTAAGTACTGTTAACCCTTAGTGTAGGAGGACTAATACGTACATTTGTATGTGCATGTACAAATATCTGAGTTTGAGTTTTTCTTTTAGTTGGAGTTTTGAGCGAAATGAATTGAACTCCATTGCCGTGGAAGCCAAGAATCTGCGGCTCTCTGCGTCTCTCTGTCTACATTCTAAAACCGCTTTCTTTTTCTCTCAGAGATTCTCTTGCTTGCTTTCTCTCTCGGCCCTTTAATTTTGACGATGCCTGGTGCCTTGTTCTCCTCCCTCTTTTCTTTCGAGCCGTCCGTCGCGTAATCTCTCTCTCTCTCTCTCTCTCTCTGTGACCGTCCCTTTCAAGGTTCTTTGTGATTCCGGCGAAGCCCTCGTTCTATATATAAGGAGCTTAATCTTCAATGGTTGCTTCAGGTGTCAACCAGCTTTCTCACCCTCGTATTTCTGGTATAACACATATATCTATATATTCAACTTTTTTTTATTCAGCTTTAATTTATTTCCAAACTCTGTGCCTTGTGTTGTTTGGACAGAGGACTTTTTTTTTTTAAGTTGGGAGATGATGTTGAAATGTTTGTGGTAAGCAGGGGAGTTTGTTTCTTCATACGTAGAGAGGAAGTCACGCTTTATGAAATGGCTCAGTAAACTTTTCAGGAGTAGGCCTAGTCGTGGAGAAGCCGCTGCTGGTAGTAACCGGAATCCGCAGCTTATTGGTGACGAAAACATGCTTTCGCGGGCGCTACCTCGATCATTGGTTTGAACACCAACCCCTCTTATTTTTTTATGATCACGTCTTCTTAACTTCAGATTGTTAATATATGTTAGTATTGTTCTTTTTGTGTTGATTACAAAATTATAGCATATTTTGGTTTGATTTCGGCTGCAAAATATTACGAGATTTTTATAATTCCCAGTTGATTTTGAGTGCTTGTATCTTTACTCGGATTTTTACTTTCATCCATGTAGATCATTTTTGTTATGTTTTAACCGTCAACTGAGTTGATTTTTCCATTAAATTTTTATGGAAGTAACTTTGCCTTATTTGATGAATTGGACTGAATGGTGCTAACGGAATGAAACTATAAGAACGAAAGTGCAACAAAGAAAGCTACAACGACGAAGGTGAGAATCCGAGTAAACTACTGGAATTTCTAAATTAGTTTCTTTTTCTTGTGTGATCAGGATGACCGCTCTAGAGCGCAGAAGGAGAAAGAGGAGTTAGACCATGCAATTGCACTGTCTCTGGCCGAAGATTTGAAAAAACCAAGCAGTAAGTTTCCATTCTTCAAGATCCGACCTCCGAATACTACACTATGTGAGCGCCGTGTGTTTTCACAATGTCATTATTCAGGCATATTTTCGCAATATTCAGGATATAGATGGCAGACAGAAAAGGATGAAGAGCTTGCTAGGTCGCTTCAGGAAGGTCCGATTCCACCTTTCTATCGTCCAAATGCCTCAGCCCCTCCACCGTATTATCCCTATGGACAACAAAGGTAACATTTTTTCGGGTGTACTTTTTAGTTTCACGTAGCTTAGGATCTTCGGTTCGATCAATTTTTTTATTTACATACCAAATTACTCAGTGTTAATGAAGCTTTGAAAGTTGCTGCTACTAATCCTGTGCATTTTGTGTCTGATTAGCAGAATATGTGGCGGTTGTAAACACGAGATACAGTTTGGCAACTACCTGGGGTGCATGGGGATCTTTTTTCATCCCCAGTGCTTCTGTTGCCGTTCTTGTGGCCACCCGATTGTTGAGAATGAGGTAGTTTCTCTTCCTTGGACTCGTTCGGCCATGTTTTTTTTCCTTCGCCATGGTCTAGTTCTTACCGGCGTTTTCTCTTGATCCTAGTTTTCTTTGTCGGGGAGGGATCCGTATCACAAGTCCTGCTTTAAAGAGCTGTCTCATCCCAAGTGTGAAGTTTGCCATCAATTTGTAAGAAAAGGCTATTTCTTTAAATATATAGAAACGTTATGGTAACCTACTTCGACATTAATGATTCTTCGCTTCCAAAATTTTCAGATTCCAACGAATCGAGCTGGTTTGATCGAGTACAGATGTCATCCTTTTTGGTCACAGAAGTACTGTCCAGCACATGAACATGATAACACAGCTCGTTGCTGCAGTTGCGAACGCTTAGAGGTACTAATCTACACTAGCACCTCCTCGAAGTATTTCTTGAAATTGAAACTTTACGAACACTAAATCAAATTGTTCTGCTTTCTTCGTCTTCTTTTTCTTCGTTTGGAAGTCTTGGGATGCAAGGTACGTTTCACTGGGGGACGGGCGGAGTCTATGCTACGAGTGCATGGAATCTGCTATCATGGACACCGGTGACTGTCAGCCATTGTATCATGCCATACGAGACTATTACGAAGGGATGTACATGAAATTGGAGCAGGAAATACCCATGCTTCTGGTCGAAAGACAAGCACTTAACGAAGCTATTGTAGGCGAAAGGAGTGTAATGTCGAAATCCCTGCTCTGTGCTTTGAGTTTTTTCGGTTTGAGGAATTCGTCTAATTCATCACTGGTTCTTTGCAGGGCCTCCATCACATGCCCGAGACGAGGGGTTTATGCCTTTCGGAAGAGCAGACTGTCACCAGTGTACGAATCTAGACAATTCTACTAGTTCTCTTTTCGTTCTTTCTTAAAATTGAAATGATTCATGAAGCTGACCTCAACGAAATTTTCTCATTTGTTTCTCTTGATTCCTTCATGTGTTACTAATCAGATCCTCAGAAGGCCGAGAATCGGAGGGTATCAATTTATCGGAATGAGAACCCAACCTCAGAAATTGAAACGAAGTTGCGAAGTTACTGCCATTCTTGTTCTCTATGGTCTCCCAAGGTAATGCTAGTTGGTTATCAAACTGGCAGCACACAAGGTTCATCTGACTGTTTTCAATATTCATGTTGGATGCAGGTTACTAACTGGTGCCATTCTTGCCCATGAGTTGATGCACGGCTGGTTACGCCTCAATGGCTACCGGAATCTTAATCCTGAGGTAGAGGAAGGCATCTGCCAGGTGCTTTCATACATGTGGCTTGAGTCAGAAGTAATGCCGAGATTCCAAAGCATGCCATCTTCATCTACATTTTCACCTGCAGCTTCCTCTTCCTCTTTCACGTTTTCCTCGAAAAAAGGTGGAAAATCGGAAGTTGAACACAAACTAGGGGAGTTTTTCAAGCACCAAATCTCCCACGATTCTTCACCTGCATACGGAGGAGGGTTTCGAGCAGCCAATGCAGCTGTGAATAAATATGGTTTGCGTCGCACATTGGATCACATTCACCACACCGGAAACTTCCCTGTGTAACGAGGAAAAAATAATGTTGCTATTTCTCTGTTCTCTCTGCTCTATACGGCCATTGAAGTCTGAAGATATTATTTTGCTCAACCCTAACAACGGATTGAGCTCATCACAGAAGCTCTAGGGCGCTGGGAGTGGATACAAGCTCGAATTGTCACTCTTCCAATCAATAATATTAATAATAAATATCCATGTATTTTTATTTTATTTGAGATTGGGCTGGTTTGGTATTGCTGTACTTTGAAAAAAAAAACTGCTTCTGTTGTGCTGTGAGAAGAAGCTCATTTTGCTACTTTACGTTTTCAGCTTTTTTTCACCTAAAACTGTGAAAATAGGCTGTTTTTAAGTGTTCACCAAACACCTTTTTGAGCTTAGCTTTTTCTTATACCCACTTCTTATAAAAGCACCTCAGTACCAAACCAGTACTAAGTGATTCTTATGTTCTTATAAATTTTAATGGAGTTTGTGTTATGGATTCTTCTGTTCTTACAAATTTTAATGGAGTTCGTGTTATGGAATTTTCTAAGAGAAGTTTTGTGAAAGAGTTCTTCGCATGAGAGCAAGTAATGTGTAGAACAATTCTTGTGAAAGAGAAGCGTGTTTTTGGAAAACGGCAAGTTTTTCAGTGTGACAGTAGATATCTCGTGTACCAACGGTGTAGAATCGTAAAATTAAAACATGTTTTAGAGAACAAGTAGATTGATAACATCATGCGCCAGAGGGGCAATCACGACGAGAAATTAGCAGATAGATAGATTAGTACAACGCATAATGCTAGATTGCTTTGTTAATTCGAAGACAAGTATGAATTACAGCTGCCGGAAACGTCCCGTAAATTGAAGATTTCTCAGAGGAGAAGATTGAATATTTCTGATTACCGTAAGAGACACTTGCGTCGCATACAAATTCAAAATGTGAGAGATGTAGGATCGTCAATCTATACACGGAAAAATCTCTTCCCCACAGCAGCATCGCAAAACTACCTGCCACGAGATTTTGTTCCAACAGCTTCTTTCGTATCTAGTGAAACTATATAGCAGCACTGACATCCGCTAAAAGCATCTTCAACGTCTCGTACGTCATGAAACAGATACCTACACCCGGTACCACCTTGTAGTATTCTGGGAGGATCCCTCTATATAAGCCACGCAACCCTTCTGTTTTGAAGATGTGCTTAAATGTGCCAAAAAGACCTGTTGTGTAGACACGAGCTCGGCCACCAGCGCCTTCCAACTGCTTCCGTCGCCTCACAAGATCCAATGGGAAGGTTGCTGCACAATATAATGAGAATAAAATGAAAAGAGCTGGACACGGTTGGTAAATGCCATCATACTACAATACTGTTTGAAGACTACATTCTCCGAGGTCATGAAATCAGGTCTCGAACAGTTAACAAATCAAACAATGCAAAGACAGTGGCACATGACAACTCAAGACGAGAAAATGATTTAAAAGCAACGAAAATAAAACTAAACCTATGATCAGACTACAAGCACTATGCAACCACTCTCAAATAAATTCAGTAAATTGGCTATTCGACTACTACCACTATGCAGCTTGACAATCTAGTGCCAGTATGAATGAAATTTAGTTTTTTCGGGAGTAATAATGAGGTGTTCAAATACCTTACTGGTCAGTCAGCAGATGATTTAAAAAGCTAACACTCACACTTTTATGACAAAATGAAGGAAGATAGTCTGCCTTAAATAAAGGAAAGAATATTTAGAGATTAAGATCCAAGTGAAGGCAACACCAGCCCAAGAGTATCCCCGCATGCATTCGCAAGGGCTTGAAGGAATACAATACCCATGAAGCCATTGGAATAAGGAAACCTAAGTGAGAAGCATACCTCAAAGAGGACACCTCTCACATTTGGTAACTGAAGACATACTTTCACCTGAGAGCAGTTCCACCCTACAATAGAACCGACTGCAAACCTTTGGGAGACAAGTCACCGAAGAAATGTTGGACAGTGGATGTTAATCAAAACAAGGTCTTTATCATAAAAACAAAAATAAGTTAGATGAGTGATGATGCATAAGAAATTTCTTGTCAGCTTCCTTACTAAGATTCTCAAATACCGCATTAAAAACCCACTCCGGCCTGGTTTCTGGCTCTAAGGGTCAGTCTGTTTAGAGACTTGGTGCAGAGCCTGCACCACAACCTGTTTTCTCTGCATCACAAGCATAGAAAACAGCTAGGTACATTAACTTTTATTTATTATTGACATTTCTAATTAAACAAACCAAATTATTCAACCACATTGTTAAGTGTAACAAGACTGCTCTAATCAGATTTCAATGCAATAGTTTAGGTTAGGGGTATTTCACCAAATGTAACCCTTAAAAGTAATCCAACAGAAACTATTATTGAAGTAGTAAATAGTGAAAAGAAATGTGCGTTAAAGCTACATGGGTAAAGGAAGCATTACATCCACGCATCAAGCTTGACACCGATATCTATACAATACAAACTATGACTTCCATTAAGAACAACCATCCAGACTATCTGACTTTTGAGAAACTATATAGAATCACTTTTCAAGAGATCTAAGGAAATAGGAAGTGTAAGATCACTCACCTGTTGATGATGCAATTCCTGAAAGGCTCCCACAAGCAAGACTAACCAACACAGTAGAATCCTCAGGCCTGATGTGAAGATAACAAAATTAGCACTATAGTGTTAGGCCTAAAGAAAGCATGCATGCAAAGGTGATTGTAACATATAAACCATTTAACTGCAGACTCAATTGATAAAGTAACCCACCTATGTGACTGCCAATAAGCTCTCAAGGTCTCATACACTGAAAAACTGATAGCTATACTGGGCCCAACACCCTGCATTATAGACAGTAGAGAAGTCAGATAAAACACCAAGAGAGGATTCTAGGCATAAATGAAGTTACAAAAAAATAATTTGAGAATACCAAAAGGGTTGCTCCGAGTCCCTTATAGAGGCCAAAAATACCCTCATCCTGGGTAATAGTTCGCAGTGTATGCCAAATTCCTTTGTAGTACATCACGTTTGTCTGCAAATTTCCAACAAATCAATAGGGGAGCAAAATACATATGAAAACTTTTCAGTCGAGGCAGAGCTTTTAAATTCGATCAGAGACTAACATACAGTAATTCAAAAAGGATGAAATGGTTCAGAATACAGTTGAACATATGCCCCTGTAGGTATGATTCAAATATACAACTAGACTGTAACTTCTGGGGAAGTGTTTAAAAAAGAAAACATATGCCAACTACCAATGATTGACGCGACATGCATTCCCAAACATGGCAATCAATGGTTCAACAACTTAACCAATCTCATTTGGGAAGTGCTTTTAAATGACTGAAAGCACTTTTAGAGAAACTGTTTTTGGGTTCCAAAAGCACTTGAAGTTCTTCCTGCTTCCTGAAGGAAGCACTTCTAGGATTAACTTAATTTT
Source organism: Pyrus x bretschneideri (assembly GCF_019419815.1). Classification (NCBI taxonomy): domain Eukaryota; kingdom Viridiplantae; phylum Streptophyta; class Magnoliopsida; order Rosales; family Rosaceae; genus Pyrus; species Pyrus x bretschneideri. The sequence goes on from NW_025999635.1 coordinate 2,328,237, forward strand.
ACTAAGTATTGGTTTCAAAAACATTTTCTCTAAACGCTGTTTCAGTTGTCTAAAAGCACTTCCCAAATAAGTACAAAATCTAGTAAAAGAAAGCATTTCTTTCCAAATTACCTGAGCTGCAAGGCGTGTCCTTACAAGATCCAAAGGATATGTAACTGATGCAGCTGTTATTCCGGCCAATCCTCCACCCACAAAATGCACACCAAGGTCTGTACTTAAGTTGTCCCTATGATTTTCCAGTCCAGGAACTTTTTTTAGGAACTGTACCACATAAAACCCAATGAATTAAACATAAAACAATGGTAAAATAACTTAATTGACCAGTTGAACTGCATGAAGGTAACATGAACCAAGTGTTTTTACCAACCTTTTTATACTGCTCATATGAGTAGAAATTGACGGAAGAATATGGAAGACGATGAGCAATTGTCACCAAATTTCCTTTCCAGAAAGCTCTAAATCCTTCTTCACCAGCAATTCTGGAGGCCTCATGCCATATGCTAGCTTTTCGCATCGTTGCAACATCTGAGTGCATACCTTGCACCTAAAATGATAGCGTGATATCAGTAAAGCAGCTCCATTGTTCGATAATCATAACAAAACCCAATCTTTACTTGTTCAGTAACCCGAAAACTCGGGTTTAATTCAAAGTTCAAAATTTTAACCAAATTTTCATTAAAACTAAAACCAAGCATGACCCTTTGTTCAGTAAAGCATAACAAAACCCAATCTTCACTTGATCAGTAACTCGAAAACTCCGACATTTAATTCAAAGTTCTTTTTTTTTTAACCAAGTTTCATTGAAAAGAACACACCAAACACCAAAATAATATATTACAAATCTATAAATTAAACAAAAACTCATTAATCAGCCTGCAAAAACAAACATTAAAAATGAAGGAAAAACAGGGAGAAGACCCACCTGAAAGAGAATAGTGAGCCGAGCAAGAGGCGCCGTGCAAGTCTTACTGAGAGCGCCGGCGACTCCTCCGGCGAGAAGCTGTGACACCGTACCGATCTGAGACTGCTGTTGGTGCAGCGGCTTCGTCTGTTTCTGCGGCAGCGACTGCGCGAGCGACCTCACGCCGCCTTCGACGGCCACGCCTCCATGGCCGGTATTCAGAGCAATCTGCCCTCCTTCCACCACCACCCCAACTCTCGCCTCCGTCTGCATTTCTGGGTTGCTGCTAGAATCCCCTAACTTCGCCACGAAGCAACCTCACCCCAAACTCCCAAAACCTGATAGAAATTGAATGCCGGAAAAAAAACCCTAGAGATTAGAAATTGCACGAACCCAGTTTTCTGCTTCTGCTGTGGAACTTCTTCATTACTCTTGTCTGCTCTCCCTGCCTAATTTGAACGCAGGAAGAGGTAGAAGAATGTACCAAGCGACGCCGTTTGACCGCTTTCACCTAGACGGTGCGTTTAAGGAAAGATTAGGGTTTTCCGTCATCGTCAACTAAACAAGTCGCGCGGGGGGCCCCGGGGGGGAAATCAAGTGCATTGCGTCCTATTCTAGCACAGACAAATGGCGGTTTTCTATTAGTAAATAAAAAGAGACCGTTGGTACGTAAACACGACAGTGAATATTTTTTTGATGTGGGTGGTGTTATAATACAACTGGATGCAGGCAATTTATGCGGCCGTGGAATATCTTATTTACCGATTATTTTCGCTTTCGAATATGCTTTTTGCGCAAGCGGCTTCACGTTCGCATGCGGACTTTCACAAATAAATAAAAAATAAAAAAGCTTTGGAGTGGGCGTATTGCTGCCAGCTGGCGAGGTTAACGTTGTTGTAATGGGAGCATAAGTCGGTTAATTGTGTTCTCCACTACTTGTCTGCCACGTAGCATTCCCGAAGGGCTAAGTATTCAAAATTTCAAACTTTTTGTCTCTCTTTTTATCTTTTATTTTGTACTTTTCACCCACCGACCAACAATTTTTCCACAAAGTATTTTACTCCTATCCACCATTCACTTTGGGTATATTTTATTTAGGTTTGTGTTTATTACAATAACAATAACAAAGCATTTTACAATTAAATGAGATCGACTGTATGAATCGTAAAACATCATTGTGCTTGGTTCTGTGTCATGTCTTCTTAGGTCTTCCTTTACCCCTTCGACCATGAACCTCTGTTCCGTAATCGCATCTTCTGACCGGAGCATCAGTAAACCTTCATTTTACATGTCCAAACCACCGTAACCAATTTTCTCTCATTTTTCCTTCAATTTCAGCTATTCCTACTATACCTCAGATATCTGCATTCCTAATCTTATCCTTTCTCATGTGCCCACGCATCCAATGAAGTATTCTCATATTTGCTACACCCATTTTATGTACGTGTTGATGCTTCACCGCCCAACATTCCATGCCATAAAGTATTGCTGGTCTTATTGTCGTCCTATAAAATTTTCCCTTGAGCTTTAGTGGTATGCGATAGTCACACAACTCTCATATAGTTCTTGAAATTTTCCCTTGAGTTTATCCATTATACAAATCTTGAAATTTATATTTATTTGGGTAATGAACATAACCCTCATTTTAGCAAAACCATATCCATTCACTTTTATTCTTCCTAATTTTTTTTTTTTTTTTTTTTTTTTTAGAAATCAATAATGCAAAGCTACGATTGTATGAAACATAATTTCGTTCTAATTTATTAGCAAAATTTAGTTGTGGCCTTCAAGCTCTTATGTGATATTACAAATTAGAATGTTATTGTTTGTACCAATTCAATTTTCAACTAATAAATGTGATTTTCGCTTAGAAAAGTGAGACATAATATTTATGATACTTAAGTTATGAAATATCGATGTTATTGTTGATCTTTATAGTAACGTTCAAATTATAGCATTATAAGATTGTGCCACCGTCACATTTAAAAAAATTTCCTAATTTATAACCAACTTGTATTTCAGTGACCATAATGTGAATTTGTTCATGGTAGTATAACTTTCACAAATAAATATATAAAAAAATGTATAGCATAATAGGAGTATGGATCATCTTGGTTCCCTTTAGTGGCAGGTTCAAATGCATGAGTATGTAAAAGAAAAGTGGAACTTGGATGGCTTCGAGTCCAAGCAAGATAGTATCTTTCTCTTTTCACGAGAGTATCTTCCTTTAGCCCCTAGGCGGGGTTGAGTAATTGAAATTACGTTAAACTAGCACAGATTAATTTATCATTATTAAGAATCTTTTACGGTCATTTAATAGTGTAATTTAAGAAAAACTAGTGAAAAGTTCAAAAAAAAATTTTAGTTTTAATGAAAAATGACAAATAAAGATGTAGTAAATAGTACAAATGAAAGGTAAAAAATGTGGTATTTCGTTGAAAGTGAACAGTACCATAAGTGTTTCGTTAAAACTCCATGGTATTTCTCTTTATTGTAAATGAGTTCTTAAATTCGATTCTCGCTAAATACGAATTTAAACCACATTATTATTCTCCCACCTCTTAATATAAATAATATTACTTACTAACAAGAAACGCTTTCTTTATTAACGGCGGTTAGTGCAAAGACTATGATCTCGTTACTTTTTATCTTGTTATTCCCCATTTGTTTAGCGTTGATATCTATCCCATCTATCTATCCCATCATGGGTTGTGACTAGGTGTCACGACATTGCCAAAAAAGTCAGAAATATTTGGAATGTAACACATAAATTAAAAAAATAAAAAAATAAAATAAAATCAATTCCGTTATCCCACCAGCTCTTGGCCTCTAATTGAACCATGTTATAACTTATGTTGGCTTATGTTGGGGTATTGGTTAGGCGGTATTTCAATATTATATATAATAATTTCTACAATTTTTTTTTGCTCCGCAGACTAATCAATGTTTAAAATTTCGATAGACATGGAAATAATAATATGCAAATTTATGAGATATTATAATCGATATCAATTGTCTTCAGCTAAAATTATGAAAATTTGCAATAGGATGAGTATACCAACTCTTTCAAATTGAGTCAAAATTAGATGAATATTTTCTCAAAAAAAAAAAAAAAAATCCAAACTCTGTATGATTCCGATAAAATATATATACTAAATTGATAAATATCATTGATATTCATTATTTTTCATATATCTTGCCAATATAAGGTGAACTGTACCACCCTCCCCACAAAAAAAAAAAAAAAAAAAAAAAAAAAAACTTCCGTGACTTCTCAAATATTTTGATTAAAATATCGATAATTTCGTGAATATTTTAAACATTCAAACGAGCAACTAATTAACAAAAGCCGTGCCCCGTGGAATCAGGCCGCATGGGTCTTTTCTTTTATACCCTAATTCTTTCCGATCGACATGCTCACTTTTTCGCTTGAAGAGTTAAAGCCAAGGAAGTTTCGGCTGTTGTACTAATTCGGCAACCAGTACTCTTCTGTAGACCACTGCTCGTTAATTAAGCTTCCATCTTAGTTGGGTGTCTTGAGAATATTTAACTCCTTAAGCATTTCGATTCACTTAACTGTATACACTCCAACCGAAATCAAAGTGTGCAGATCGTTATGTGAGAGTGACGTACGGAAACCTTACACAATATTGCTATTAAGATAAATAGATTGTTAGTTTGTTATTTTGGTGTAACGTTGAATATTGTTACTGTGCTAAAAAAGGGAAATTTATTTTGAATATTGTTGAATAATTAGAATAGTGGATATATTATTTGTTTTAATACTGGATATAATACGAAGACTTGAAACAAAACCAAATCCAATACATTTTAGGATTAAATAGTTGGATAAGGATGGTTTGTTGTATCGTAATTGAAAAAATTGACAATGAAGAAGTTTTTAATTTTAAAAACATCAAAAAAATTTGTTCAGCATTCAACAAGACAAACGTTATGAACCATTAAGCATGCTCAATTTCCTCATTTACACATAATAATTATCAAGGCATAAGTTGATCACTGCTGCTACACTCAGAAACATTATCAGGCACTACCCTCCTCCTCTCCACAGTTTTGTACGTATATCGTATAGATACCCACACATGAGCGAAGAAATTCACCGCATTCACTGCTGCCAAAAGCCAATAGAAATTGTCCAAACGGCTTGAACGTAAGTCCTTTCCAAACCAGCTTTTCCCTCCCTTTCCGGTGATACTATCCACAGCCATAATCAGAAAGCTACTTACGAAGCTCCCAGTTCCTATCACACTCAGATACAAAGCAATCCCTATGCTTCTCATGTTGTCGGGAACTTCGTCGTAGAAGTACTCTTGTAGCCCTACCAGAGTGAACCCATCTCCAAACCCTAGAATTATGTACTGGGGAGCTAGCCACAACACACTCAGAGATTTTGGATTATGAACTCCTAGTCTTTTTGTTTCGGTTAATGCTGCAGCTGTCATTGCTGCCGTTGAAAAAACCATGCCAACTCCAATCCTTTGGAGGATGGTCATCCCCCGTTCGTTGCCGTTGATTTTCCTTAGAACCGGAACAAGAACCTTGTCATAGACTGCGACAGATATCAACATTGCAATGGCAGCAAGAGAGTTGATTGTGGCTGGTGGGATTTTGAAGTTGTCAGTGATATTAAGGTTCATTGTTGCAGCTTGTTTGACAAAGAATGTTGGGGCTTGTGCGACGCATAATCCAAATGGTATTGAGGTTATCCATATGGGGATCATGTTGAAAAGAAGCTTCACCTCCTCCACTCTTGTCAGTGTTGTCAATCTCCAAGGATTGTGTTTCTGTTGCAAACAAGATGTGCTCTCATTCTCTTCTATGATCGCTGCGTTGTCTAGAAACCTAAGAAAACAAAGGTAAATACATACTGAGTCTCGCTATTTCAACCATATAGATTTTTTACAAAGACGAAACACACTTACAAAAACAGGTCGTACCTCTATATTTGGGAAGTGGTCAACAATATGGTAAAAAAGTTTTATGCATAAAAAATTTGTCTAAAAACCTACGAATTAGAGCAAATGACATGGAACTAATCAAAATCTACGATTCTGTCTCTATTTGAGATGTGGTCAACAATTAATGAGGTCTGTATTGTCGAAATAGTTGCATTCAATAATAAATTGTAATTGGATAATGAAGGCATATGTTTGCTTACCTAAGCCTATTTGTATGAAGTAGTTGCCTTCCATGGGCTTGAGACTTGGGAACTTCGAATAGCAAAGCAGGGTTTGAAGGATGGGCCAACTTTCTTTTTCTTATGGCTGCAACAAATACCTGCAACAAAGGGATCAAAGGGCTTCCTTCTGGGAGCCTATACCTATAGCAAGACTTCCCCATAAAGAAGCTGACAACTGTAATAGCCATGAAGATTGTGAGACCAAGAACAGCAACACCCCAACCCAAAAAGTCTTGAACATAGACAATTGCGGTCACCCCAAGAAGCAGCCCACAGCAGGTTGCAAAGTTCCACCAATTGAAGTAGGACATTTTCTTGATTCGTTCTACCGGGTGATCGTCATCGAATTGATCTGCTCCAAAGCTCTGAAGACATGGTTTATGCCCTCCAGTTCCAAGAGAGATGCAATACAGGGCAACAAAAAGCACCACTTCATGAAGCCTTCGAGGCGGCAGTCGGCAGGGGGTTGTATCACAGGGCTTTAGACTAGGGACGAACTGCGACATTGTCAGCAGACTTAGACCCTGATGATTTAAGGATTTTGTAAAAGGTGTTAGTCCAATATTTATGAGTAGTACGATTGAATATAAATTTGGGAGAAAAACTTCCTTGCGACAGGGGACTTTGGTAGTAACCTCAGCGAAAAATACATGACAATACGTCACTTACTAAAGATACCACCATAGTGTCATCCCTTGTGCAGGTAAATTTCTCTGGTAAGTTAGGGCTTAATATATTCACCGTTAGATAAATGAAGGATGAAACCATAACCATGCCGAATCGGCCAGTGTAGGCATCTGCTAAAAATCCTCCAATTAAAGGTATTAATGTTGTCACTCCTGACCAAAAGTTCACAGTTTTGGCTGCTGTTTTGATTTCTTGATGAAGTACTCCGGTGAGGTAGGAGATGAGATTTGTTGATAGTCCAAACCAGCTTAACCTTTCACTAAATTCAATAGCTACAACAAAAATAAATATATCAATCACTTTGATGAGAGAGAGAGACAAAAAAATATATAAAACCAGAAACAGCTTTACACAGCTGATCGTGTATATGACAAACAAATATATACGATCGAAGATGGCCGATTATATACTCAGAAATTACCGGGTTAAGAGAGTTCAAGAAATTAATGAAATGCTTTGACGAAAAAAAAAAAAAAAAGAATCAAAATGCTGGCTTTCAAAGATGATTTGAAAAATATAAAGACACACACAAACACACAGAGGCACTTACTGATGATAAACAGTGAAGCTTTCCAAACACCAGTAGAAGCACGGCGAGGAACTCGTCCTCTATGATCTATGGATGAATCATAAACCCAAGTCTCGTCGTCCCTAAATATATCCGAAGCATGACTGCCTGATTTTCTTTTCTCCAATCTATCATGCTTCATCTTTAAGGTTTTTTTAAAGATGAGACGAGATTAGTTCCTCAGCAACAGTTGAAGTAGGGCGCAAAGCACCCACCCTCCTCGAAGAGAAGGGACTATTACTTCTAGGAACCCCCGGCTCGACGCATTCGTTTATTCAACAAAGGAAGCTGAGAAATGTTACGAAAAACAGTTTAGTTTGTAATGATACAAATTTCAAACCAAGAGTGCCTGCTTTTATAGGAAGAACCAGTTTGTTGTTTTTTGATTCAAGTCTGTGCTTGTTTCTCACTGTTTTTTTTACAGCTAAGGGACTCTGTCATTCGATCCTTTGGTTAAAAGGTTAATTAATTTGTTCGATATGAAAGCGATCTCACAACAAATTTTCTAGATTAAGAAATCAGAACCGTTTGGCATTAATGTTTAGGAGTAAATTTGCAGGCCTGCAGATCTATTTTTCGACTTTCAAGCATCTAGATGCTATGAACATGGTTCATATTACCGATAATTATTAACGACATTTCAAGTGTGATGACTTTCTGCATCCTTAAAGGGTAAATCCTCGTCTAGTATCTACGCGGCCAAAACCGTTTTTAAAAATATATTGCGATGATCCTTGAGATTTGCCTAACTCCTTATTTTGGTCCTTGATATTTGAAATCAATAAAAGTGGTCTATGAAATTGTCCACCATCAATCATTTTGGTCATTCGGTGAAAAAATTATGTTAAATAAGGATCCAAGTGACAAAATTACCTCAATATAATAAACAATAGGCCAAAATGATTTGACAAAAATTGAGGGTATTTTGTCATTTTATCCTTATTTTGTTGAGATTTTTCAAGAAATGACCAAAATGATTGATTGTGGAAAAACTCAAGGACCAATTTTATCAATTTCAAATCTCATGGATCAAAGTGAGGAGTTATGCAAATCTCAGGAACTATTTTGACTAAAAAGCTTATTGTTAATGAAATAAATGTATATAAATGTGCTCTCATTTCTTGGAGACATTTTTCAACCAGAAACACTACCTAGTACACTTAGTATTATAATACAATTAGTCGATTTTTTTTTTTTCAAATTTCAAACCAACACAGCCATGTACATTGAAAAATGTCTCTATTTCTTGCTTCATCTTTCGCTTGGTGTTGTTAACGAAATAATGGATAAAAATGGTACTGAAACAAACTAGAAATATGGAGAGTACCCTGCTTTTGTAGGAAGAGAGATTTTCTTTGTTTATTAGTGGAGTGCTTGCTTAAAGATCATCTCTACAAAGAAAAAATAACTAAATACGAGATCATTTAGTCATTTAATAGTTCAATAAATATACTTAATATTTTTTTTCAGTTAAACATTTAAATTACAACAATATTAGTTGAATGGTTTAACGATTTCTGGTTTGATTGACTTATTACTGAGTTGATCTCTGAGGAATAGTCTAGAGAAAGAAAAAAAAAAAACGATTTCGTCAGTAAGCAAGATTGCAAGATTGCAACTACTTGTTCCACTTTTCAATTGGTTACTCGATCTAGACTGAATTATTTGAATTAAATTAGACTACTATTAAGTTCTGTTTGCTTAACTCTAAACGTTGGAACTGAATTTAATAAATTGGACAATATATTTTTTTTTAAAAGGAGACAACTGGTGGCAAGCCATGGTTATCCATTTTTTTTGGGGACCGGGAAGACTTAAAGAGACATTTCAACCTATCGTGTCTTACAAGTCTCTTCCAAATGAGTGAGACTGTACAAACTTCGACTCAACGCATGTATTTTTCCGAAATCAAGCAACTCTTTCTGAGCTATCTACAATGTACAGATTGTCATTTTAAAAAAAGTAATAACATCATAATACATGGAAAGATTTATTGCAGCATCAAGTACAAAGATTCACAAGATCAGAGATAAATTTTGGAGAACAAGAAGAAGAAAAGAATAATATGAACACATACAATGCTTTTTTAACCTAATCCTTGCCTATAACAAGACCCCGATTACCTCAGGTACCAGTCCAAAAATCAACAGAAACAGCGGACACTGTCACGTTCATCTTCAACTACGGTTCACTAAAACCCTGTGCTTTTCACTTTAGCGTCTAGAGGTTAAAATACATGACAAGTAGCTAGAAACTTAGCCACATTTTTCTGTAAACAAAAACAAAAATTGTATACGCTTGCCTACTTCTTTCCGTCTTATAGATCGATAGTTGATACTTTCTTAGTTAGAGCAACAAGTTCTCTTGTTCATGTCACTGGAAATATTTGCAACATTGATGGTAGTTCCTTGAGGGAGTCCAGTAGAAACTGCCTCCTGTGCTGCTAGTGCCTTCTTGCTTATTATGTGATAAATGTCCAACAAAATGGTCTGAAACGCATTCTCGACATTGAAGGCCTCCAATGCTGAAGTTTCAAGGAACGAGAGACCTTCCTTCTCAGCCAAGATTTGAGCATCATCTGCCGGAACTGCTCTCAGGTGATTCAAGTCAGATTTGTTCCCGGCCATCATTATGACAATGTTAGAGTCTGCATGGTCTCTTAGTTCGCGGAGCCACCTCTGCGCATTGTCAAATGTTTGCCTCTTGGTTATGTCATACACCAATAAGGCACCAACAGCCCCTCTGTAGTAAGCACTCGTAATGGCTCGGTACCTCTCTTGACCTGCCGTGTCCCATATTTGTGCTTTCACTGTCTTCCCCTCTACCTGCATCAGAATAAAAGGACATATCTTGACGTAGAAGCAAGCAACTATTCCTTAAACTTAGATGACTAAACAATCAAAACCAAGTGATGAATCGCTTTAATTTTAACAGCTGTTTGTCAGTAAAAGACGCATCGTTTAGACATGTGAGATTGAGAAGGGTTTTTTTAGTATAAAAAATGATAATCCCATTCTGAAGTTCTCTACTATACATAACAAGGGAAGCCCTACAAGCCCTGCACAGAGCCCTGCCACTAACCAATTCAATTACATCTGTAATCGGCTAAAATGGTAGTTTTTACCTAGATTGACATTGGTACCAAACAATATTCTGCAGAATGGCAGTGTTCTACCTAGATTGTCCATGGCAAGGACGTAAACTGGATGATACGCAACGCAACATTGGTACTATATATACCTTAACTGTATAAGCAAAGTTATATAATAACTTCTCATCCTTACAGGCTATAAACAAATAGTTGAAGTTGATATGCACAAAGGCTTACTAAAACTCAATCCAAAGGTTTGGTAAGAAAAACCGCAATGATATGGTTATCAGACGGTGCTAAAGTTTTTGTACTTCATAAAACTTTGCCTAAAGAGATCGAAATAAACTATAAGAAGACAATTATAAGGATTTCCCACAATTCTATAAACGATAATTTATTCCTTCACCATTGTTTCAATTCCAATAAAAATTGAAGAACAGAACAATATAAAACCAAGAAAATTGCAAATGATCAATATTTTCCAAAAAACAAAAACCAACCTGCAATGTCCTAGTTGCAAATTCAACTCCAATGGTGGACTTAGACTCCAAACAAAACTCATTCCTCGTAAACCTCGAAAGAATGTTCGATTTTCCGACACCCGAATCTCCAATCAATACAATCTTGAAGAGGTAATCGTATTCGTGATCCACCTTGTACGCCATACGTTCTACTCCTCACACACACACCACCCACACCTGGCCAGATCCAAAATTCACCAAACAAAAAGCCATTAGCAATCACAATACCAAACAAATTAACCCATTCTCTCAGAAAGCGGTTTCATTTACCTACGTTTTCTTTCCAATGTGATTTTCCCGGGAAACAAACGGAAAGTGGGTAATCATTAAACAATGGCGCGCAGAATGGTGATCAACACGATAGAAGATTTTTTGAACGTTAAGTTTTGTTGGGAATGTTTTTGCATTGAAGTTGTTGGAAACGGAGAAGAAGAAAAACAGAAAGAATGGATGAAAATGCACTTAAAACGGCCTTTCACGTGGGAAAGGACGCGCGGAATTCGGAGAGTCTCTGTAAAGTGAACGGACCCTTCACACGATATGCCGCATAAAATTTAAGCCCGTTCTCAATGTGGGCTTGTTGACCGAATAAAGGCTCTCAACGTGGGCTTAGGGCATATTTATGGCCCAGTGAAAAACTTCATTAGGGTTTCTTATTTCTCTTCTAAAAAAAAAAAAAACAATAATCACACATACGGATTATTTATTTCTTTTTAAACACTCACCTTTGAATTTATCGCATTGTTTTTTTAACAAACGATAAATCGAACCTAAGGGGTGAGGAGTGGGCTACAACTCATAATAGACTAGCAATAATGTGGTTCAAATTCGTTTTTGACGATAATTGAATCTAAGATCTCTCGATCACTTATAAGTGGAGGTAAATATTTATTACATTGTTTAATATAGATTTTATCTAATCTGATGACCAAAAATTAAAAAAAAAAACAGTGCAATTATCGTTTCCCTTGAAGAAGCTTAGCAATGCTTCATGAACTCTCACCATATTTTCAATTATTGTTACAAACTTACAAGTACATATTATTTTTAAACGTTTTAAATTACATTTATCTTGTTTTATGTCAATTAAACGAATTTAAAAAATAAATTTGGAGGAGTAAATGGTCATGTTAAAAATCATGTTAGAACTCATAGCCACTTTGAAAGTTCAAAGGATATATCGAAATAAAGATTAAGGTGCATTAATAAAGTTTCGGGTGTTTTGTCAATGTGTATTAATAAAGATTTGGGTGTTTGGTTACAGAAATAACAAATTACTAAAATAAAGTTTAAATAACCGACGTTCTAAAATAAAGGTAAAAGATTTTGGTGCCCTCAAGCTAAGGCGATATGGTTCGCTAGTCCATTGGGGTTACAAGATTGGGTGGCGCGAGTGGCTTCCATTATGTCCATGGAGTGCTTTGACTTAGTGCTTATGTTGCTATGGAACATTTGGAAAGCTCGTAATGAGCTATTATGGAAGGGCTCGGTTTTACCACCACAAGACATTCAAATTCAAGCACATACTTGGTTGATGGAATTTAAAAAGTGGAACGCGGTGCGACCGAAGACTAAGCTTGCCGAGGTACAGAAATGGAGGAAGCCGGAGGAAGGGTGGATTAAGTGCAATTTGGATGGGGCATTGGATGAGTAAAACAAAAAGGGAGGAGTAGGAATCATTATCAGAGATGCGGCTGGGGAATTTATTGCTGCCATGGCGTTAAAAATGGAGGGGATTACTTCGGCTTTAATGGCTGAAATTGCAGCGGCTCGTGAGGCTGCACTGCTTCTTTAACGATGGAATAGTCAGAAAGTGATATTGGAGGGTGATACTTTGCTGGTGATTGCTGCTGTTCAGAATAACTTGGATGTTAATGATGGACCTTTTGGCCATATATTAACTGATATACGGAGGCTGTTACAACCTGTTCAGCAGTGGAAGGCCAATTTTGTGCGACGTGATGTTAATGCAGTGGCTCACAGGTTAACCGGCGTGGTCTCACTTTGGCACAGCCAGTTTCTTGGTTTGAGGAAGTTGCCGCTGTAATTTCTGATCTTATTTTGGAGGATAGTTTCAATTCTTAATTTAGTTTGATGCGGGACACTCTTTTTCCCTTCATTCGGATTGTTTCCCGGAAATGTTTTTAGTGATGTCCATTATTAGCACCCTTTCCCTTTGATTGTACTTGTTTCCTTATGAAATAAATATCGTACTTGATTTTAAAAAATAATAATAATAATAATAATTGATCCACATATGAGGTGAGTAAAATTAGGATACTGATTGGTTCACAGATTATTTCGTTTTAGACCAAAATTCAAACATGATAAGTTTAGCAAAGGAGTAATGCTAGGTAGACCAAAATTTAGACTAAATTTGCAAACCATATAACATGTCATGTGTGGAGCCTAAAATAATCCCAAAAATTCTGGAGGCGACACGTGGACTTTTACTTAAGAAAGACAAGATTGTCCTCAATAAATGGGCAGACTCCTCAGATACTCCCACGCATAGTTCACATCCCTAAAGGTCTCAACAGTTGAATACGACTGTCCACAGCTCACCTGCCCTTAGCAAGGAAAAGTCAAAGCATTAAAGATAATGATTAATTTGTCACATCCCAGTATCGACTCCACCGTAGCATGATATTGTCTGCTTTGGGCTTCAGCCACTCCCTCAGGGTTTTGTTTCTAGAAACTCATATGAGAACTTCCTAGTAGGTCATCTATCATGGGAATGCTCTCGCCCAAACTCGCTTAACTTCGGAGTTCCGATGGAACCCGAAGCCAGTGAGCTCCCAAAAGGTCTCATGCTACATGGAGATGAGCATGTACATATAAGACACATCACCTCCTCTTCGTTGGTCAATGTGGGATGTTACATAATTACCTAAATCCTATCCTTAATACATTCTCAATTGAAGATTGACTTCAATCAAGTAATAATCCCAATTTAAATAGATTAGGGATAATTACTCCATTATCTCAAGATATTTTTTCATATTTAATATCTTGGGAATATTTCTCCGTAAACGCCAATAGGATGCCGCAATGTAGAGGGTAAAACCTTAACATTATGGTTGACCCTCCCCCTATATATACCTCATATTCTACCAAATTTCAGAAGCTTTTGCTACCCTAAAAAAGCCCTAAACACTTTACTTTCTCAGAGAAACTGACTTAGGCGTTAGAGATCCATTGGCCTAACCCCCCCAACCTCGTGGGCGCATGAGGTTTAGGTCTTTGATTAATGTGTTGATTGTTTTGTAGGTATATTTTCGTCAAGACTGAAGATGGCGGAAATTTGCATCGACAAATTGGTGCTTTCGTTGAGAGTTGATTCAAATACTCGAAAAAGCATCTTGTGTTTGTTTCTTGAGTTTTCTGTTACGTTGAATTTCTCAAACATTACATCAATTAATTTTTCCTAGAAAAGTTTCTTGATCAATCCCTGGAGAAATGATACAATTATGGGAAATTCAGAAACCACAACAAACGGTTTGGACCAGAAAGTGGAGATGAAGACATAGCCCTATGACGACGATTCTTAAGGCTCAAAGCGACGGCGGGAGGAGCCCCACCGCCGCTACCAACTAAGCCCATCCCACTGCCAGGTGAGCCCAAATCCGTGAAGAGCTAGCGCTGGCCCAAGGCCAGCCGCCACACGAGTGAGCCCAGCGCGCGCACACGCACAGCTCAGCCACTTAGTCGAGTTAGCCCACCCGATGACCCACTCTAACAACTCGGTCTGCAGCCTAATCCAATCTGAGGCTATTTCTGGCGATCTAGATTCTTACCATTGGTCCCACGATCGACTCAGGGTTATTTTCACCCTACTTTTCTGTAGGAATGATCACTTTGGGCTCAAGCTTTATACCTGCAATTCACTACACTTCCACCACACATAGAGACGCCCATTATCCCTACTCTTCCAATCCAAATGGCGAGTATCACCTGCCCTAGTAGGTCCCAATTTGACGAGCGCCATCGTTTAGTAGACCATCTTGATGAACCAGTTCCTTGAGCGAATCGAGATGCAGCGTACCCCCGACGAGGTGTCCCAGAACAGGACAAGGGCAGAAGAACATGACTCATTCCGAAAACATCCCAGCAAAGAGTTACTCAGCCCACCACAAACTGTGCGTTCGGGTAGTGTGCACTCTCATTTGGGCCCTTGGGAAAACGTCTTTTCCCACCTAGATGCGCAGAGAATGGTTCATTCCTGACTTGGCTCACAAGCCAGTATGCATTCAAGGTTAGGTTCACACTCCGACGAGCATTTAGGACAGTCCAGACGAAGCGTCCACACGAGGCTAGGCCCACATGGAGATATTCCTGCGTGCTATTGGAGTAAGTAGCCATATGGCAGTCCAGCTCAAGTTCTATAGGTAGCCTCCGCCAAGCGTGACGTCAAGCAGTACAGAATAAACCACGTGCACAGCAATCTCGGCACAGCAATATGGACCAGTAAATCAGTATCGGGAGCAGCTGGAGGCTCTGTTGCCCCACCATGCACAAATCCAAGAGGAAGAACAAAGGCTCATATCAGAGCAACTGCACGGATTCCAACGCATTGATACTACCGACGATGCCCTTCATAGAGACATGGCCAACCTAAGCAGGTCACCTTTTACAGACGAGATCAAGCAGACAGAGCTACCGCAGAAGTTTAGCCTGTCAAATTTTACCTTGTTCAAATGAGATGAAGATTCAAACAAACACCTTATGCACTATCGAAGCATCATAACCCTCTACACCAACAACGACACTCTCATGTGCAAGATCTTCGCCATAACGCTCCAAGGCAAGACGCAAGACTGGTTTAACACCCTGCCGTGACATTCAATCCGGAACTTTAACGAATTTTCCTTGGTTTTCACCAAGGAATATTCGTCCTACCACTCGATCAAAAAGAAGTTTGACCACTTCTTCGACATGAAGAATAACCTAAATGAGTCACTCTGCACATACGTCAAGAGGTTCAAGGCAAAGAATGCAAAGATCGTCGGATGTGATGACAACATTGCATGCTCAGCCTTTCGAAAAGGGCTTCCAGCAGATCACCCACATTTCAGAGAATTGATCATGGACGAGAACTTGACCCTGGCAGATTCTTATGCTTTGGCAGAAAAGCACTCTCTTTAGGATGAAGTGAAGCGCTCTCAGAAGTCGTCTAAACAACTGCGTAAAGACGTAGAGCCGACTTAGAAAAAGGCAGATGATAAACCGCTTAATAACAAAGACAAACCAAGAAGCAGAAGCAGGGATCGGTCCCCGGCAAAAGAAGGCTCATCGCCTAAGACGTATACTAAGTTTTCGGTCCCGATCAACCAGATCCTTCACGACCTTAGTGACAAGCTGTTGTTTAAGATATTGTCATCCATCAGGGGATACACCTCCAAGATGGACCAGACAAAGTATTGTGCATTCCACAGAAGTCTGGAGCACGCAACCAATGGCTGCACCACATGGATGAAGTACCTTGAGAAGCTCGTGAAGGAAGGCAAGTACGACCAGTATGTCGATAGGCTAGTTGCCCGACCAATGCGAAAAACAGATGTCGATGCCTAACCCCTAGCCAAAATAATCTGAATCAACGACATCTTTGCCGATTTTGAGCATCTGGGAGCCACCAACAGTTCCAAGAATAGGGAGATCCAGCATGGGAGATCGGTTTTTCACGTTCAAGTTATAGATGTTGTACCTGGACCAATCATCGGGTTCACTGAGCAGGACGCAAAGGAAGTAAACTTTCCTCATATCGACGCCTTGGTGATTTCTGTTCAACTGGCCCATGCCAACGTTGACATAATCATGGTGGACAATGGCAACTTAGTTAACATCATACAATTGTCAGTCATCCAGAAGATGTGCCTGGAAAGCATGATCAAACACAAAGTGGAGGTTTTGACTGGATTCAACGGACTTACCTCAACTGTCATTAGCACTATGACGTTCGACATAACCAGCATTCTAATTGTCTCACCGTAGACCTTCATGATCGTCAGCGACCCATCTCCCCATAATAGGATATTGGGCCGACCTTGGCTAGTGAAGATTGGAGCTGTGACCTTGATCGAGTATCAAAAAATTCGATTTCTCATCCCAGGAAGAGCAATCGGAAAGATCAAAGGAGACCAGGCCATGTCTCAGCAACCAGACCATGTCTCGACGATGCACTGTACAAGTTCTCAAGAAGAGGAAAATGAAGTCTTTCGCCCTTACAGTAACAGTTGAAGTGCAGAAAGATGATTTAACCTTCACCAAATAGCAATTACAGCATGCAGGTAAAAAAGATGGCGTTAAGATCGACAATGCCCTAGAAAATGAATCAGGATGGAAATCCGAAGAAGACGCCAAGAACATCATAATTGACCCCTAACAGATGGAGAAGACAATTAAGATTGGCTCACGTCTGAGCCCGACGGAGAATGAAGAACTCACGGTTTTCCTTAGGGAAAATCATGACGTTTTCGCAAGGCCATCATCTGACATGCCATGTATTAATCTAGCGATAGCTTGCCATAAGCTGCACGTCAATCTCACTGCCAAACCTGTGATCCAAAAAAGGCGATATTTCACACCCGAGTGAGTAGCGATTATTAAGGTGGAGATCGACAAGTTATTAGAAGCCGGATTCATTAAGGAAATGGCGCACTTAGGAAAACATGGCGCCGGTGTTCGTTCCAGAGCTCGAGGAAGAACATGCGAGGCATGTTGGTGATATGAGATCGATGGGGAAACAGCGGCTCCGCCGCGCCAGCATCCTCAGTAAAACGGCAAGAAAAATGAGATGTTGATCACGATTTGTAAATAAACGAGGGATGAGAAAGCCTAGGGGTTTTCCCTTGCTTTTGGGTTTTTTGGAACTCTTCTAGGCAGTTGAAATGAAGGTGGTGGTTCAGGTGGAGTTCCTCGGAGAGGTAGTGAGTGTGTTATGTGGTGCATGGTCTCTCGATGTGTGTACATAAAAGAAAGAGTTTGAGTGAGAAAAAATGAAAAAAAAGAGTTAGGTGAGTGAGAGAGAGTGAAGAAATGTGAGTTGAAAGAAAGAGAGGTCCGGAAGAGTGGGAATGAGAGGACACAGGGACAAAGAGGCGAGGAGACCCATGTGGATCGATCCCACGAACATAGATATCCCACTAAAAATAATAAAATAGTAAGGGTGAATATCTGAAATAATAAATTTACTAAAATGCCCTTCTACTTCGTAGTTTTGTAAAATCTTTATCGTAACTCCAAATTCGGTTTTGCTTGAGCCTATACATTTATACCGTCGAGTATTTCGAGAATATGATAAAATAGTAGCTCGTACATGTCAAAAAAAGGCAGTCAACGAAAGTCAACAATCTCACCTCTAGGGCATTTTCGTCAAATCACTCTTTTAAAATTTATAAAATTTTAAAATCAGGGACAAGTTGTCACACTGTCATTGGAGTTCAAAAAAAAATGTAAAATGTCAATTTCAAGACATTTTGCATTTTTCATTGGAGATGCTCTAAAAATAATGATAATATTTTGCTCATTACTATCAAATAATGGCGATGCTAACCACCCTATGTATTACTGCTTAATGAATTTAAATTTTAAAATTTGTGTAATGTATAAATACAAATCTAAAAATTTAAATTCATTTAACAGTAACAACTAACAAGTAGGACGATGAGACCATTACTTGAGAATGGTGATAAAAAATTAACGAAAAAAAAAAGCGTAACATATAGATCATGAAGATATATTCTAGATGATGATATTTATGAACCTTTAATAGGAAGCAATACATTGAAATTTGAAACATACCCATTTAAGGACGTATATATAGTTCTTTGTGTGCAATCTAAGTGTATCTTTTGTTGTTCATTTTTGGTCTGCATGGGAAAGATCGATTTTCTCCCATGTGTTGATTGATAGATATAGATAAACAAAGCCCCATCCCTCGTTGCCTATTTATACAGGTTTAGCTAGCACTACAGCAACGAGAAAATGTCACATCCCGGCCCGGGGTGGGACCACTTCCCGGGCCCGCTCCACCACCGTAGCACGATATTGTCCGCTTTGGGCTTACCATTCCCTCACGGTTTTGTTTCTGGGAACTCACACGAGAACTTCCCGATGGGTCACCCATCCTGGGAGTGCTCTCGCGCTCTACTCGCTTAACTTCGGAGTTCCCATGGAACCCGAAGCCAGTGAGCTCCCAAAATGCCTCGTACTAGGTAGAGATGGGAATATACATTTAAGGATCACTTCCCTAGGTGATGTGGGATGTCACAATCCACCCCCCTTAGGGGCCCGACGTCCTCGTCGGCACACACACGACCATGGTTAGGCTCTGATACCAAATTGTCACATCCCGGCCCGGGGTGGGACCACTTCCCGGGCCCGCTCCACCACCGTAGCACGATATTGTCCGCTTTGGGCTTACCATTCCCTCACGGTTTTGTTTCTGGGAACTCACACGAGAACTTCCCGATGGGTCACCCATCCTGGGAGTGCTCTCGCGCTCTACTCGCTTAACTTCGGAGTTCCCATGGAACCCGAAGCCAGTGAGCTCCCAAAATGCCTCGTACTAGGTAGAGATGGGAATATACATTTAAGGATCACTTCCCTGGGTGATGTGGGATGTCACAGAAAAACTTCAGTATAAACTTTCTTGATTAAACTACAAGAAGCTAGGAAATTTCTATTAATGTTCTATATTACAGAGGAACATTCGCAAACAACTCACATGAAAAATATTAGAGTAGCTCGGTCATGGTTGGCCAGGATCATGCATCGATCAATATACGTACTTACAATGCGTGCCCTACCATGCAAATTATGCCAAGTACAATAGTCGGTCGAGTGATATTGTATAGGAATATTCGCAAGCTGCCTTTTCTCACTTCCCACTCTGTCACTTGTTTGAGCATATATTATCAGCGTAATGCTAGGGAGACAAGTTTTGAAACTAAATTTTGTAAATTAAATGATATGGTGTTGTTGACCCTAAAAACTACCAAGCCTACGTGATGGCAGACCAAGTAATTAATAAGCTAACTACGTCCTTTGGTTGTGTGCAAGGCGTGCCAACTCGTCGGCCGAACTCGGCCAGGGAGTAAAATATGTTGATGTAGCGTTAGGCGCGCTGCTGACTTCTTGATCTTGTGATTGCGGTTGAGGAAGGAACACATCTCGGCCTTCGGGTTCTAGAGCCTGAAGAAAAGGCTGCTAGTTCTGCGAAGTTCAATAGCAAATTCGGCTTTCAATGTGCCGAATGTAGTAATCTGGTAACACCTCATTTCGCCGAGAAGGCTGATGAGATGACATCAACCAACAAAGACTCAGAAATCCTTGTTGACCAAGACTTTGATAAATAACTAGTTGGCTTCAAAGCAGTGTTGTTTATCCAAATTGAAGATGTTTCTCGGTCGGTTGATTCTACGACTTCAGTGCTATTTATCCAAACTGAAGATGTCACCAGTTGCCTTCACAGTGCTGTTTATCAAAATTGAAGATGTGTTGATGGGAAAAAAGGGGAGAAGGATAAAATCTCAGGTTGTTAAGAAGCTTTGCGCAGGGCAATTTGTGTGTTGATTTGGAAGGGGCTTGAAATGTTGCCTAAAACTCTATATTTTTAGCATCCATACTTTTTGCTCAACATGGCTAGATAATTTTGTAGAGTCCAACTGCAACTCTAACTCGCGGAACTGAAATTGATCCGTGTCAAAGGCCAAGGCATACCCTTCAGATTACTGTTCGTGACTTTTCAAACAAAATAAAACCCTATCTAGGCTTCACATCTCATCAAAAGCCTAGCCCACTCAGGCTTCTTATCTCATCATTAAAACTCTATCAGTAGCCTTTAAACTCATATGACAATCCATCACCATGCAAAAAGGTGTAGCCTACCTAGGTTCCTTATCTCATCATTATTGTGACTTCATCATTCTCCCAAAACCATGCATCCTGACTATTCAAACCTTATCTTAATGTACCATCTTGCTCCAATCCGATAACAAGAATCCCAAGTCCATATGAACTGTACCGCTTGTTTGGAAATTGTTGCATCTCATCCATCCCGCTTAAGAATATGCCAAAATAATTCATATTAAAAGATAATTATTATGATAAAAATCATAATATTATCCTTTAACAAAATTATGTTCACTTCCCATCCAACGGTTGGGAGTTATGCGCACTCAACGATCTTGATTGCACAGGCCGATGATGTAAATTTGGGTCCAAACAAGTGTCGATGATTGAATTATTACTTAAGTGTTAATTAACATGTTTATTTCTTACTTATGATACATTATTGTAACGTGTTTATTTCTTACTTATGATATATCATTTAAATTACAAATTTAATTTAAATATTTTTTATCTAGCTAACATTATCCATATAATAACATGCGACCGACCATGATCAAATAAGCACGTTTCTTGGCTTTTGGATGTATCTAAAGGTCAGTATCGTGCATGGCATGTGATGTAGGTCAAGTTTTTTTCTTTTCAAAAGCGAATATCCATAGGAAAAGCTAGACATGGGATTGACACCACAAATTAATATGCTTTGGTACCATATTCCCCTACAACGAGATATTGAATGAAGTAAAAATGACCTTCTTTCGAAACTTTTCTTCAAACTGGCTCCTGGCTTTCTAGTTTTCAACAGCCATGGTCAAGTACGTTGGATAATTTTCTTCTTTTAGCAGATTTGATTCGGGAAGATAACCATCTTGATAATACTTGCATCGACTTTTATAGACGCACCACTTTATCCACTAACTTATCACCGATAAAGGCTATTGCACACGTTAATTGCAAGTCTATGAATAAGGTAATTCACTCATGAGGTGGATGCAAGTATCATCCTAATTAAATATTCTCATGAGATGGGAATAATGTGATCACCAATATATACCCAAGTTTGATTACCCCTCCCCTGTAGTTTAGTAGAATTAGTTGATTACTACAAAATAGTGAGTCGCATTTAACCATTTTGGAACTCCAAGTAGACAACATGCTAACTGATTGAAATCTATGTTAAACATGTAACATTGACCTCAAATGAATAACTCATTTTTATTTGTCCTTGAAATATTGGTTGGACATCAACTCTGGCCCAAGCCAACCTTTCTAATACAAGAATTGGGTTGAATTGGAACTGTCAAATGTCCAACCTAAAACCACTAATATCAAAACCACTGTTCTAAAAAGCAGGCTAGGTTGCCGCCGTGATTATTCCAAAAGCGTTCAACAAATTGGCAAGGATATTAGGCGGCACCTAGGCGGCCGATTGGGCAGGCTAGGCGACCTCGGCAACCTCAGCGGCGGACTAGGCGGTTATGTTTAAAATATATATACATATCGTTGTTTCACAGCATCACCTAAAAGAGGAGGCGTTCACATAATATTGAAGAGAGAGAGCGAAGTAGAATTAGAATAACAAATCTACAATTGTAAGGATAAACAAGAAATTGACCTGGATAGTTGGGATTTCTTCGATCGAGCATGCAATGTTTTAGAAGATTTCTTCGATGTGCTTGAGGTTTTGGGAAATTTTACAAAGGAAAAAGAAGATGGGTGGCGCAGGGAAATTTTACAAAGAAAGAAGAAGATGGGTGGAGCAATTGAAGGCAAGGAAGAGGAAACGGAAAAGATAAAGGCCTTCGCAATTTCCAAGGCGTCAATAACCCATCCCTTCTCTTTGACCGGTGTCCACTACTTTCCACTATTAATTATCCACCTTCAGTCTCCAATTAATTACCCACTACCAACTTATAATTATAATAAAATAAAAATAGTTACGCTCTTCACTAGTAAATATGTTCTATATGGGTACTGTTAGTTTTGTTAGAGAGACTAAAACTTATCCATGGATTTCATACAAGTATAATTTTTTGTAAGTGTCAATATGCACTTATTTACAAGATATACAAAAAATTTACCTAAATTCACCTAGGCCGCCTAGCCATCTAGACACTAGGTGCCAACCCACCGTCCGACTAGCACCTAGCGACTTTTAGAACCTTAATAAAAAATAGGATCCATCCAGTGGACAAGCCACTACTGCCGACACGTTCTAAATTAGCAAGATGCCATGTGCAAAGGATCGGTCAGGAGAGGGAAAATCTATATTTTCTTCTTCAGATAAGGATGCAGTGCATAGATATGACAGGAAATGGAGTTATCCAACATCTACATCCACAAATGGAAAAACATTTCTCTGGATTTTAAAAAAATGTGATCAACTTTTCCAGGAAAATATACTGATGCATGTAATGGAAGATGCAGTGCTTATCCTAAGCTATCCAAAAGGAACCTCAAGGCATGATGATATCAAACTTCAAAGATTGAAATTCTTTAACTACCGTATCTTCAAGATAATGTGATTTAAATATAGTATCCTAACATTGCTTATGCGTCTAAACATCATTACTTGTAATCCCTTCATTGGTTGATTACAATCATCCAAATAAAGTTTCTGGTTGGTAGTACAGAAAGGAAGGGATTAGTCAA
Source organism: Pyrus x bretschneideri (assembly GCF_019419815.1). Taxonomy (NCBI): domain Eukaryota; kingdom Viridiplantae; phylum Streptophyta; class Magnoliopsida; order Rosales; family Rosaceae; genus Pyrus; species Pyrus x bretschneideri. Next base: position 2,351,706 of record NW_025999635.1, read on the forward strand.
AACTATAACTTGATGCCACCTTTATCAAATCATTAACTAAACGAATTAGCATATGTTGTAAGCACATATGAGAAGCCTGAGGAATCCATGGGTTTGATATTTTTCTAAGCAACGCCACACCATTTGACCACGTGGAATATCTTTTGTTAGTAGCCATGTTGATCATGAGATATTCTTTCGATATCCTAGAATTATGTTTTAAAAAGACAAATTAGTCACCTTTAGCACACCTAATTAGAACATTATCTTTCGATCAATAACTTTAAATAATGACATATATATGTTTTGAATAAAGTGGTCTAGTTTTTATAAGGGCCTAAGCTGAACTGCATTAAATTAGACTAAATTGGAAACATTTAATGTAGTGTCGTACTAAGAAGCAGCATCATTAACAAATTCTAATATTAATATTATGGCTTATTCTTTTAACACCTCACATATTGTTGATTAAACCTCACATACTTAATACACCCCACATTTGCTTTTTCAATTAAAAGTTATCTTAATACACCCCACATACTTACTTATAATACCCTTACACCTCACATTCTCATACACATAATATTTTCCATATACACCCCACATTTGCTTTTTCAATTAAAAATTATCTTAATACACCCCACATACTTCCTTATAATACCCTTACACCTCACATTCTCATACACCTAATATTTTCCACATACACCCCACATTTTCTATACACCCGACATTCTTCAAATCTTATAATACCCATTTTCAATTTTAATAAATTAAATTGACTTATGATTAAAAGCCTAACATTCTCTAAAAAGAGAAGTCTACAATCCAGTCTTTTGAGCTTGAATTTCATTGGGTCATCACAGCCAATCTCCTTTTCTCTATCTCTTAAGCCTCTTGCTAAAAAAAGGATTTCTGCTAAAAAATGGCAACTAGGAGGAACCTAACAGAGCAAAAGTAAACCCCAGAAGATGAATAAGAACGGAAAAGATGTTGCTGGGTTGGCCTCCTATGAAATTGGGTAGTATGGAAAGCAAAAACAGGCTTAAATAATTACCGATGTCATTGAATAGTTAAAACAATGACAAATATGAAATTTTACCTCATGTGAAGCTTCTGAAATATTGATATTATATTTTTTTCTCAATCAACATGTTTATAGTTTCAATAGTTAGAATTTTATTCAACAATGGAGTGGAGGGTGAGAACGTTTTTGATAATTGAAGAAGATAAATAATACGTTAAAAGTAATTTATGGTGTATTTAGAAATTTCTTATTTTCTTTAAACCTCATAAGGTCGAAATTGTCATTGCATAGTAAATTACATAAGCCACTTAATATTAAATTTTAACGTGGGATGCTAAGAAAAAAAAACCTAAGTTTAGTTAATCCATATTTATTAATATTTTATTATTAATTCTCTCTTTTTCTTTTTCTTTTTTCTAAAAACTTTCTCTCTCGCAAAAACCAATTTCACGAGAGATTTTTCAATGTGATTGGAACACGAAATGGTACATCATATGTCACTATACAAATTGTGGGATATGTTTTTAAAAGTTAATAGCTTAAAAAATAAAATTTTCCACCACTTACATAAAAATACATGATGTACCACTCGTGTTTCAATCACAATGAAAATTTTCTCCAATTCCACAATTGCATACCAAATCAAAAGCCAACTCCCAATTCCACAATTGCAGATCAAATCAAAGGCCAATTCCATATCAAATCAAAAATCAATTCAAAATCAAAGCCCAATTCAAAATCAAAACAAAGATAAAAACATAGGTGACAACAAGGAGGCAACCTCATCGTCCAACGTCTCAGGCTACTGTGACGGAGAACACGCCATTGATTGGCGACCCTAAGAAGTTGTCATACTAATCCAAGACCTTCACCAACATCTTCATCATAATAAGCGTTGGCGTTCTTGGCTTCCCATATTCCTTCAAGCGCACTGGATGGCTCATAAGCCTCCTCACGCTCCTCCTTGTTGTGTTCCTCACCAGAAAGGGATCCTCTTCAGATCCCTTCCACCATATTCACTCAATCACCTAATCCAAACCCTTGAAATTTGATCTAACGGTTAAAATTATTATAACTTTTAAAGAGGCCCCTTGTTTGTAGTCGTTGGATCAAATTTCAAGGGCCCGGATTGATTGATTGGGTGGATTTAGCGGAAGGGATCTAGTGAGGATCCTTTTCCTTCCTCACCCACCAATGGGGTCACAAAGATCCCGTCTATTGGGGATTTGGGTTTTGATGGAGACCATAGGCGGTGATGCAGGTCCTTCGCCAATCGCAGACAAGTCAAGGTAGAAGCGAAGCACGATCTTAGCCAATCCCATGTTTTCGCGGGTCCCCAAGGGGGGGTGAACTTAGTCTTGCATGCAACAAACACAAGTCCAATCCGGTCTAGTGAAAGTTATTGAGGACAAACAAACGCACCCTAAATGTATAAGTTATTTCTATTTACATGTTATTTAAGGAATTTTGACGATTGTGACATTTTTTCAATTGAAAAAAAATAAAAATAAAAAAATAAAAAAAAAGTTGCACTTAATCAGAAAAGATATAAATCTTACTCCTAAGCCGTGTTTATCATCCTATTAGGCTAAAAAATACTTCAGTTAATCCTAACTCGCGAGCAAAACACATTGTTCTCTTACGCATAAAGAGTTTAGTGTTCTTTATTAACACATTTCAGTTATATCTAATATTAATCAAGAAAAATAATGGTTCAAAAGTTCTATATATCTTATTGCATTCGATACCGATTCCTTGAAAGATTTCAAGGTAGACGGGCACACATGTAATATGGCCTTGTTCTAAACTTTTAAGGAGTCAAACTAGTTTATGTAGGGGCATATCCTCCTATCAAAGCCCCAGTTGAACCAAAAGAAAACACCTTATCCGTTTATCCTCTCCTCACCTATGAAACCATGAGACTCTCCCTCTCTCTGAGAACAATATCTGAGACTACCACTCATGCAAAGCAAAGCAAAGCACATTAATGGAACAAAATTTGTACAGGTCAAAGACTGATGTAGGATGGGGCACGTGGCAGTACGGGCTTAGAGTTGGCAGGATGTCCACTTGGGAACGAACTGATGCACCCATCTGTCACCTAGACAATAAACTTAATGAAAGGCACATGGGAACCAGAGACAAAATTATGGGTTTGTCATCTATGCATGCAAATCATTAGAAATCGTTATACCGACATATGATGTTATTAATTAATTTACACATTATAATAGACTCAATCAACTAATTAATGTTTCATGTAGCTATGATATAAAGTAAATAATTGTATACATGTGTTATACTAAGAATACAATAATAAAACTTGGTAAAAGAGTATTATGGATACGAAAAAATAAATCGAACCAGTCCAACCTTAGAGCTAACTCTAGTTTATTTTTTCTCTCTCTTTTTGGGTTTATAAATAGCCAGCGACACCTTCACACTCTCCACATCTGCAAAACTTCACGTGCTCCTTCCTGCTTCATATCTGCCCTCCCTCCAATTTTATCTCTTTAAGTTGTTGGTTTCTGAATTCTGATTCTGCAAACCTTATCCAATTTCTGCTTCGGAGTCTTTGACCATTAAGAGATAACTATCAACAACTATCAAAAAGCAGTAGTTATAATCTGTTCGTTAGTTGACAAGGCTGAAAGCAGCTTTTGTAACATACCAGCTTTAGCTTCAGTTCACTAATTAACGACTATGGAGAACAAGAAGAAAGTGGGAAGTGGTGCAAGCCATGGCTCTTCTTCTTCTTCGTCATCATCAAGGAGTCTGGATCATCTCTTTGGTCCCAAGGACTCGTCATCTTCTTCATCATCCCCTTCCGGATTCTTTGGCTCCATTTTCCCACCCGTCCCCTCAACGGTATATAAATGCTTATCACTTATTTAGGTTTATCATTTGATAATCATTTCATTTTCTATTTTCTATTTTTTCTTGAAAGTTGAAAACTTGTTCAGTGATTGTTTTCAAAACTGAAACTATTTCTTGTGTTTTCAAAAGTTGACTTAGATTTTTGCTTTATTTTATTTTTTGAACTAAAATGATTATCAAACAAGTTCTCGGTCAGGTTTTCGATGCGAGACATATACATCCGTCAACAAATTACATTTTTTTGTGTGTTAACCTGTGGGTTTAAATTTTGATTCAGGGAGTTGGGAAGGAGAGAAGGCAGGACTTTGGAGATCAAGCTGGTAAGTACGGGAGTCCAAGTTTTTTGGATAATAAGGGTGAAAACAAAACCATTAAAGCTTCCAATATGTATCAAAACGAAGCTGCGGATCCATGCAATCTCAGTTCATCAATCTACTATGGCGGCCAAGAAAATTATAGTCCAAGAACTGGGACAACTGAATCCCATCAGCAGCATACTGTAAGTACAAAAATTGGGGTCGTGTTGGTTGTTTATTCGATTTTTATGAAATAAACACTAATCATATTGTTGTAATCCAATTTTAGTCTAAGAAAGATGGCGGTGAGGACGATGCAAATGGGAATAATGCAAACAGTGCTTCGAGAGGAAACTGGTGGCAGGGTATGATATATTTGTGGGCTTAGTACTTAATGAAGACTATTACTAGTGTTTATTCTGCATAATTAATAGAGAATTTTAACGAAAAGTCTACAGTATTATTCATTTTAACGAAAAATCATATTTTATACTAAAAAGTTAATTCTAGTACTATTCACTTTATCATTTATTTTGTCCTTATCATTAAAACTCAAAGTTTTCAAATTCTTTTTATTAGTTTTCCTTAATTAATATGTACGTTTGATGTCTCATTTCTGCAGGTTCACTTTATTACTAACTGTTTGCTCTGGCCACCTATTAGCAGGTTACACTACTTTTCCTATCCCTATATGGTTAATGAAACTTATGCCTTATTTGCCACATTAACATGTCTTAATTATAACCATCAAATAGTGTTATTGGTATGCTCACGTTATAATACGTGTATTTATTTATTCATTATTCTATGCTAGGTGTTCATAAAATACTAAATATCAAAACTATGAGACGGTGTCATGCCACATTAAAAATTCACCATTTATCGCTTCCTTTAATAAGTACGAATGATGCTATTCAAAGTGATAAAAGCAATATAACTATTTGAAGAATTGTTCTTAGATATTCATCTGACGCAGAAAAATGCTTGTTATGTTGCAGGTAAAACACTAATATCTTCTATGTAAGATAAAACAAATAAAGATGGTGTTATATATAGTACGTATATAGCATGGCAGATACAGCTAGCAGAGCAGCCAGGACTAATCCAGAAACTTGGCTTGTTGGGTTCTTTTTATCCCAGTTAGTCAAGTAGGCCAAGTTTAACTATTTATGGATATGAGCTTCTGATCTCATCTTTGATGTACTTTGTTTTGTAAGAACTTTCCATTTACTAATTAACTAGCCCCTTGTGCTTTTTTGAATTTCAATCCTTATATAATTAATTCTAGTGATCAAATCCATATACTATGAAGACATAGCAACTTTTTCTGTGATATTCTAAATGCAAATTTGCTTGGCTCCTTCCCTATTATTTCTAAAAGTAGGAATCCCTACAATATTTTTGCCAAACATATGGAGTGCGGTAAAATAACTTGTCGAAAACACAAAAGGAAATTTATATGTATCAAACTGTGATCGGCTGGAATGTAAGAATTCTTATTTTCAAGTATATAAAGCATTGACGACAACATTTTATTAGTGAATACTAAGTTTCTTCAAGTTTATAGCCAGCAAAATTGTAATTAAGCTGAATTATAGTATCACTAAGAGTTCTACTAATCAAGTATACTTGAGAACCATAGCTGGCAGCATCACTAATGATCTTCTGTATGCCTTCATGCTGGCACGATAAAAGCTGCAAATCACCAAAATGAAAAGTCTCTTACGAGCTAGCAAATCAAGATTTAGGCAATTTGAATTCACGTCCATCTCTTCTATTGCAAGACTGTTAATCTAAATCGTTAATAATCATGTTGATGAATACATAACCCAACAATATAACTCTGACAAGAGAACGTTTCGCTAAAAAGATAGAGATGTATGTACCTCCGCACTTGTAGCCCCTAGTACGTCTGGCAACATTGCAACGTTTAGGAATGGTGGCTGCAACATCAGGCCTGATTCCAAGGCTCTTGGCTTCTTTCGAAAGTAAGATGGAGCAAAGGCAGTTTGCGCGTACCTTGCTCACCACAGCACAGCACTTGTTAGGAACAGCCACGTTCTTGTCCTGCGCCGACGCCGCACACGATGCTAGCTTGTACACCAGAACGTCCGGGTCCATCTCCCCACACTCACCGCCGGCAGCCCCATCAACCCCTTCAATTAATCCCCAATTCTTGCCTGAAATTACAAACAAAGCCACCACCAAGCACCAGAACTTCCTCAATATCGCACCTCCTTCCATTTCTGTTTTCACAATTCTGTTAATGCATTTTTTGCACATATATACATATAAGTTCTCGGAAGACCACGATAAGAATAATTAATAGTTAATTATCAATTAGTTAGTTTAATTAATACATGATTACCTGGTTTTAAGAGTTTTTTAAAAGAATGATCTAGTCCTCCAAAAGGTTTAGTTCCAAGAAGTCAATAGGTTGGGACAGAGACTCAAAGTCTTGGCTCTAATTTTGATCATATTATTTGAATTTTACGGAGAAAATACGAGGCAATGTCCTACTCAGTTGATTGAGTGGAATTGAAAGTGGTTGGTGTACCGACGCTTTCTTAGACTTCTTATTAATCGACAGAATTCAGTGGACCTAGTATTGGAATACAGCAGGTTTCTAGATATTGTTTCTATACTTTTTCTAATCTTACAAACATTAGCGGAGGAATTGAACACAAGATGTTAAGTGCGTAAATAACTCGCAATAGTATATTAGCTTGGATCTCTCAATGATGCTTAATAAATTCAAGACACTAGTTTGCGCAGTGTTAATTTGCCAACTAATCAGTACGAATTAGTAAGGTTCAATCAGCCGGTACTTAGGAACTCGACCTTCGGGGCTCGCGCAACAGAATGTGTTTTTTTTGACATAACGATATTTGGGGATGGGAATTTGGACTCGCTCCATTCATGGAAGTTGAACCTGAAACCCTAAACCCTGTACTCCTTCACAGTCCTTGTACCAGGCACCGTCAGCGGCTTCAACGTCTTCAGGGCATGTATAAGATGAAAATATGAACAGGTTGTGGCCTATCCTTTGTACTTGGCTGCAGCAATTAGCGGAAACTGCAGCATTTTGGTCCTGTGCTGCTGATGCACAGGTAACCAGCTTCCAAGCCTCATTAACAGGGCTGGATTTACGACATTTACCAGCCCCATATGCCCCTTCAAAGTTTTAAACTGACTTGTGCCGAGAATTGCAAGAAACGCTACAAGTCATTGGAGCTTCCATTTCTTCAATGCTGTGCAGAAAACACTTCTCAGACTTCCTGCTTTTATACAGCAATAAGCAGCTCAAAAGATGCTTGATTAGTTACCGAAAGATGAAACCCCCAAGGCATGGTGGAGGCAGCACTTGGAAGGAGGCATGCTTTGTTTATTGCAGCATCTACTCCTTCAGAAATGGATTTCGATTGCCTGGCGACTTTAGGCCACTGAAAGTCATCACCTCTAACTAAAGTGCTTCCCACCGTTCCACTACTTTCGTCCCTTCAGAAAAGAGGCACACAAGGGCATCCCTTGAGCAACAGATAACACAGCATCGACCAATCTCACAGACATCCACAGCATCATCCTATTCCTACCTCAATCTGTTCCTCTAGACCATTTAGACCTATAATCAATAGACCGATACCCTGTAAGTCATCGGTTTTCCTTTGGTGCTTCATTGCGCGCTATGTTTGGTCAGTGGTAAACCAGTCCAGAGATCCAAGCTACCACTTCTAAAGAGCAAAGCAATGCAGAAGTGGAACGATGTGAAAAACTGAAACCGCATTTGCACCAAGTGCAGCACTGCACTGAAGAAAAACCGCAAAACCACGGTTAAACTATTGAACTACCCAACCATAATCACCAACTTAGCACTTACCAGAGATCATCAAGCAACTAATACTCCTCTATGATGACAGCCTCCCCACCCTGCTGAGAACGAAAACGGACATACCCATACCTACACATGAGATCCTACTGCAACGGTATTCCAAGTTAATAACGCAGTTAAACACAAGTGATTAGCTCAAGATACCGCCAAAATGACATCCCGTGTGGAGGTGCTTGGTGGGCCACTCCACACTCATGGAATCATGATGGAAATAGCATCAGTAATCCAAAACAGAGCAAATGCAATAATTGCTAACATGAACAAATTCACTAGAATATTAGCACTTCCTACACCCACTTGTACTACCACTCATCCCCAAATTCCCATCACACCCTAACTGCGGAGCACTAATCAATTTGATTGCCCACTTGTGCCACCACTAATGTGAACAAAATCAAACAAATCACGATAAAATAAATAAATAAACCATGCTTTATATGTTTTAATCGAATTTAAGAACTTAAATCTCAGGATTAATCCAAATCAGGCATTAAAATTCATCAAATTACAACTAATATACAATAATTTAGCGCGTAAAAGCGTACAAAACGGTGCAAACATAGATGAGCAGCGCGACGGGGACGAGGATGACGAGCGGGACGGCGGCGGCGAGAGTGTTGAAGCTGCCGCAGGCCAAAGTCCCGAGCTTGATCTGCACCACGTTGATGAGAGCCAGCATCAGGAACACGCAACCGGCCGCCGAACCGACACCCGAGACGAGCATCCCGATCCGGAGGAGGGTGCTGTTGACCCGGACGAGAATCTCGGCGGGCCGGTGGTAGGACGGGCTGCGGGTGATCCGGATGGCCTGCTTGAGGCCGAGGGCGACGAGGCTGGAGAAGAGGAAGGAGCTGAAGGAGTAGACGTGGAAGGAGACGAGATCCTCGGCGACGGAGGGACCGGGGCGGCAGGCCGTTGGGTCGTCGGCCTCGATGAGGGTGTTTTCCGGGTCGGAGGGGTTCCAGGTGAGGCCGACGAAGACGGCCAAGGTGAAGAGGGAGTTGACGTTGACGATGCCGTCGAGGGCCGTCAGGTGGATGGCGGTGCCGCCGGGCATTTTGGTATTTTCGTAAGGAATCGGAGCAGTGGTGGCTGAGCTGACTTGCTGGTAAAGTTGCAGACTTGGGTTGATGGATTTGTTCGTTCGTTTTCTCTTTCGTGGAAACACGAGGAAAAGGAAAGGAAAAGAAAAAGACGGCCGTTGAGGAGCTACACGTGTCACGATCGTGATGAGTTTAATAAAACAAAATATCGCCGTTGCCGGGGATCGAACCCGGGTCACCCGCGTGACAGGCGGGAATACTTACCACTATACTACAACGACCTTGTTGGTAGGTTGGTTGTTTTACAATATTTAAAAGAAAGTGTTTTACTCTTTAATTTTTCTTGTGCATTCAAAATTTATTAGGTGGGGTACCCAAATTTATTTTTAATTCAAGTTCTCTTCACCTTTTCAAATTTATTTTACCTTTTTCATTGTTTTTAAATATAAAGAATAACCACAAGTGAGATCTTCATTAGTTATTTAGTTGTTTATTTGAAAGTCGATCTGCATATCAACTATTTATATCTGTCATTATATTTGGAAGTCCTAAGTTCAAAAAAACATTACCTTGGAGTCTTTTAGCCTTTCTTGTTTGTGTGTGTGTGTGTGTGAGAGAGAGAGAGAGAGAGAGAGAGAGAGAGAGAGGGTAAAAAGAGGTCATTAATTTGAAAATTTGAACAAGCAATCTCATGTCTATATTCTATCTGCAGAAGTTTAAATAACCAATCTAATGTGTCTCTATTTTTTATCCTTTTAGCCACATTTCAAATCCAAACCAACATCTAAATAACCAGGAACTTTAACAAATACATTAAACTCCCCCAACTCTCATAAGGCATGATCAATACTTGGTTCCGGCAAGAGATTTTCTGTCTATTCTATCTTTTCTTTCCACTTCTTGCCTCAACCACTTCAAGAGAAGACCATGATTTAATACGCCAAACCTCAGCGATCTGCTTAGTATGATTTTCTCCCATTTTGGTGGGACGAGGAGTCCATAAGATGATCCGAAGTCTCTGTGCCGTGTAAGTTTGGTATCGAAACCGACCCTTCCATTGTGTCGCTGCAGATTCTTGCTTTTGTTTCACCACCAAGGTAATTTGTCAAGACTCTCCTCACTCCAAAGCCGTGGCGGGGAGGCTTGTCCTTGTTGGTATTGGTGTGGAGAAAGGGAGTCCTCTCTCCCCTTGCAGGGCTAATTAAAGGTGCAGGTGATAAGTTGCCTATGGCAGAAGTTCTTTTGCGAGGAGTGCTTGAGGGAGGCACTGGATATGAAACCGGGACCTTCTTGCGAGAAATTACACTGACCGCGGTAACTGATGACAGTTTATCTGTCTGTTTTGCCAAGTCGTCCACATATAGTAAATCATCAATACGAGCCACAATGTTAAATGCCAGGCTCTCCAAAACCCTTGAATAGCTTTCAAGAATGGACTTTCCAACATCCTGAAATTTTGAATCCCAGGAGTGTTATTGTTATGACAAAAATACAAGGAAATAAACGGAATCTGAGGAAATTTTTTCAAAGGAAGCAAAATTAACCTTATTGCACTGAATCTTGCTCGTGTCCAAGATGGTTTGAGTAAGACACGGAAACCGCTGCTTCAAGGAAAGCAGGAGGCTTTCAGCTCTTTCTGCCAGTAATTCTCGCTTTTCCACATCGATCATTAGGTCCTTGACCATCTCCCAAGATGACTTTGCGGAGGAGCGGTTTGGATAAGGTGGGGGCTTTGAGTGAGTTCTTCTACGCCAGACAAATATTGATGCTTCAACACGGTTTGCAATCTCTAGAGCAACATGTTCGCTGGACAGGTCAAGGCAGTCAAGCAAAATCTCTGGGGAGAATTTGTCTGATGTAATATATCGGTAAATTATGTCCCCAAGACAGGCCTTTCCATTCTGTTGATTACATATCATAAAAATTTCAACATCAGATTATAAAACTACGATCTAGATTTATTAACCATAATAATGTAACTTCTATATATGTTTAGAAAAAGCATGATTGAGAAATAAATTTTAAAAGATATGACGAAAGAAATTAATATAACAGCATCACTCAGCTTCGCATAAAAGTATCATGCAATGTTCAGATTGCGAACCTTGGGAAGAGTTTCCATGTATGACTCTGGAACTTCCATTTCTGCAAGAGTAATGCTGTTGATAGCCATTGCAGCTTTTAGTATTTGATTTGTGCATTCCCGCGTGTGATGCAACTGCTTTCTTGAATTTTCACTTAGACCATCAGCTGCCACGCGAGGTACAGGTAGCCACCACTTCTCCTCTTGCCGCTGGACTGTTTTGCGAAAAGAGGCTGAGCCATCTGCTTCCGGGGCTATAACTCCTTGATCAACATACCAGAACTCCGTATTGGTGAAGCTATCTAATATTTCCTGGATAGAGAAACAAGGAACACTCCTAAACTCATAATGACTTGTAAAAATGAAAACTGTACATTATGAAACAATCAAGGTTCGGACTCACAAGAAGCATATTGTCTAGCTTACGCAGCGCTGGAAGATTCATAAACAGATCTGACCGGGGCCTGCAAGTCATGACCTACAGAATGCACCAGCAATAAGAAACAACAAACATTAGACGATTGCTCATGCTTGCCACGGGTTCTCCATTCGAGATTTTGCACATCTATTTACCATGTCATAAAGAGTTATAAACATATAATCTGCATAACCATCATAGCAGGGGACCCTAAAACGTAAGGTTATGGCATTTGAAAGAAAAAACAAGCGAAGAATTACGTTTAGGTCAGGTGAGCTAGTGTTGTGAAATCTAAGCTTCAAAATATCATTTTTCATTTTTCCATCTTCCGAAAAGAAGGATAAAGAAAGCAAAATATGATCACTGAACAGACTTAACACTACATCAAGGATTACCTCAAGCTTTTTCCCATCAGGAAATGTTTGCCAAGAGGGTATCAATTCGACTATGTGATCGCTAACGCAAATGAGCCACTCCATCTCTCTTTTCCACATTGATTTCCTTTCAGCAGGCAAGGGTTCCAGTCTCCATAGTTGCCCAAAAATGGTAGCTTCACGTTGTATAAAATTTGATTAATTAAAAACGAAAAATGCAATATGGAATGATTGAACTATATGGTACTATAAATCGATTCGATTAATCACAAATTTAAAAGAAGCTGGGAGGATGAACATACCACAGAGATTGGTAATGGCATTCGAAATTGCCATCGCTGTGCAAACGCCTTTGCCACAACCTGACATGTCTTCTCCAAGCAACAACTTTGAAAATCTCTCTCTCATCATATCCATTTCTGTTTGAATTTCCAACGTAACAAAAGGATTACAAAAAGGGAAATAAATAAGCAGAATTCCTATTTTTTAAAATAAATTTAAAATTTTTGTAATGTTTTCTGGAAAAATTTAAGATTTTCAAAACCCCCTTTTGGTTTCCTGAAGCAGCTCAGCTAAAAGTGAGCTGAAAACACAGTAAAGTTTCAAAATTTTGAATTCTGAGCATCTTTTTTATTTTTTTTAGTTTTTTATTTTTTTACTTATACGACTTTTCAGCAACCAAATGAAGCAAAAGATGGGAGTAATTCAAAATCTGACCTGCAACTTTGGAAGCCAAATCCTTGTATTTACATTCATCAACAGGGGATTTTCGTTCAGCTTCCTCCAAATCAGCAGCCGAGTTTTTACACAGCTCAGCTTTCCTGATCGGCCAGCCCAGCAGCGGCGGCGAAGACGGCCCTTTTCTCTTCAGTTCCTCACCGGAAGTCTCGGAGCTCGATCGGCTCGTACTGCTAGTCTCTCTCGAGTTACCGCCGCTCGAATCGGTGAGCGACTCGCTTCCTCCACCGCCATTGTCAGCTGAAGACTTGACGGATCCAGTTCTTTTCTTCTGCAAATTCTCCCTTTTTCTCGTTAAAGACTCCATCTTTTGAACTTCTGAAAACGCTTGAGCTGCTGCTGCACAAGGAAAGCAAGGTAAATCAGCCAGCATTTAACTCAGGCGCTTTGTTCTGCCATGGATTTGGACTGCAAAGCTTGGTGCATTTGAAGTTTTCAGAGGATGTGGGAGGTGGGTTTTGAAATTTATTGAGGATTGATTCAGAAAATGGTGAAGTTGGGCATGGTTTGGTAGGCAAAGTTGCAAACAGTGAAGCACTCACTCGTGGTAGAAGAGGATTGATTATATTCTTCTCAACTTCTCTCTTTCATAAAATTTGATTTTTGAGTTTGAAGAGAGAAGGTGGAGTCATGACTCTTGTGGGTAACCGCCAATTGTCACATGACATGCCAACGTCTCTTTTCTTTTCATTTCCTATCCCTCTCTCTCTCTCGCTCTCTCTCGCCCCCCTCTGTGTAGAGAATACGTTCAAAAAATTAATAAATTACAGGACCATGTAGATGGAGGAGTACGGAGTTTTCAACTTGTAATTACAATTTTGCCCTCAAACTTCTATATGGTCACATTTCTTTCTATCATTTTGAGAATGGAGGACAAATCTAGCCAGGCAGTGACTAACAAGTAACAATGTTTGGCTACTCAACAATGAAGAGGAATTCGTCTTTGAAATGTTTTGTGGTTAATATATGAAATTTTATGCTTGTGATTGGATCCATTAATAATGTAAGTTTAGTCTGTAAATATCATCTCTGTAAAAATTCGATTAAGACAATAATCATTTAGTCAACCAACTATAATTAATAGACAGTCGATTTGTAAGTATCGACTATGACCGCATGTAGAAATCCATTGCTTTTATTGAGAACATACATTGCTTTTAGGTTAACCTTGGATAATTCCTAATTTGTAGAAATTCATTGAGGTCGGATGTAAATTTTTCAATGTGAGACAAATTCACTTAGGTATTGTTGTAACTATGTCACATAACTCATCCCACATGGCAGAAAATTCCATTGAGAAGGTACATTGTTTTTTATGGTGGAGTGTTCTCTTGTGGTCCCGCCCTTCCTCTCAAACACACACAAACACCTTATTTGTTAGTTAATTCGACTTTACTTGTGATGACGTGCCAACTTCTAATCAAATAGTCCTGCAAGTTCGACACATGACCCTTACCGAAGATTCACTTCACTTTCTAATTGAAAGGTCTTACAATTCTCTAACACATTACAAATCTACCGAGATAGATCGAATTGACCAATCTACATGTTACTCACATTAAGTAACGTATTGGGACTAAAATCCATTGACACTTTACATTGTTTTTCTCTTCATCAAAGAAATGGAAAATTGAAAAATCATGAGCATAAATACATGAACTTAAATGGAAGAGGTAAGTTAGGTCAAAGCTTGAAATGTTGATGCTCTTGAATGCATGAATTTGCAACTCTTCTTCCACCCTCATCAAATCAACAAGTTGCATCTTGATTTAGCCTATGAATCCCTCAGAAAATGGTTATCAATTGGACTACCCAAAATGCAAATTTAAATGCCATTTATGCCCACTAAAATTGAGTAATTAGGTGAGGGTAGTTTGGTAATTGAATATGATTGAAATTTGAATGGGGTTTGAGATTGGATAAGTAGCCGTTTAAGGTGGTAGGTCAGCAGGTCGTGGAGAAGGACATGGTCCATGAGCTACAAGAAAAGCACCTCGTAGAATGGCTAAAGTCCATATCTAGTATTCACCTTCGAATCTTCTTTTTGGACTTTTTGCTTGAATTTTAGTAAAAAGTGAAAATCCCACGGTTTTATGAGACATTATTTTACATTTACCTACAAATTCACCTTTGTGTTTGAACAAAGTCGGCCCATGTTAATGTTTCATTTTTAGTTTGTATGATATTCTCGATAATGTATTGGTAACATGTTGAAGCATTTTATAATTAGTATATTATTAATAATATATTAGTGTATTTTTGTTATTGGCATGTTATCGATAATGGTGAATACATGAAGTTTTATTTGGATGGACGAGGTATAAAAACTTGGTGTAGTGCCTAAGCTTCTTATTGGTGGATTGGCATTAGCAATGGTAGCCGCGGAGAAATTAAGGAAAGTAAGGAAAGAAGTTGAGTGAGGGGAATAAATTTGGGTGAAATTGGTTTGAATGGCAAGAAAGGGAATTTGTAAGAGCAATTTCATCCCTAAAGACTTTGCGCCAGCACCCAGTCTATTTATCCACTCAGTGAACAGTAATAGACGTCAATAAACAATAATAGGCCAAAGCATCTCCACCCTGTTGCCTTGCCTAGTTGTTGGGTGGGCAAAATTTTATACAATAGAGAGATTTTCCAAAGTAAGGGTGCGTAATTGCCCAACCTTACCAAGTCCATTGTTAGTTACTAATAATGACATTGGCACTTTATCGATACCATTATACAAGAAGGATTAAAAGGGGCTTGATGTGATTGATTTTCCCAAGTATTTGATGAATTCCAACTCCCAACTTCCAACATAAAAGGTTGAAGAGGGCCTCAAGACAAAAACCCCACCAAGTGTTTATGAACACTTCTGCATATCCCTCTCCAATCTCAACTGCAAAATAAAGCATTAAATAAATAAAATAAAAACATGTCTTTTGGATTGTTAATAGCCGTTAGGGACACTGACTGCGAAAGCGGAAACAAGAAACTAAAATCTTTGACTTTTTTGTATAATCACTTTATATCACTGTATGGTTCTCAACATCTGATGGCGGTACAAGCTGCTTTTTGCAAACGCAAAAGCATCATTTTCTTTCGGCATTCATCTCATTTTCCCTCCTTTTCGGTTCAACGTTGAGCATCGATTTTAAACCTATTGTCCCCAGTGTCACAAAAAAAAAAAATTTAATAAACAAATCTAAATATAATTACACAAATTTATGACTATAAAGCTGAAACCCAGTAGTTTGAAAATGCCAGGAAAAAACATTTTTTTTATTTTTTATTTTTAAATCCAAAAGACTCTTTCTTTTTTGAGGCCATAAAATTCAAGACTCTAAATTTGAAACCAACTGTGTTCAGCTACAGCCACTACAACTTGTGGCAGGCTTTGTAGGCTGGGGAAGTTAGTGTTGGTCGGCCTATCCCATTCAAACAAATTGAATTCTCTGGTTGCAAATAGTATCTACTTACGTACAAATCCTATGTAACTATGTATTATATTAGGAAACAATAAGTCCAGTCCGTTGATAAATATTTTGTTTTTAATTTTAGTTGATTTTGTGTTGGATAGAAAAATAAATAAGAGAACTGAGAGATATAGAAGAGTTCAGATTGAAGAAAGATAGTTGGAGAGATGTAGAAAAAAATGTATAAGGAAAGGTACGTCAAATGCAAACTAAAAAGTAAATACTTTATTTGGAAAAAAACGAAAAATGAAAACTAAAAAGGTAACTTGGGTCCAGTGGCATGTGAGGAGGTTTTCTGAGATTCTGTGATTATTTTCTTGGTGGTTTTTTCCTGAGCTTGGGACATTGCACCTCTTATTATGCGGAGCTTCATGATGTCTTTCTTGCTGTGGAATTGGCTCAGCCGCAAGGTTGGCAAAATTTATTGCTTGAAAGTGACTGCTCTAGCATGATATCTTGTTTTTCTTTTGGTTCTTTTTCTCCTCCTTGGTCGCTCCTAACACATTGGAAGAATTGTATCTTCCATTTGAAGAACATGGTATTCCATTGCTCTCATACGTTTCGAGAAGGGAATGCAATTGCTAACAAATTATTGCTCTCATACGTTTCGAGAAGGGAATGCAATTGCTAACAAATTAGCCAATTTAGGGCTTCTCTCGTCTTCACTTGTTTGGCATGCTACTCCTCCTATAGACATTCTTCCTTTTCTACACTTAGATTTTTTGGGCATGCCGGCGTATAGGTTTGACTCCCCTTCTTGATATGTGATTTTCTTTTTTACCTAATTCTTTTGGATTTTCCTTTTCGCTTTGTAGCTTGTCCTACAGGTGCTTACCTTTTAGGTTTTATAGGGAGTTTGGTCCTATGTCCACCCAATATTTTTTTCATGTATTTTCTTTTTTAAGAGAGGTAAGGTCTATGTCTCCTCTTTTTCAAGAGGAGTATGGTGTATGCCCCTCACTCTTTTCTTATATTTTGTTTTTCTTGTATTTTGTTTTTCTTGTTTTATGAGGAGTAAGGTTTATATCCCTCCTAACTAAGTGTAACTTCTTTTTTTAATATTAATAAATTTCACTCGTACCGTCGAGATTTTCTACAAAAAAAAAAAAAAAAAAAAAAAAAACTATCTCTCTGCCACCGGCTTTCTTCATCCATTCATTCCTCCGTACACTTTCTCTATATCTAAAGCACAAAAAAAAAAAAAAAAAAAAACTAAAAAAACAAAATGGTTTGACCATGCTCTAAATAACACAATTATTTCTCACAAGAATTCATGGCGAGTAACTGTTGTGTAGTATTATTGAAATACTATCATGTGATATTACAAGTTAACAATTAAACCATGTAGAAAATGCCAATCATACCAGTGTATGAACACTTTTAGCCTTTTAAGAACAACTCCAGCCTACCTAATTATCAAGCGAATCGAGGAATTCAATCCCAAAACCCAAAAAACCCTTTCCACACACCTAAAAATTCGGATAGCTTGTTGGGCCAAGGATTCCTCACCAAGCAATCAACTAATCCCTTCATGTGTGTGCGCTTGAGTCGATGTGCCATAAGGCTAACGTCAGTCAAGTTATTATTTTTTTTTCTTGTGTTAGGCATGTGCATTTCATGAGTGAGTCAGGCGTGTTAGCCGACCAAAATCAGTTGGTGGGCTTGCATTGCAAGCACACTAAGCCCATATGAACATGGGCGACGTGGACATTTCTTGTCTGTTGGATTTCCAATGGCTTATTTTTTGCACCGTTGGATTTCTAATTGTTTAAAAATTTTGAATCAAACCCAATGGTTAGTAGATATAACACAATGTGATTCATTAGATTTGTAACGGCTATCTATCATACGGTCCATATTTTTATGCCTAAATAAATAAAAATAAAAGGAAACATCTGAAGAAAAAAATCCCTTATTACTATTGGGACTACGAGGCATAATATGGGCTGTTGGACTACCCAAAAAAAAAAAAAATGTAATCTAATTATCCATATTAATTAGGTTAAAAAAAATTCAAAAAATGCAAAAAGTAAAATTAATTTTTTTTTTCTATAAATATAGATACCCCACCACCCTCTTCCGCCTAACACCACATTTCAATATTTCTAAATACTTTCAACCAATCTTTCTCTTAAACCTTCCAAATACTTTTATCTGCAAAAAATGGCTACTGATGCCAGTTGGAATTTGTCAATTATTGAAGATGTTACATTGTATGAATGCTTACATGACACACCCCGACCAAGATCAGGGCATGTTGGCCGTCACGTGGAAGTGACGTAACCATGTGCATAGTGCGGAAGCTAATAAAATAATAATAAAAGTATGAATAAGTAAAAACTAGCTTTACACAAAGTAATAACATACATGTGCAAGCGTAAGTGTAAAAACAAAGTTCAGAGTATGAAAACCTAATGCAATCCGGGAGAAACAACACTACATAAACACACCCGAAGGTGGTCCTACACTGGTGATAATCTGTCAGATATGCCGGGAAAATCCTCTGGGGAGCCACCAAGAGTGCTAGCCAACTAGAACCTGGAGGGGCGCAAAACAAAAGTGTGAGTGGGCAAAAACAAAGCTTTCAAAAACTATTTCAAAAACAAGATTCTATCCCCTCGCCGTAAAACATGTATACTTCACAGAAAACATAATGTACATATATATATATATATATATATATAAATCATGCTCGGAAATATGCCATGCCAAATGTCTCTAAATAGAATGCAAGTGCTCAGGAATATCAAATCAATGACATGTAATCTGTCAGCCGGAGTCACCTAACGTGACATGTACGGCTGAATCTAGAGCTCAAATCTCCATCTCACTAACTATACCTGCACACGAGTCGGAACCACCTAAAATGGTCTGTACGACAGGACTGGGTGTATACTAAGTACGCTCGAGTGTTACGATCACGTGAAGGCTGGGCGAATAATCGCAGGTCACCTACGAGTCGGAACCACCTAAAGTGGTCTGTACGATAGGACTGTGCACCTAACTTGGATCCAAGCTGAGCGTGTGGTGCGGGAGGTGAACATCACGTGAAGGACTGTGCCCAACTCTGGGCGGGAGCACTAACACCGGGGGTGCAGGTTATGAGATCTCTATGCATCTCAAACCACTACTGAATATAAGCATAAACCATACTCACCTGGCACTTACCTGTGCGCCCACAGCACCAACATATATACATGTACAACTAATAATGCGTAAAATAAATGGCAAACAATAAACATGGCATATAAACGTATAACGTTTCAATTCATTTTTTGGGAAAAATATAAGTATATAGGTATATACGGAAAACCAAAAGCCCACTCACTGGTATGTAGAAGGGTCGTAACCCCCTTGCCTCGAGTGACCACGCTCGTCCTTGGGATAGGTCTCACCTATATGCGAAACAACTATAAAAACGTTAATTTTAAAGCACATAACCAACTTTATGAAATAACTTCTCATGCAATGCTCAAATGGGGTGTATGAATACACCAACGTGATCTACTAAACCTTAGGAACATCCCCATATTTTTAGAAAATTTTTCCACCGCCGCACGTGCCTTCAAGCGCCGGCCACGTGCAGGCACGTGCTTAGCACACTGACGGCGTCAGTTAACGCCGTCAGGAATATTCTGTCAACCTTAACAGATTCCGTTAACGCCGTTAGGAATATTCCGTACAAACTGACGGAATATTCCGTTGTCTTCTCCGGCGAAGCTCCCGCGCCGGAAAATCGTGAAATTTTCAAAACCTTATATCTCACTCGTTTTTCAACCAAATTTCACAAAATTGGTACCAAAATCAAGCTTACAACAAGAGGAACAAATCCATACCACTTCAAGCACTAAAATCCACGGAATCTCGCCGGGAAAACACCACCAACTCCGGCCAAACTTGAAACTCACGATCCCGATGTCCAAAACCTTCAAACGAACCACCCCGAGCCTCCTAAAGACCTCACCAAGCTTCCTACAAGCTTGAAATTCCCAAAAACACAAGAACTAACGTGTGCATGAACAATGACCAAATCGAGGTATCCCGAGTTCGACGTGAAAATGAAGGTATCCTTACCTGAAATGGCCATGGTTGAACTCCTACGGACTTCACGAGCATGAATATATACTTTGTTTCCTCGATCTGTGAAGGTTTGGAGGGTTTTGGGGTGTGTTCGTACGAATTGGATAGAAATAGGAGAGAAAGGGGACTCGGGACAGGGATGCAGAGACAGGGAAAAGGGTGGGGGGGGTGTGGGGGAGTGTGTGGTCCAAAACCTGCCAACAAAAGCCCAAAAACAACCACACAACGAAACAACCATGCTAGGGGCAAAATCGTCATTTCACCCCTACGGTTCGAAAATTCGGAACGAGCTGTCACATTACACGTAATGAGCAAAAGTTGCATCAACTTTATTATTTCGGATAATGACACGTAGCGTGATGAAATTGATTAAAAATCTTATTTGAAATTAAACATGATATTATCTTTTTATTAATATAAAAAAAATAAAAAAATAAAAAACCTTATTTGTTGATACCAATTGTCCTAACAATTCATGCAAGGAGTGGAGATACGGTCGGAAAATTACTGTTTACTAAAGTAATAATTGCTCAGGCAATTATTTTCCTAACTTCCTTCCTCCTCTCCTCCTCTCTCTCTCTCACCTGCTACCCATTTGCCAATTTGCGATTAAACCCAACATTTCTCATCCCCAAAACAAGAAATATTTTGTGTGGCGAGTCCGACAACCGTAAATTTCTGTCAATTTGAGCAAACAAATCAAAGCACAAAAATATTTAAGAGCTGAAAAACAGAAGACATGGAATTTAGAATCTGAATGTTTTTCCAGGCAGGATCCAGGCGAACAAGGACATAGCCAGCAGACACGGATTCCTTGGAACTCTGCCATCCTTTCCTCTTCTGTTGTCTTTTCCCTCAAAGGTTATGTCTTTTCTTTTTTTGTTCATCATTCGCTTTTCGATTTGTTTTATGAAATAATTGGATTTTGATCTGAAATTTGTAGCTGGGTTTCTTTGCCTCCGACCGTTGCGTTGGTTTTGATAGCTCGGATTGCAAAGTATTGAGCTTTATTGTCCTGTTTTCTATGAATTATTCAGCTCAATTATTGGTGGTCCTCTTTCTTTTATTTTTTATTTTTATTTTTATTATGGTTCAATTGGTTGATTTAGATGTAAATGTTGCGCTATTTGTCGAATAATTGAGCCTTTTGATTGCGGAAAATGGAAGTTTTATCAAATTTATGGAAATTGATTGGTTATATTTTCTGGTTTTGGCATCCGATTCGTCAGAATGCTTAAAGTTACGTTCTTGTGGGCATCCATTAGCTTCATTCCAAGTCGGAAACCCTGGTTTTCCATTTGAATTGAATAATTGAATGCAAACGGCGTCGCGGCTAAAATTTCCGGTAATGCTGACAGCTCGGTTTGATTCATGGATGAGACTGTCCAAACTCGGCTTGATTCTATCTCAGTTTCCTTAGAATTAAGGGATTGTTTGGGACTGCTTCTGGAAGGGCAAAAGGCGCTTTCTGAATACGTTTTACCGAAAAACTTAAGAAGCACTTGGACTTTAATAAAAGTTTCCATGTGTGTTCTGATAAAAGTACTTATAGAAAAAGCGCTTATGAGCAGAAGTGCTTACCACAGAAGCAGTCCTAAATGGGCCCTAAATAGCCTAACTGAATCTCTAATAGTCGTTCATGCATCATGCCCTGGCAAAGGGCAAATGCACATTGTTTGATTACGTCTTTTTTTTCGTGGTTGGAGAGATCAATCTCTCGTTCCTCTTTGTTGTTTAGTTTGTAAACCTGATATATGCCTATGTTCAAAATGCAACAGGTTGCAGAGATATATACCCTTTAAAGATTTTACGGGGATAACCAAGTGAAATAACCACTTTGATTATCTAAATATCTGAGATTTAGTGTGGCAGTGAAAACCCTTATCGAATTGGGTCACACATGTGGCCTTCTTATTTTTTGTTCAACAAGATTGTTAAGACAGAAGATGAAGATGTATCAGGTGGAGAACTTTCAGGCATGGTAGAACCCTACCCATGTGAACAGCCGTTGCCCTGCTCGCACTTTGTTGAAGTGAGTGCTTTGAGATTCTGTCACTACCTTTCTTATTGATTGTCTACATTGAAATTACAACATTTTTCAGTTTGTACTCTGATAACAATATATGGATTCCAAGTGGACACATCAAATCGTTTTGTTAGTTTTAATTTGTTTGGGTGTTTGGTGCTTATAGGTCCCGCACATAAACCAGCAAGATTCTTGGGATTGCGGCCTTGCCTGCGTTCTGATGGTCTTTCGGACCGTTGGCATAGACAACTGCGATATTCAGACATTGGCACATCTATGTGGCACAACTAGGTGTTCCCTTCTTTACAGAGTTAGAGCTTCATTTCCTCTTTTGTTAGTCCGTTATGTACTTTCTTTTGAGTATTGTTCTATAGAAATTTATCGTTTTTTATAGGAGTATGGGTTTTGAGATTGGTGAAAATAGAAAGTGTAGACGAATGAAATCCCTTCCTCGATTCAGTGTTGAAGCTTTTAATTTTTGTTGCTATATTAATGTATTCTTTCCTAGAAGGTCTTATTTACAGAAGGACATGCCGTATGTTACAGAAATGGGTACTATAGGTATGGGGTGTCATATGAATGCTTGATACCTTCTTGTTGCTAAAAGTTTCAGTTAGAGTTATACTTGATACATCAGTCACATATGCAATACAAACTTATATGAAAATTTTGCAATATCGTTTGCAGCATTTGGACCGTTGATCTAGATTATTTATTACAGAAGGTCTGTTATGTACTTTCCTTTGAATATTGTTCTTTATCAATTGATTGATGTGTATAGGGTTCTGAGTTTGACGATTGGTGAAAAGTCGCAGACGAATAAAAGTCCTCGATCTAGTGTTGAAGCCACTAGAGTTTAACTTGTATTACTACATCAGTTTATTTTTCCCTAAACGTCTTATTTACAGAAGTGAGTAACGTGAAACGCTAGTCATTTTTTCTCACTCATTTTTCCACCAACATATGACTTTATTTACTTCTCGTATTGTTCATACAAACAAATATTATTTTTGTGGAGTTGGAATAGCTATGGTCCTATGGAGCATTATGGGTATGTTTGTGTGAAGTTGGAATAGTTATGGAGTGTCGTGGGTTTGAAGTTAGACTTATACTTGATTCATCAGTGACATATTCAATAAGAGCTTACATGAAAAGTTTCTGATGTAACTGAGTGCTGACATCTTGTTTGCAGCATTTGGACTGTTGATCTAGCATTTTTATTACAGAAGTTCTCTATTAGTTTTTGCTACTACACAGTGACAGTTGGAGCAAACCCAAGTTATTCTGGGGAGAAGTTTTACAAGGTGATTTCATACTATTAACATGGATAAGTGTTAACTGACAGTATTTTCGTGCTGGTTACTATGAACTAGACCATATTGGTTGTTTGCTAGATCCAGATGCACATCTTAGCCTAATTGTCTATCAATTATAGATGCATATATCATATGACAGCGAGGACCCAAACTGCATATAAACAAGAACATTGTCTGTCACAATTTCCTGGCATTAGCCGAACTTTGATTATTTAGCAATGAGTGGCACCTAAAACTGCACGATCATGAATGCTACTTAATGTGTTTGGTATCTGTAAAAGATATGAGAAGTTGGTCATTTTATTTTATTTTGAAAAGAAATCTTGTTTTGGATATAAAGATTGTAGTTTCACTTTTCTTCGTTCATGTACTTGTGAGCTTGTCTTTTCACATCTGGATGCACATAAAAATTTCAATTAATTAGATTTATTCTGCAGGAGCAATTACCTAATGATCTGGAGCGAGTCAATAATCTATTTCAAAAAGCACTGGAAGGTGGAATGAATATACAGGTATAATTGCTAGCTGCTAATTTCAGTTCTTGGCTCTCTCTTCCCAAATTAAGAGCCAGACATCCTTTTTACGTATAATTTTCTTTGGACAAGGCAATAAACCTTCCTTCTTTTGTTTACAGCGCAGATCAATCAGTCGAGAAGAAATTTGTTTCTCAATTTTGTCCAGGAAATACATTGCCATTGTTTTGGTTGATCAGTATAAGTTGAGGTTCAAATTTCTCGCTTACCCTTCTTTCTTTCTTCCCCCTTGATTGAGAACTGTCCTTTACTGCTTGCAGTAATATATGACATACATGTTCAATTGTAAATACTGGGCTAATGGGAAATATTTCTGTCAAAATTGTGTTACAGTAGGTCTCGTCTGGACGATGTTTTGGTCTCAGACTTTTGTGGAAGCAACTCTGGTTACACAGGTAGGACTGTTACTTTGGTTGTGCAGAACTGTTACTTTTAGTTACCCTGGTGCTGTTCTATTCTGAACTAAAAGTTTTCTGCCACTCAGTATTGAGTATGACAGATTGTGCTTTCTGGGGGGAGATATCTATGCTGTATATGTATTAGTTCAGCAAAAGAAATAAAAAAGGACATAGATACACGTAAAAGGACAAGCTTATGCTTGTTTTAGCTTAACTCCTAGTCAAAATTTACTTTAGCACCTATATTATCCTGGAGATTGTAAGCATCTTTCCGCACATTTTATTTATTGGTTAGCAAGACAGGTTGGCTGACCTCTTCTGTTCAGAACCGTGATAACATAGGCCTGTAATTCATGTTAATGTCATTCCATTTCCAAAAAGTGAGAACGGTGGTTACCTATGAGTTAATTCCTCATAAGATATTTCTTTAACATGATTTCCCCAGTTCTGATTGACAATTTATGGAATCGTATTGAATAAACTTAAAGGCTTGCTCTATGCTGGAATGAAGTATCTTTATGCTTGTCCTGATTATTCGCTTCTGCTCCCAGTCACATCCTTGACAAGTTTGCCTGTTTATGCACGTCCTGAATTGATTACTGATTATTGCTATTGTTTTTGGTTTTTTGTAGGTCACTATGTTGTCATATGTGGGTATGACACTACCACGGATGAGTTTGAAATTAGAGATCCAGCCTGTTCAAGGTATTATCTTCATTTCAAGTTTTTTTTTTCCTTCCCTTCTTTTTTGGGAAAGAAGAAGAAAAGCTGTTACCTTATCTTCTATTGATACCTTTGGGTCATCTACATTCGTGTTTAACTTTCCTGCCGAGTATAAAGCATGATGACAGACACAGCAATTTGGAGATTACCCGTCTCCAACAATTTCTTGAAATTTGTGGAGTATCATGAGTATGACATGCTAACAAATTCCAATGAAATAAGAGAGATGTCAAAAGTAGACACTTCCCGCCTTGGCTAATAAATAAGTTAGACTGACTAGAAAGATTTGAGTGATGAGTTATGAAAACCCATCATGTGATAAGTTTAAGTTTGTCAAAACTCTTAGAAAGGCATCCTATGATAATCTGGCTTTCATGATTTTTTAAGTCTTAAGTTCTTCATGATTTCCAATCCAACATCACATAAACCTATATTAATTAATTTTATTATTTACACCAAGTTCATGATCATATCACATTCCTGCTATTGGGTTTAAAGTCTAGCAACTTGAGTGAGTGGTACTCCACCATAAGAATAGTTACGAAGATCCGATGTACGTTAAGACTGCAAACGTTACTCGGAAAGGCTGCATTATGCTTGCATATAGCTGATAGTGCACATGTTTCCTTACTTAGAGTGGGGAAAGACATGGTTGTTCAGGTAAAGGATAAACCACCCCTCCTTTACGATATGATACCTGGTTGATGTTTTGGTCAATATGATTGATACCTGGTTGATTAGGCACGGGATAAATGATTTTAATGTGGGGCCACTCATTTCTTATTCCTTGTGTGATAGTAAACGCAGGATATGTCAGGAATGGGAATGAGACCCATACCATCCATACCCATTCCTGGTGAGTAAGCATGCCCCTCAATGAGTTTTGATTTTTTATGTCAATAGTCTTCGATTTGAAATTTACACATGAATCTGCGCTACACTTTTGATTGTGTTTCCAAGTTCTTTTAGCTTATTGAAGTGTACACTCTGATAAAATGTGCAGGAAAAACGAGAGGATCTCATCAACATGCTTAGAAGAAGCCCGCAAATCCTTTGGTACTGATGAGGATCTTCTCTTGGTAATCCAAACTGAGCCTTCACCTTGTTGTGCGCTTCGGTTGCTATACAAGTATTATTTAGTTGCTAGGGTGTTAGTAACTAGTCCCGAATTCTTTCCATGGCACTAATCCAAGTAAATTCACCTGTCACAAACCTCTAATGGTAGTAACTTCTAATTTCGTGTGGGACGTCGATGCAGATATCTCTGAAGAAGAGTGGGAAGCAAAATCGCCCGGCAATACAACAGTGATAGTATTGATTCCTGACTTCAATTGTCGGTCCGTATGAAAACGAAGAAGCATATATATTACAAGTTTTCGTGTATAGCATTAGCATGTACCATATAGGGAAAATTTGTTTCTCTATTGGTTTGTTTGAGTTCCTGAACTGGTTGGATGGACGTGCAAACCAACACCAACACGCATCGAGTAATTGTACATCATGTAACATGTATTTTGTATTACTATCCCCATTTCCAGATAGATTCTTCTGTCTCAATAAAGTAGAATCACATGACCCTTCTTCGAGTTCATCTGTATTCATTCTTCAGTAATTTAAATTTCCATTTGTCATATTGTTATTGTAATTGCAGTTTTCACCTTTTCTCCACCGTGTGATGAGATGTGTATATTTATCTATCTCCTGGCTCAAAATTAATCTAAAGTGAAAAAAAAGGACCATGAGGTTTTCTATAACGAACGATAAATTGTGCTGGATAATGGCAAGATATGAACCACCAGTTGAGTAGCTGCATTCTGTTGATCGATCGAGTATTCACATTCTACAACTATCTTGCATGATTCTATGTAATATATCCCATCGCGGTAGGGGACCAGAGGTACTTAAATTTTCAGTGTGTACTTGTGATTCAACTGGTAATTTCTTCAATACAAGCATGCAATTAGTGATGTAAGCCATCGTTTTCGAGTCAACTTCATCATAATTCTGAGTTCATGCGCTCCTCGTCGGAGCTGTAAATATGGAGAGCTAGCCCTACAAATTATCAAAACTTAGCCATAAACGGACTTCGTGTGACCAAGTATTGTAACATACCTACATACATGCTTGTGGGCCTATATCAAAATGCATGCATGTCCGACCTTGGAAGACACACGCATGCGCGGGTGCACGCAGAGAGATTATTCAAGCTATGGTTTAATGAGTTCCATTTTCTTAGACTATAATCTAAAAATACTGTGGTCACCCATCGTTTGCTTTTATTCTAATGATCGTAGAGAAAGTACAACAAAAAAATTAAATAATTACCTGCCATTGAATTAGGATTGAATTATGAATGGTCACAATTTCTTTAAACCGAAAACATGACTGAGGGTTTAATTTAGCCCTCGATTTGGGTATTTTCCTTCTTTTTTTCTCGGCATTTGAGACACTAACTAAGAACTGTGTGATTATTAAATATATTTAATTTTGGCATTATTAAGATGATGGTGGAGGAATTGGTGGAAATGGAATATGCATGGAAGATCGAGTTAGGTCAAAAGAAGGTGATGAATATTAGGGCAAAGTGCACTGGCACACCAGGCAACATCTACACAGTATATAATATATAGTTCCAAGAATCTTAGAAAACAAAGATTCCGACAGCTGAAGCCTCTTCCCGGAGAACAATGAAACATGTCTCTCCATACACACACCCCATAACTTGGTGTATTGTTCCACTCTGTCATTTTGTATGGCAACCATATGTTGTTCTTCTATTATTATATGCTGCTCTTTTCCCTTTTGTTTTTAGGGTTTTGGAAGAAGAATGGTATGCCATACCCTCATCTGTGCCACTATGTGATTCAAACTTAGAAAGTAGAACATCGTGTCATAGTCACAAAATCTCTTTCAATAACTCCAGAATGCGTGCCCCATTTTAGCTGGAATCCTGGTTCGTTGTATAAAAACAAGATGACGGGGCTTCCATACGAACTATGTATTTATCGTATAACACTCTCGTATTATAGAGCAAAAGAATGGGGAAAAAGAGTGATATATAAAAGAGATCATATATGGTGACAGTGTTCCTACATTGGCCTATATGTATGCTGGTTGCATTAAAATGGGATACTTGCTTTGAAGCTAATCCCTTTAATATTGAATCAACAAAATTTCGGTCCGGTGCTATTTTTCTTTTGGGGATAAAAAACTTAACATCAAGCAATGTAGTTTGACATGGCTAGCGCCAATCATGTTGGTTCAAAGATGTGTAGCCAAAGAAATGGAGAAAAATGCTCGTTTGGGACTAGAGTATATCTTCGAGTGTGTATATCGCTCATCGCGTAACTCCGAAGATATGCAAGAATCTCTTTGGAAGAATGTGCTTTAACCAAAAAAGGGAACTGCATGTGCATTCTCTTCTTGTCCTGGTTGGAACGTGGAAACACCCTCTATGCGGGCTTTGCGAAAATTGTACTTAGTTGGAAGCACGTATATATGCCCTGTATCAAAATGTGAGACACACACACATATCTAGCCTCTGTTTCTGATACTATTCCATGCATGCATTGCTGTCATAGATCGATCCAATAACTTAGGGTCCAAATTCATTGTCAATCCTGCGCAATATTCGGTTGCATATGCATTCCTGTCCTAAACCCTAAATTCAAAATTCAATTTGTAGGGTATAGATTCTTGGGGTTTTCGGTTGGAGTGGTGGGTGCAGAAAATATGATTTGGAGGTCAGTAAAAAGGAGGGTGAGCAGGGCGTAAAGTTTTTTTGGACGAAATATAGCATGTAAATTGACATTTCATTGAGCTTTTTTGGCATGCAACTAGCAACTACCCTGGCCAATTCTCATAAAGGCAATTAGTCAAAACAATTGGAGGACAGCTTTCAAGGGTATCTCAAATTGTCAAGGGGTAGGACTTCACTTTTCCATGGAGTTTTTTTGAGCTTTGGGGTGTTTTTTGGGCGGGAGGGGGGGGGGGGGGGCGGGGGGTGTCAACTGACCCAATTTGCCCGAAGCTGGATCTACCCAAGGGCAGAGCCATGAAGGGACAAGAATGGTCCTAGGCCTACCTTAATCATTTTTTATAGAGAAAAAAATTATAATTATCCTTCTGATTTCCAAAGATTTTTCAAGGGATTGGGGCCTCAACCAGAGGGAGAGAGAGAGATGACGTAGGCGAGAGAGCTGTTTCTTTTAATCTTTTTCACAAGGTTTTGGTAGTTGTTGACATATTTGAATTCTGCTTCCATACATGTGCAATTTTCATGTTCTCGTTATTTATTTCTATTAAGTTGTTTTCTTTGCTAATTAACATGGCTCCCAATTAGTCGAAACATACTGATGAAATGGAGTGGAATTGAAAAATCAACATCATTGTCACCGAGCAAACAAACATCAATATGAGCATCAAAGTAGTGGTTGAGAGGATGACCAGATGGTGGATGCATGAGACAATGGCTTCGCAAGCATGAGAAAGGGATTCGCAAGCATGTTGCAGCGTTGTTTCAGCTACCATTGTCGGTGGTGTTGCAGCATTTTTTTTAACAGATCTAAGAGGCCCCTTCTAACCTAAAATTTTGGCTCCACCAGTCTACCCCTGTGTACTTGTGAGTCCATTCTTCTGATTGCGTGAATGAGGCATAGTAGTTATATACAACCGATGAAAGGACAAATATGTTGTAGCAAATCACGTGATGAGATAAATAAGCACATAGTTATATACAAATCGATGATGACTGTAAGGGCATCGGTGACACGATATTTGTACAGAATTACAAAGCCAAATTCGTTGAATCAAGAGTCGGTATCAAACTGAACTATATGTGGCTTAACCAATGCAATTTTCTTCCAACGATGCATGCATGTCGTATTAATTAGGCGTGCATGATTAGGCTCACATACACAATAATGCAGTTCTTGTATGACTCAAAGGGATGTCAGAATCTTTGTTTGTAAGGTTCGATCGTGCACAATAATGCAATGCTTATCTGTTTAAACGAAGGGCGTGAGCACATGCGATCAGATGAGTCCTACGAAAATGTAACAACTTTTGCATGTGACCCTCCCCCTCAAGCAACATGCTTGGAATTGTTTTTTTTTTTCTTTCTATTTTATTCTGAGAAAAGGTTTAGAAAACGATTTAATGCTTGATTGGTAAGATTAAAGTTCTAAAAAGCACTATGCGTTAGTCGGACGGTGAGCAGTAGCTCTATGAAAATGTACTAGAACCTTTTTTTTGGTTTCTGCATAACATATGCATAGACATAATATTTTTTGTTCGGAGGGTAAATTAAGAGAGAAATTTCTTGTAATCAAAGATATCATGTGAAAATTTTATTATCGGATAAATAGTGTACTTTACTGGTGATGTCAATAAGTCTAAATCTTATTTAGAAGAGAAAAATCTCCTGTAAATTAGGTGCCACCACCACTTTTAGTAATATTCATATCATGCTATCAAGTATGAAGTTGGAGTTGTTCCAGAAAATCTCAGAGGTCATCATACTGATCACGCTAACATGGTCATTAGAGACATAATTAAGGCGTGGGTTGGGGTTTGCTGAAACCCACCCCAAATTCGAAGGGAAAAATGTCACATAAGAGAGCAATATTTTTTTAACAAACAAAATATTTTATATTTAAAAAAATAAAAATTAAATCTCATAATTTACTAGCAATAATACGTTCAAACGTTGTCTAATTTATTTACATAAGAAAGTAATTCAAACATTAATAACAAAGAATAAATTTCTATCACTTAATTTGATTAAGACAACTCTGACACATACTACGACCATTAGTGAAATGAGTCATACCAAAACAACGTGTCGTACATTTTTGTAAGAGATTTCCATAATAAACATTTCCATCACCCTTCCTAAGACTTTGACCGACCAAAGCTATTGCGTGTTTGTTTGGTCATGTGAAGTCTCTGCCTTGTTTGAGTGAAACGGTTGCAACTTCTACGGCATAATTTCGAATTTCTAACGATTTCTGAATATTTGAATAGGCAGCATCTTTTGGAGGCAATTGAGGAAACAAACATATTTTGATTGAGTTACGTAAATAAAATCGAATTTCAATAGCATAGGTAATTGAGTCTGTAAATTTTGTTACCCTCTGCCCTACAATATCATGAGCAGGTAAATCGGGCTACTTATATCTTTTTATAATAAAATATTTAAGTGTATTTGAAACACGAGGTAACGCGTCATGTATTATTATACAATTAGAAATTTTTTTTTTTGAAGTGTTCTTTCAATTATACAATGTTATGTGATCTTCCGCACCACGTTTCAAATACACTCAAAAAAATTTCATGAAAGTAAATGTTGTAGATAAATAAACAATGAAATAATAATTTGCCAAATTCATTTTCTCATTAGAAATGGTCTCAATCATAGTAGTATCATGCATGTAAGAGAGTGGAGGCAGGCAAGTTCGATTGTTCGAATTTTGAAAAATTAGGTAACAAAATATAATGAAGGAGGACAGAATTATACGGGCTACCTAAAATTGGTTGTCACAGTGTCACTTGTCACCATCACATAAGCTGCTAAGCATCATGATGCAGTACAACATGAACATATATGAACAGCTAAAATTGGGAGAAGAAGATTTTTTTAAGTCATCCGGACTCACGAGCATGAGGGTGTTTTTGGAATATGAGATATTCTGAATGTTAAATTGTAGAATAAAGAGCTGAGTTGTCGAACATCGATATTGTCCTCAACTTAATTATATATAAATCAAGATGAGTGATTTTATCCAAAAGAATCTCAATATAATTAGAAGTAAAACTACATATATAAATCGTAATTTGAATCGTTAGACCTCTATGATTTCCCACACTGAATTGATATAGATATGAAAATTGACAAAGACGTAGAGAGGACACGTGGGTGAGGGAATGAGAAGGGAGCTACATAATTGAAACTTTAAAGAAAGCTTGACATTTACTCAAATTGTGAGGTAGTTGCCCTTAATTATATACGCCACCAACATTCACCTTCTCCATCTTATCCCCCATCATGTAGGACCTAACAACATTCATCTGTACAGGAATGAAGATGTCTTGGTTTAATTCGTATAACGCTGCTGTTGTAGTGTTATGAACGAAAGTTTTTTATGTCGAATAATTCACATTCCTCAATAAGGCTGGTATATTACACTTGATGTATGAACTCAAATGTTCTTCCTTATTGTGCGAATTTGATTCTTTACAAGAAATAATAGGAAAATGTTTGAACGCGGAAGGCCTTTCTATCAAAGGCGATGTTGACATCTTGCTACGAGCCTACATCCACTTGCAGATCTCAATCTTCCTCAGCTACGACTTATGCTTAGATTTACAGAAGAAACTTTCTCGCAACTACCCTAATCACATCAGGCATCTAATACACATTTGCTATACGTGAAAAGGTAAATCACTCATTCAATAAATGTTTGTCGCGTGATGAATTGATCAAATAATTAGTATGGTTTATAATAACTAAGTCAAATTGAATTATTAAAAAAACCGAACAAGTCTATCAATCATAATGCTAAAGGTTGACGAATCTGTCATCATTTGTGTGGAGTTGTTTGCCAACTTCGCCAAACTGAAGTTGACCCAGTAATTCATCCAATCCAACGTAAAGAATTCGTCCAGACAAAAAAACAGAACTTGGGTTTTGGATCTTAGCAGGAAAATAGAATTTGAAAGAGAAATATGGTCGTTGAGTGCAAATAAAATATATGCAGTAACAATTAATTCGTTCGAATATTAAATATCGATTTGTCTCATATACTCTTTCTTCCACATTTGAAAGGGACGTTTCAATTCGAAAATATTGGCGGGTATACCTTGCTGAGCTGGCACATGCATTTTTTTTTTTAACAAACGATATTATCTACATTAAAATAAGGCTTAGCCTCACAATAGATTAGCAATAATGTGGTTTAAATTCATTTTTGACGATAATCAAACCTAAGACCTCTCATTTATAAGTGAAGAGAGATATTACTAGGCCGTAGTATTAAATGGCACATGCAGTTTTTAAATACGCACTTTGGAACGATGTGTGAAAATTATTTCTCTAATTTAAATCTTTATAGTAATGTTACGATATCAATTGTGTAGAATTTCTAACTTACTGTGAAATATACGTCGAATAGTTAATTAAAGTGTTAAACACATACAAATTGTTTTTAACTGAAGTGATTAAGAATGGTTAGACGAATTAATAAATCTTAACGCATCAGTAAAATGATGTATGCACTTTGTTGTTTTGTACATGCACTTCCCTCTTAGTTCGTAATGTTAGATTGAATAAATAAGAAAAATTAAGAAATGTGAACAAACGGAACAACGTAAAAATAAGAATACGAAAATCATTTTCTGTTTATATTATGTAATTAACAATTTATTTATATGTTACTTCGTGACACTCACGGTGGATTAGCGAGGGTGGGCCCCGAACTTATCCTCACGTCCGAAATCACCACCTCGGTTCCAACTCAACGCCTCCGGCTGCTCAATGGATGACCTTATTCCGAAAAGACACTACTACCCAAAGAAATTTCAATTTTTAGACGAAATTGCCCTCTCTTTTTTAAGATAATGACTAACAATATCAAACGTCCAATCAAATAATTTCCTTTTTTCCTTAAAAAAAAAAAAGGAGTTTAATTTTCAAAAAAGCATTCCCGCGGTTTTGACCAACGGTGCTCTATTCTACCACTTTTGGCAGGTAATGACTGTCCCCCACTCCCCACCATTCCACCATTCCTCCTTTTTTTTATTTTTTTTAATTTT
Source organism: Pyrus x bretschneideri (assembly GCF_019419815.1). Classification (NCBI taxonomy): domain Eukaryota; kingdom Viridiplantae; phylum Streptophyta; class Magnoliopsida; order Rosales; family Rosaceae; genus Pyrus; species Pyrus x bretschneideri. The sequence continues at coordinate 2,385,769 of NW_025999635.1, forward strand.
TTTTCCAAAATTAGAAAAACACTTATTTTCCACTTTTGCCCATTAAGGTAAAAATATGGCGGGAAATTTATCAAATCCAGTTGAGAGTTGGCTTTGGGGTCCGGGGTGCCTTTACTCTTTGTCCTTTGGGAAAGCAAACGTCGTGATAACCGCGTTGGTGTGTTCGATTGTGAAATGCCGCCGTAACTGCGACGGTTTGTGGGGAAAAAGTCTGGGAATAGACGGAGGCGGTGCGGTTCTGTTAGTTATTATTTTTGTATATAAAATTACATTAATGAAATTCTATTTGTCAATTAAAACAAAGTGAAAAGACATTTTTATCTTCTATCACAAAAAAAAATGAAGAACAGTAACGTAATTTCACAAAATAAAATTTTACTTTTTTTTTAAACATCACTTACATGACACATCCCGGCCCGGGGCGCACCACTTCCCAAGCCCGATCCACCACCGTAGCACGATATTGTCCGCTTTGGGCTTACCATTCCCTCACGATTTTGTTTTTTGGGAACTCACACGAGAACTTCCCGATGGGTCACCCATCCTGGGAATGCTCTCGCGCGCTACTTGCTTAACTTCGGAGGTCCCATGGAACCCGAAGCCAGTGAGCTCCCAAAAGGCCTCGTGCTAGGTATGGATGAGAATATACATTTAAGGATCACCCTGGGCGATGTGGGATGTCACAATCCACCCCCCTTAGGGGCCCGACGTCCTCGTCGGCACACACGCGGCTAGGGTTAGGCTCTGATACCAAATTGACACATCCCGGCCCGGGGCGCACCACTTCCCGGGCCCGATCCACCACCGTAGCACGATATTGTCCGCTTTGGGCTTACCATTCCTTCACGGTTTTGTTTTTTGGGAACTCACACGAGAACTTCTCGATGGATCACCCATCCTGGGAATGCTCTCGCGCGCTACTCGCTTAACTTCGGAGGTCCCATGGAACCCGAAGCCAGTGAGCTCCCAAAAGGCCTCATGCTAGGTAGGGATGGGAATATACATTTAAGGATCATCCCTGGGCGATGTGGGATGTCACATACATGTAAGTTTATCATTTCTAATTTAAAAAAATATATAAAAAAACAATATCTCTCCCTCTCTCCCTCTCTCCCTCTCTCCTCACCCCCACAATTCTCTCTCTTCCTGTCTCCTTCAATTTTAACAACTAAAGTAAAAAGTTTCACACTTTGTGTACGAGCATATACTAGTTATATATGATCATTATACAAGAGTATGACGAATTGACAATTAAGGTTGCCGAATCAGTACTATTGCCACATCATGAGATTCAGATTCAGATCGTGTTTTTATGAATGAGGATCCTCTTTGTGAGGATCCAGGAAATCCTTTAATAGTGTTCGTTTGTCATAAATCATACCGTCAGTTTTCGTCAGGTACTGTTTGTATTCAATTTTAAATATAAAATTTAAAATGATTTCTGACCGCACAATATACGATAAATGAACATGATTAGAAGATCCTTGGATCCTCACAAAGAGAATCTGGAGACGATCCTCATTCCATTTCTATGTATTTACGTGGGTCCCTGCCGATGTGGGTTGTGATTTTTTACCGGACATCTCACGGGATCCATGTTCTTTGAGGTTAATTGTATTGTTGTGTTTGATTTAGGGTATGGTTTTACCTAAAGAAATAAAAAAAAACTTACCTGAAATGAGTTTTACCTTTCTTGTCATGTCTAGGTTATAAGAAAAATAGAGAAAGAAGATTACATAAATCCGTGATAGGAAAGTTTTTATGTATTTATCTAAGTTTCATTTTAAGAGAGTTTCTTTAACATTTGTCTTTTTTTTTTATTAACATATTTAAGAAAAATGATTTTGAGTATATATATGATTCTAACTTTCAAATAAAATATTAAGAAATGCATCATCATAATTATATTGAGTGTCACTCCAAAGCGTTTTCCATACTATTTTTAATGAAATTGTCGTTCTTAATGGTTATGTTGACAATACAAAATTCTTTTTGTATATTATGTTAATTATAAAAAAACAAAAAAATAAAGGCTTTGGTAACAAGTTTTTGTTTTTGTTTTATTTTTATTTTTATAGAATGTGCTTTACAACTACAACAACTATTTATTTGTTGGGAAATGCTAAGGAGACTCTTAAAAGTGATACTTTCTATAGACTTTTTGACACCTCAAATTTTTAATGCAGTGTTTTATATTATTGACACGAGAATTGATAGTAAACTGTGAAGTGGCAGAAAGTTTATAAAAAGTTTCATTGTGAGAATTCGTTGATGACAGACTCAAAATAGTTAAATGGAAGGGAATTGTTATTGGCAGTTCAAATTTCTCATTCTACATTCCAAACTTTATATAACACTTCCCATACTTCCTAATTGTGCAGCCACGGTTAAGCCACGTCAATATTTTATATTTATATTGCTTTTTGTCTTATTATCTCTATATAAAAAAAAATTGTTTGGATGCCCTTCTCATCCTCTTTCATTTGTGCGGTCACGATTCAGCTACGTCAACATTTTATATTCCTATTATTTTTTATCTTATTATTTTTATAAAAAAATCAATATAAAATATTGACATAGTTTAACTATGATCGCATAAAATAATAAGAAAAGAGAATGATATTCAAACACGAAGTCAGACAACCTGCCTCCATGATTGACTTGTGTTGGACGTGCAAAAAGCAAATGTGAGATCAGCCGCACTCTACTGGACTAAACCCTGAATCCCTGGCCGTACATCTTGATCATAACAAATCATGCACATTTAGAAGACTAATGAATGATTACGCTACTACTTTAATTAACGACAACAAAGTAGGACTAATTAAATCAGCAGTACTAACCAAACGACATGAAATGTAGTGCTGTCAACAAAAACTTGGGCAGAATGGGAAGTCTCATAATTACTAATAGATCTGGATTCTCTTCTTTTTTATTTTCTTTTTTTCTCGCTCTTTTTTTATTTAAATGCTTAATATTAAGTTATATTATCATTTTGTTTTACCTTTTGTATAGAGAAAAAGAAGAAGACGAAGCAAAGAGAGGTGAGCGAGAGGAGCAGAAACAAGAGAAAAGAGAATCCAGTTCCATTACTAATTAATGTGGATAAACAATGGAGAGTGATTTTGTCTGACCGTAAACTCAAAAGAAAAACTAGCATAGGGTGTCCGTACTGTATGAAACCTGTTACAAAAAGAACGAGGTTTTTGTGTACTGTGATTATTTTGTGTTATGTTCCACTAAAATCCATGCATTTCCACTCAATATGAGAATTGTTAATCATATAATAGTATTGAATATTTTGTAAATTTGTGTAATGTCGGATTATTTATGCAACAGACTCCACATCCACTCAACATGGGGTTCAACCTCACTTACAAAAGCATGAGATCACCATGTATTATGATCCACCATATTTCACTCAGTATAAGAATTACCGTAACCAAACAACCCATATGGCGGCAGATCACTTGGCATTGCGATGGTGTGTGGAGATGTGTGACTTTGCTTGAGTTGATAGGCCCCCATCATTACTGGTTTATGTATTAAATAACTATGAACTACCATGCTCTCCTTAATTTAGTTGTGGTAGTGAGAGGGGTGACGCTTTTGCCTCTGATTGCAGCGTTTGGTTCCTTTTCATCCCCTTGCACTACCGGGTCTGATATTATGTTGCTTGCTTCTATGTAGGCTTCATTATATATGATATATTCCAGTTCACAAAAAAAAAAAAAAAAAAAAAAAAAAGAACAACCCATTTCTTGTAAACTAGCAATCATGGTATAATATGAGATCAGTGACATAAATTTTCTAGATTGCATAGGAATTTTGAATTCTTTATGGCCTTGGTTTGAATTTAAACTTGGGAGTAGCTAGTTTGCGTAGGTGATAACCGATCAATGTTGTCATTTCGTGAAGAATTGTCAAATGTAGCTGTTGAAATTAGGAGAAGACATTTGCATGACCTATTAAGTTTCTATATCAAGCTCTAGGCAGTCGTGCAGAAGTGGCAAGTGACTTGCTCTGAAATTGACATTAACGGACCTCGTTACTGGATCTAATTGAGCATACATAGCGCGAAAAAAGGTGTTTTCCGAAACAGCCTTAGTTGACTTGATTTTCATGAATTGCATTGGTTTTCAACCAGCGCCAAATATTAAAAGCATATAGTAGCAGTGGCAGAGTCAACATTTCATATGTGGAAATGCCTCTTGCATATAGGTAATTTAAACCAAGAATTTCAGAAATTGGAGTACTATGCAGAAAAATTGAAAGACCCTAAATTCAACAGAGAGAACTAAAAACATTGCACAAATCCAGAAACCCGAATATGAAAAATTTTAGTTACCAAAGAAATATTGCTAGAATAAGAAGGGAAAATGAAGACTACACTACAATAAGAGAATAGAGAGAAAAATGAGGCCTGATCTGAAACGAAAAAGAATTTTGATTAAGAACATACTTGAATTTACATGCAGTATCAACATTTGTTACGGTAGTAAAGGAGATAAAAAAGACAAGATGGGAGAACGACGATTCTGGTGCCACTGTATACTAGTCCAACATAAGAAGACTAGAATTCATTTGGTTCGTGGATTAGAGCATGTTTTGTGAAGTCGTTGTTGGAATCCAATAGTTGACTCGTGATTCTATTAAGTACTTATGAGCGAAGGAATTTTAGATTATTGACGTCTATTCTCAAGTTCTTTTATCCAACATATTTGAAGTGCTAATTTAATGCATTTAGTGCAAGAGTACCTACTGAAAATTTAACAAATTTGATTTCTACTGGTTGGTTGGTGAGCCAAACACGAAAATATGATAAATTGTATATTGTTCTGGTCACTGTTTGTCGGCCTTTTCGAATAGTGGTGGTAGATCTCTTCTGTTTAAATTTTCAAACATGAGCACAAGAGTTTAGTTAATAATATAAGTACAAGAGTTTTGTTTTTAACATGATTACAAGAGTTGCGTTCTTAACATAAACACGATAATGTTATTCCTATTAGGAATACGAGAGTTTCGTTTCTGATACAAACACGAGAGTTTCATTCCTAATATAAACACGAGAGTTTCGTTTCTAACATGAGCATAACAGTTTTGTTCAGGACGTGAACGCGATAGTTGCATTCCTAACATAGGCACGATAATTTTATTCCTAACTTGAGCACGAGAGTTGTCTTCCTAAGATAAGCACGAGAGTTGTTTTCCTAACATAAGCACGAGAGTGATGTTATTGACATAAACACAAGAGTTTCGTTCCTAAGTAGCATGAGAGTTTTGTTTCTAACATAAGCACGAGAGTTGCTTTCCTAACATAGGCACGAGAGTTGCGTTACTAACATAAACACGAGAGTTTCAGTTTTAACATGAGCATGACAGTTGTTCCTAACATGAACACGAGAGTTGCGTTCCTAACATAAGCACGAAGTTTCGTTCCTGACATAAACACGAGAATTTCAATCCTAACTAAGTACGAGAGTTTCATTCCTAACATTACACGTGTAACTTAGATACATGATGTTATATTAATTGTGGAGCAAGTAGGGGGGAGGAGACTTAGTTAACCTACGCAATGAAGCTAATTTTAACTTGTCCAATTAATGTAGAGATCTCACTTTCGTAGCGGTTGCTAGCTAGTAGCAATCATCACAAAAATAGTAACAAATTATGTGTAATAATATGTACTAATCGAATCAATATAATTAAGTAGCAAAACGACTCCAATCATTCCACATGCTAACTTGCCACCTTTGTTGTTGTTCTGTTTTGTTTTTCTTCGTGTCAAATGCCTATGTCTTGATTAAATAACCTCAAAACAAAGTATAAATCCAAAGCTACGTTCGACCGAATAAAAAAAATACAACAATATGTTTAGGTTTGGTTTGATATCACTGTGCTATCAGAATAAGCTCAGTTGTACTGCTTCACGTTTTCAGTTTTTTTTTTCACCCAAAACTGTGAAAATAAGCTATTTTTAAGTGTTTACCAAACACTTTTTTGAGCTCAGCTTTTTTTTTTAATACCACTTTTTATAAAAGCACCTCAGTACCAAACCAGCCCTTAGTTAAGTGACTTGAAGTAGGCAAAGTGACAAAAAGGAATGACGATCCCTAGGATCTTCCATTCACGTTTGTTCATCCTACATCGTGCAGTCAATTTTCATCAGGTACTGTTTATATTCAATTTTAAGTATAAAAAATTACAATAATTTTTTATTGTACAATGTACAATAAACGAACGTGATTGTTTATATTCAATTTTAAATATAAAAAATCACAATGAGGATCCTTGGACAAAAAGTGAGGCGAATTGGAACAAGACAATGCCAATTGGACAAAATTTGAAAACCCAGTCGCTTAATTGCAAATAATAAGAATCTCGACGGTGGGAATGCTTGAGAACATAAGCAGTAAAAGACACCCACAAATCTCTGCGGACTCTACTCAGTTCCAACAAACAACCCATTATATAAGGACAACCTTATCCACTCTCACTGGCACTTCGTATTACTATTATGTGTGAACTTGACATGCCATGAACGTAGAGCTTTGAATTAGTTATAAACAAATATAATCTAATTAAATAACTAACGTTACGTAAGTGTGTGATGGTCATACGAAAATTAATAATCATTGTTAATTATGGTACAAATAACGAATTTGAATACAAGACATATATGTATTTATATAATCATCGTCTCGGCGGTTAGACGGTAATTGCATTTTTCGATTTCATTTTCAATTTACATCCCTAAATCAATCACCAAAGTTGAGTGTCTCCGAAGAGACATATAATGATTGCATTGAAGACATGTAAACTGTTAGTAGCACTGAAAAAATCTCATTATACACTCCAAATTTTTTATATTAGAAAAGAAAAATACATTTGTGAAGAGTGTAAAATGAGATTTTTGGAATGCCAATAATATTTCACAAAAACATACATCCAAATGAATTAAATATAACTGTTAGATGATTGTTATATTAAATACATGTAAGTGTTATTACTGGTTCCACAATAACATCACTCAAGTCAAAATAGTTTTTGCACTCTATTTTCTTCCTCCTTTTCTAATCACTCAATTAATTAAATTGCAAAAATATGACAGATTCAAGAAAAAACTAGTACAAAAAAAAAAAAAAAAAAAAAAAAAAAACGAAGGTTCAAAAATAACTATACATATAGCTCGTGAGTTATTATTATTATTTTTTTTGAAAACTTAGTGCGCGAGTTTGCATAGAAGGACAAACGTCTCCAACCAATGGCCCAGTCTTTCTGTTGTTTGCACAATCCCAGCCTGCCCCAACCTTCCCTCTCTCAATTTTCATAATTTCAAATTTATATAATTGTTTTTAATTTTTTGAATTGTCCCAAATAGACCCTGAAACCTTAATAAAGGCAGCTTGTCTTCCACATCGTCCTCAACTCCCCATCCCATTCCCTTTCCTTTACTCTCTCTCTCTCTCTCTCTTGTTTCTCTCTCTAACCTTGTGTTTTTGGGGGTCCCAGTCCCTCCCAGCCTGCAAACCCCAGCAAACTCAACTGGCCTCTCATTATTAAATCTTCGCCAAGCAGCAACACTCTCTCACTCTCAACTCAATCCATCTCCTCTCTCTCTCTCTCTCTCTCTCTTTCTTCATCCCTTTCTCTCTAGCCTCATCCATTTATACGCTCCAGTCCGTATGACTCAGTCCCAGGACGATCCCGGGTTCTATCTCCCCTCCCACTTCCTCACGGACGACGTCGTGCTCCACAACATGGACGACAGCAACAGCTTCCGCGGAAACTGTCTCGAACCCCGCGCCAGATTCCCCACCGAGTTCCCGTTCGAGTCCGACTCGTCCGATTCCAACTGGGCCCTGAGTTCCCCCGTCGAGTCCGTGGTGGGCTCCTCCGAGACTGAGGGCGGCAGCAGCAGCGACGAGGAGGACTTCCTCGCCGGCCTGACTCGCCGCCTTGGCCAGTCCTCGCTGCAGCCGGCTCACCAGACCCAGAAGCTGTCCGTCCCCGACGCGTTCCCCAAAGAGAAACCCGAGGTAAAGATTTCAGCTTGCAACATCAGATTTATTTTCTGTTATACTGTTACTGTTTAAGATTTGGGAATTTCGAAAGGCTGACCGAGTTTTACTGTATTGACTCAGTGGGTCATGTCCGGGTCTCCCCAGTCAATTCTGAGCGGAGTCGGGAGCTGGTCGAGCAACGGAAGCCCGACGGGCCCGTCTTCCCAGGTGCCGTCCCCACCGACGACACCGTTTGGAGCTCAGGACGACACCTGGGAGCTGATTTACGCGGCAGCCGGGCAGGTTGCGCGGTTGAAGATGACTAACAGCCTTGGTGGAGCAACTGAGTTCAGCGGCAACCACGGCCGCCGCGGACTTATGGTGCCACCTCGGATCCCCAGTCCTCCCCAACACTCTGCTCCCGGTCTCTGCTCCAACCGGAGCTTCCCTCAGGTAGAAGTCGTAAAGCCCATTTCATGTCGAGCAAAACAGAGCTTTTTGATGTGCTTGTGTTGTGATCTGACAAGGGTGTTTTCGGTATTTTGCAGTTTCACCATGTGAGGCAGGAGAACCAAGTAAATCATCTTCCTTGGTCAGCTCAGCCACAGCAGCAACCACAGCAGCAGCACCAGCAGATCCAAACCAGAGGAAGAAACACTGCAGGTTACGAGAGATGCGGGCATGGTGTTAATTTGCCCCAATCAGCATGGCCGCCGCTGCAAGTCCATCACCACCACCAGCACCACCATCAAAATCAACAGGGACAGCACCACAATAACGCCGCCGTGCGTCCCGTTTTGCCTAACGGTTCCAACATCAAGAGGGAATGCGCTGGCACCGGCGTTTTCTTGCCTCGCAGATATACAAACCCTGCCCCTCCTGAACCTCGCAAGAAAGCAGGTACTAATTTGTAATTTTGGATTTCGACCATTTCGGTCTGTTTTTTTTGGTTTTTTAATTAAAATTACTTCGGGTCTTTATTTTGACATATTATGTTTGATTTTGCTATCAAATAGGCAGTCCAACTGTTCTACTGCCGGCCAAGGTTGTTCACGCTCTGAACCTGAGCTTCGAGGACATGAACCGCCACGCTCCGCCGCGTTTCAACGCCGCTTTGGCGCCAGACCACGGTAATTAAGTTCACAGTTCAATCCTTCTACTTCTGGAAACTTTGTGTTTCAGATTTATAACTCTGTTTATGTTCGTTCCTTAAAATAACAATTTCTGCAATTGGATTCTGCAGAGGCACTGGTGGCACGGAGAAACGCACTGCTGACTCAGCAAAGACTTGGATTAAGGGCAGCGGCCGAGGGGCCGGTAAATCTTGAACTGCGCCTCCCCCAGGAGTGGACCTACTGATTTAGTTCCAACTCCAAAGGGGCAAAAAGGGAAGAAAAAAAAGAGAAGATTATATAGAAATTAGGGTTTTCCGATTAGGGTTTTATGAAGGTGGTATTTTGGGTTTTTAATTATTTAATTAAGGAGATTCAAGAATGTGAGATTAGATTAGGAGCAATAAGAAAGATATCCAGGTTTTATTTGGAAGGGTGCTGCTGCGGCTTCTTTGGGGAGCTAGCTTTTAGGTCGAGGAAGATAAATTACTAGGAAAGATGTGTTCTTTTGTGTTGTAATAATTTGGGTTTAATTAATTTAATTTGTTCCAAATCCAAAGTTTGATTAGGGGAGAATCAGTGTTTAATTCTGGATTAGGGTAATTTAATTTCTGGTTTGTAAGTGAAATTTCACTACCCCTTTCTCTTGGGATGTAAGATTCTACTAATAAGTAATAAAAATTAGTAGTTTTCTGTCAAGTTCTGTTTACTCTTCTGGATTCTGTAATGATTTGTTTAATTGTGTTTAAGGGATTTGTTTAGTGGTGTATTAGGTTAATTAAGTTAGTCAAATCTAAAAGACTTGGTTCTTAACCAGATTCTTTTTATCAAGTCATTATTATCTGGTTATTTGAAATTTGATTTAACGGTTAAAGTTTTTATATTTTAAAAAATGAACTTAAATTTTAAAAGTTCGATGATGAGAAGGACTTGAAGGAAGGATGCCTTTCCGAAAACCACTTCACAGATTGCAGTTGTTTTCCGAAAAGCAACACTCAGCTGAACATGGTTGGGGCCCTCCTAGAGCTGTACTATATGGTTGGTTACAGTTGGTAGCACATTACAATACTATTTCTTTACAACTCTATTTCAGTCAAAAAAACTGCTCGGCGGGAAGTGATTTTTGCACGTTCATTCTCTTTTCAACATTAAGAACTGAAATGAATTAAGTGTTTGTTTGAAATATCCATGAGCGTGTATAAAGAGAAAAACAAACGAAGAAAAAAAGTGTTCGGAAAATATCTACCATACTTTCTCTCCTCGTTTTGATGATGCAAACTCATCGATCTAATTGTTATTGTTCGATTGTTATGGTAATCGACTATTATTCAATTTAATGGCAAAACGTAAATATAAAATAGATCAAGTATTTTTCACTAACGTTATCGGCTGTCGGACGACTAAATCTGAGTGCATTGGAGCTGAAGGTTGCACACTTTGGCATTGCCAAATTTTTTAAATAATGGAGTCATGATTTCGAAAAAACATAAATTCATGGACCATTTCATCGAGCACTTGACGTTCACTTGTCGATTCCTGCCGACAAAAGCTTACACCAACGTATGTCGACAATTACTATGATCAATAGAGCCTTGTTAAAGGCGGTTGTAGGAAACTGCCAACTAATGTTGAAGACTAACAAGCTTGTTAACTGAAGCATTTCATCAAGCACTCGGTTCACACAATAAAGTTAGTCGCACGCAAGAAGAGAGAAACGGAAAATAGAGATGTTAAAATAAAACAGAATTAGGAGGAAGAAGTTATGACTTAATTCGCCGTAACCATTTACAGGGGTCAAAATATAAATACACAGTCAATTATACATGATAATTTTGAGAGTTGTTGAGATCATAGACAACCAATGACTCTATATTGACTCATCACAGTTGCACGCACGAGTGAAGGCCTAATGCGTGCCGGCCATTGGGAAGACACAATGGATGATATGTGCCTACCATTCTGCCATAAATATCTTTGGAATTTAAATCGCTATACACCAAGTCAAATATATTCACGGAGCTGTGTTTTTAGCTTCAGCGTGAAGGTTTGAACTTTTTGCCGTACGTTGCTATCCTCATTTTTTGATTTCCTTGGACCCACACGATTTCTCTGCGTCTCTCTCACTCTCCTCCTCCATCCTCCACTATTTTCCCCTCCATGTTTGTTGGCAAATTAACACAAGCCATGCCTTCATAAAGAAGAAAAACTAACATGTATTCGGGAAGTTCAGCGGCATTTTAAGCCTATCACGTATTATTTAGTGTTTTAATGAGTTTATATAGTTGTCATATGATTTGTTCATAAATCATCTTGGTGCATGTGTTGCATACAAATTCTTTTTTATTTTTATTTTTTTTTATGAAGATTTAAATGGAGTAGATATTATTTCCTTGTCATATTTATGTTTTCGGACTTAAATTAGTGCCATACATTATGTCATATTCAACCAATAATAAAACCTGATCAATGATTTAAATTTTTGGTCTAACAACATAAATGTCTTGTACTGCTATAGTTCATGATAAAACTAAACATAACAAATTGTACGACGAGATAACATTTTGCAGTACCATGAATTATGGAACATTATGGTTATATGTTTTCTTTAGTGAAAAGTGAAAGGTAAAGCCTGCCTCGAGGCAGTTCAAATTTAGACCCACTAGCTTCATATCATAAAGTGAATTAGCAGCTTGACCGGTTCATAAAATTTCACCCTTGCGTTTGCACAGTTTTGAGTTGAAATGCTTCTGTGAATCTTTTCGGTCTTCGGAAAGGTGGACTGCCATGGCGAAGCCACCAGTTGATCTTTTTTTTTGAAAAAAAAAATAATTTATAAACAAACTATTGTCATGCCCATACCTTGTATGACAAGATCCAATGCTCCCTTTTTCCTCTTAAAACTAATTTTGTTGATTAAAACAGTGAAAGGGCTTGGCTGTTTTTACTTTCCTTAACCTAACCTATCATTAAACAAAAACAAAAATATATAATTAACTTAAGTAACCAACTCTTTTACATGTCACGACTGTCGTTAATGTAAGCAAATCAAAGGAGTCGCCAAGCTGGCTCAACTACTCTCAAATCTCTACTTTTTTTTCCCCTTTTTAGCCCCCTCTTACTTGGTCGAATAGTTTTGTCGGCTCAAGTTTTCAATAGTTAGGCGAGCGTGACAACAACATTTTCCAAAATACCTGATCTTTGAGACATATCTATCCCAACTCCGTGCCTTCCCAGTAGAGGTAGAGAATCTAGAGATGAATGTGTAAAAGAAGGCAATATAATGATAATGATTTTTTTTTTTTTTTTATTCAAATCAAAAGAGCGATTGAATTAATAAAAAATGAAGAACTTCTAACCATCTAGCTATCCTAGAATAAACATAAACCAATTAGATGGAAAAAAAGAGGCTAGAGAGTTATTTGATGAGTCAACTATTCCCTTATATTATGATTTCATCTAATTTTATGAGCGTCTCACTCAGTGTGAAAGTTGCTCTAATCAGACAGCTTTATCAAATATTTTATATGGAGTAAGACAGTTTGTATTTGCAAACTCAACCTTTGTGTTTCTACACAACCAAATGAAAATTAAGAAATTGTGAAACTTAAAAGAACTTTTGGAGTGTAACTGTAACACCGACTTACTCCGGCACATATTATAATGAGTTATATAGTATCAATTATCAAATAAATGACTTAGGTTATCATAAGTAGGGGGAGGTCATAAGTCAGAGAGTACAATTGGACCTTGGTGTGCTTTAATTTAGTAGAGTCTTTTGATGAGAAAGCCTTGTTTGCTCTCTAAGAAAAAAGAAAAAGAAAAAGAAAATAATTTCGTGACTTTGCCCAGCAACCAACCAAGCCTATCAAGCGTCATGCGATTAGAAGGGACTGTCATGTCAGCACATGGTCTGGCCCATATCCAGCCGTCAATCACGTTGTGATGGGTCCAACTTTGGGCCCGATCAGCGCCCTGGATTTGTTTATACTTTAATTTCCGTTGATGACAGTTATTATTAACGGTTGCTTCAAAGACACACATCCCTTGCTTTATCACAATCATTATGATTTTTTTAAGAGATGTGCTATCCACACACCTTAAATTACTTCTCACATATCCTTTGTTAATTTTTGTCCGTTGATATTCTTCAATTTATCCGATCCGACGACCGAAAATTGAAAAGGTGTGTGGGAAGTAAAATGGAGTGTATGGATATCACACTTCTTTTTTAATACATACGTTTCTCTAATTCAATGATCGTTAAGTCGAGAAATTTTTTAGTGTGACAGTCTCATCGTCACGACGTAGACACTAAATTATCAAACAATGGCACGAGTGATGAGTGGCGCGTTACTTGCTAATCATGTTTGTCGATATTTGCTTTATCTTGAATAATGAAAGTTTGGCATAAATATCCAAGGGTTTTTTTTATTTTGGGGTAATTTGGGCACATAAAGATCAAAACAAAGATACTTTTGGGTTTTATTGCATAGGCCCAATGGGCTAGGACTTTGGGTTTGTTTTGTTGATCATAGGGCTTTCGAAAAAAAAAAAAAAAGGAAAAACTTGATATAAGTTCAATTTTTTTAGCCCATAGTAGAAATATTCCAATTTATTAAAATAAGTCTAATTCCTTAAATTTAATTATTTAATTATCAATAATTATCTATTCAATGATAAGATTTATTATAAAAATCAAATTTCTTCTTAATTATCTCTTTGATTATTTTTTTTTCTTTTTATTTTTTATTATTTCTTGTTCTTCCCCCTGCTTTAAACCCCATTTATAGATTTTATTTTTAATTTTTATAATCAACCTATATCACAGGTTAATTATTTTTATGTATCTATATGACAAATTCTTTTTTATAATCAACGTGTCACAAATTAATGTGTCTTGCTTGTAGGTATATTATGTTTTTTCCTACTTTTTAGTTAGATTTTATATCTCGCTTACATGTATAATATATATTCATATATTTGTTACTTGAGTTAAGGTAGAATGTTTTGTAGATAATTTATGTTAGCATATTAGTTTTTGTTGTTGTAAGATATTAATTAGATTTTTTGGAGTTGAAAAATGCATAATATTAGAAGATTTTTAATATTTATAAAAAATATAAAATGAGTATAAAAGAAATAAAAACATGGAATTAGATAATTGAACTCACTCTTAAAAACCATCTATGTTTTTAGACCTAGATCTAAAAGCCCCCAAAAAAAAACTAGCAAGCGTCTGTTTGAACTTGAAAAACCATCCCGCTCATAAGCACTTGCTATAAGCGTTCTACGTGATCAAACAATTATAAAATTTGGATGACCAATTTTACGTGGATGATCTTTCAATGCGAACCTAAAATGTGTAAACAAGTTCTAATCGTTGAAATGCATTATAAACAATAACGACCCAAAATGGATAACAGAAACAAAGCCAGAATTCCAAAGACAAAGGCGAATGTGTAAAACTCAGACATAAACAATCGCATTTCTACAAGAAGAAATAATAACAATGCGGGTCAAATGGCCAAGGAGTCAACATATATAGAATCAAAGTCATAAGGAAAAAACAGATGGTTCAAATTCTGCAGAATTAAACACATAACGGACTTCCATCGAACCACATATCGTAATTGACAGCTTATTTATTTATCCATAAGATCAGTATGATACGCATCACTTCCATTTCTTGAACTTGCCTCCACCGTGCTTGCCGAACTTGCCTTTCTTATGCTTCCCGAATTTCCCCTGCTTGAACTTGCCATGCTTCCCGCCATGTGATGCAAAGCCGTGACCAACATTGTGAGCACCATAACCGCCAGGAAGCATACCATGAGAACCATAAGAACCGTGAGAACCTTGGCCATGCTGACCACCTTGAGTGAGATGGTGAACACCAGCAGCAGCTGCAGCAGCGGCTGCACCACCAGCCAGCAACGTCCCTACGCCATGGTGTCCTGAAGAGATAAAATAGCACAAGCACTCAGAATCAAACTGACACATGAAGACATGTAGAGAAATAAACTATGAAACTTTGAGAGTACAGAGAACAGCTCCACAAGCTAAGAAAACTTTAAATCCAAGTACAATTACAACCCTAATCAGCTGATAATCACAAGGCCTAAGTAATCATAAGAGGAGACTAGACATATGACTGTGAGCACTTCATATGACTAGATGGACATTTATGCACTAAGATCATTCCGACATTATAGTTCCAAGGAACTTAAGACTCGATTGTTAAAAATGCACTATAAAAACGCCGCCAATGAACTAGTTAAGCACTGGAAAGCTACCAATGCAATTCAAAGACACTAAACGAATCACTTTCAAATGACACATTTCAAATTCTCATTTCAAAGTCTCTCCAACGTACTGCATATTTTTGTAGCGCATTCAACAAATTTAGCCCGAGTTCCATCGAAATTTAAAGTCCTTCGTCCAATCACACCATACAACAACAACAACAAAGCCTTTTCCTACTAAGTAGGATCGGCTGTATGAATCCTAAAACGCTATTGTGCTTAGTTCCACCATAAAGAAGAAAATTCTTTGATAACAAAAAATAGGGTGTTGTGTTTCTACTCGTGCCTCCCGGGTTGGGGTAATTTGAAACTTGATTCTCTTTTGCAGATCATAACATATTAAATTACAAATTAATAAAACATGCATACTAGGGTAACAAAATCATGTGTTATACGTCTCGCAATATATAAAGCACATCAGATCCAAAACTGTGGTAATTAAGTTCCACCAATATTTCACCGATTAATCCATCAATTCACATAAAAATTCATACGAGATCGGGAAAAAAATAGAATTACCAGATGAGCCCTGATGGCCAGGCTGAGGATACCCAGACGGTGGGTACCCCTGTTGAGGCGGGTATCCTTGGGGAGGATATCCCTGCTGCGGCGGGTACCCTTGCGGTGGATATCCACCCTGCTGGGGCGGGTAACCTTGTGGAGGGTAGCCGCCCTGCTGGGGAGGATAGCCGCCGTGCTGGGGCGGGTAGCCGCCTTGCTGGGGAGGGTAGCCGCCGTGTTGGGAAGGGTACCCATGCTGAGGCGGGTAAGAACCTCCTCCGAGTCCGTGTGCAAGTTGACTAAAAAGCCCCTTGTCTGCTGCTTCGTCTTCGTGCTGCTTGTCTTTCCCACCGCCCATTTTTTTGTTCAGTAGAAAACCAAATGAAGAGGAAGAAATAAAGATCTGAGATGCTGGACAGATGGAGTAGCGTCCCCTCCAATTTTATATGGGTTATCGTTTTTGCTATATTGATGGGACGCGGTCTCTCCGCGCCTTCCTAAACTGGTCGTGATCGGACGCGGCAAATATCTTCTCCACGCGTCGGCTCCCTTTTACTTGGGCCATGCGGTCCATTATCCATACATACCCATCATCCTTTTGTCTTTCTCCACATAAGAACTGAGCTAAAAATTCAGGTCCTTGAAATTTCTCAAACAGTTAAAGTTATTAAATTTTTTAATAGGATCTCCTATTTTTAATCGTTGGATTAAATTTCAACGGTCCGGATTTTGTGCTCAGTTAGCTCAGTAGAAGGGATCCAAAGAGGATGCCCTTCTCTCTACATACGCAATAATTTTGTCAACTCACCCACTTACAAAAACCACAAGGAACTTGATTTTTACTAATTTTTGTAAGTACTAAAACTAAAACGCAAATCACGTGATGCATTATTTTATGTATTGATATGTTAATTTTTAAATTTATTAATAAAATATTTATTATAATTTGAATGAAATAATAACTTCACGTGAACGTATTTCAAGTACACTAATAAATTACTTACTTTCTTACCGTAAAGATTGAATCAAGAGAGAATCAAGAGAAAAAAGAAATAAGAAAATTAAAAAACGTGCAAAAAGAGAATATCGTTATCCAAAACACATATATCTCTCCACTTTTTTCTTATATATTTACTCATCAAACCTATAATTTGTCGGAAAAATGACTTCAATGCATAAGTGAGGAGAGTTGACAAATGACTCCAATCCACTTGTTCGTGAACGTTTCTCACTATTATTAACAGTTGTCAACAAATTACAATAAATATGTATTTATATTATTTTTCTTGTAGATTTTTAAAGGACTAATGAATTGATGCTTGAATTCGATTAACATACTGATTTTCTTTTTATGTTGATACCAAATTCAACCCAAACAATTAGAACATGTAGAAAAAGGTATGTAGGCTAAAAATTATATTTGTTATTGATACATGAATGTGGAAAAATGGAAGAGAATGCAAATGGAAGAGAATGCTTATGGAAGAGAATGCAAATGGAAGAGAATGCTTATTTTTTCATTATCTTTCTCTACAAGATTACAAGGATATATATATACATGATACAAATGTGTAGGTAGGACAAGGTAGCCGTCCTAGTGTGTAGGTAGGACAAGGTAGGACGGCTGTAGGACGGCTTGACGGCTGTAGGACGGCTAGTGTGTAGGTAGGACAAGGTAGGACGGCTGTAGGACGGCTTATTCTTCCAATAATAATATTATATACAATTACACAAGGACTCCAACCATATTCCTTATTTGTCTAACACTCCCCCTCAAGTTGGAGAGTGGATGTCAAGAACTCCCAACTTGCGTAACATACCCGAAAACTTTTCTTTCCCAAGAGGTTTGGTAAACAAGTCTGCCAACTGTTGTGCCGTACCCACATGCTTGGTCTCTATTGTGCCATCTACAATCTTATCTCGTATAAAGTGACAATCCATCTCAATGTGACGAGTTCGTTCATGAAAAACAGGATTGGCAGCTATATGTAACGCTGCTTGATTATCACAAAATAAAATGGAAGGACCATCCAAAGGAATGTTCAAATCCTTCAACAAAAAACGAAGCCAAACTATCTCGCAACAAGCACCTGCCATGGCCCTATATTCCGCCTCTGCTGAAGAGAGCGAAACAGTTTTCTGTCATTTCGTCCGCCAAGAAATCAAAGAACCGCCCAAGAATACACAATACCCAGTAGTCGAACGGCGAGTGATAGGGCAACCTGCCCAATCAGAATCACAAAAAGCAGTTAACTTGGTCTGGTTGTCAGAACGAAATAATAAACCTTGACCTGGAGTAGCCTTCAAATAACGAACAATACGAAGCGCAGCATCCATATGAGATATCCTTGGCTCGTGCATAAAACGGCTTAGAACATGCACAGAATAGGTGATATCCGGCCGAGTGATAGTGAGATATATTAACCGACCTACTAATCGTCGATACTTTTCAGGATCCTTGAGAAGTTCTCCTTTATCAGATAATTTTGTGTCATCCATAGGAAAAGCAATGGGTCGTGCTCCCAAAAAACCATAGTCCTTGAGAATCTCTAATGCATACTTGCGTTGAGAAATATAAATCCCTTGTTTGGAACGAGAAACCTCAATACCCAAAAAATATTTTAAATCACCAAGGTCTTTTATCCGAAAATGATCACGGAGAAAAGACTTCAGAGAATTAATGACACTAGCATCATTGCCTGTAATCACAATATCATCCACATAAATGAGCAAAGCTGTGAAAGAAATACCACACTTTTTAGTGAACAATGAATAGTCAGCTTTGGATTGTTGAAAACCGGCAGAAATGATGGCACTAGTGAATTTGGCAAACCATTGGCGAGAAGCCTGCTTAAGACCATAAAGTGACTTGTGAAGGCGACACACAAGATTCTCCCCCTGTCGCCGAAGACCAGGAGGAGGAGACATATAGATTTCTTCATGTAAGTCACCATGTAAGAAAGCATTATTAACATCAAGCTGATGAAGAGACCAAGACTGACTAGCAGCAAGAGCAAGAAGACAACGCACCGTAATCATCTTAGCAGTAGGAGAAAAAGTGTCATGATAATCAATACCTTCAGCCTGAGTGAAGCCTTTAGCAACGAAACGAGCTTTGTAGCGGTCAATAGAGCCGTCGGAATTGTGCTTGAGTTTGTACACCCACTTACAACCAATGGGAATTTTGCCAGGGGGCAAGGAAGTTAAAGTCCAAGTACCATTAGCATGTAAAGCTTGAAGCTCCTCAGTCATAGCACGTTGCCAATTGGGGTCAGTGGCAGCCTCGGCAAAGGAGGAAGGCTCCACAGTCCGACTGACAGAGTTAATGTAAGAAAAATGCCTGGGAGAGTAACAGTGATAAGAGAGAAAATTACAAAGTGGATATCCCGTACCTTGTGTAGAACCGGGTTGCGAAGTCGAAGATGGGTGGGATGGCAGAATCACCTGCGAGCAAACGTAGTCTTTTAAATAGGATGAAGGTTTATGGGCACGGGAAGAGGTGCGGGGAAGGGGAGGATTGGTAGGTAGTGGGGGGGTAGGGATGTCCGTGGGTAAAAGGGTGAAAGGTAAGGAAGTAGCCGGGGGGGGGGGGGAAGGAGGGGATGCCGAGAGGGCAGGGGCATGGGGAGGAACGGGTAATGGGGCAGCAAGGGAATCTGTGGGAGGCGTGGAAGGGGAGGAAGGTGGAGGAGGGTGAGGCGTCGGGGCAGGAAGGGGTGGGTTATATGTAAAGTCCAGAGGGGGTGGGATGGGTAGGGTAGGCGAAGAGGATGGGATAGGAGGGTGAGAAACGACATAAGGGAAAATACTATCGTGAAAGATGACGTCTCGACTAGTGAAAATACGGTGATTGTCGAGATCGTAAAGGGTATAGGCCTTTTGTCCATGAGGATAACCGAGAAAAATGCAACGATGAGCCCGAGGGGAAAATTTGGTGGTGGGAGTGACAGAGGTGGCATATGCCAAACAACCAAAGACGCGGAAGTGGTCATAAGATGGGGTTTTCGAAAAGAGAACCTCAAATGGGGATTTATGATGGAGAAGACGGGTAGGGAGACGATTGATGAGATAAGTAGCGGTAAGAACACATTCCCCCCAAAACTTGATAGGAAGATGGGATTGAAAACGAAGGGCGCGAGCGGTTTCAAGAAGATGACGATGTTTTCTTTCAACAACGCCATTTTGTTGGGGGGTATAAACACAAGAAGTTTGTAAAAGCACCCCATGATCAGAGAAAAAACTACGAAGAGATAAAAATTCACCACCATTGTCAGTACGAATGCATTGGATGGTAGTGCGGAATTGGGTAGTGACATAAGCAAAAAAATCCTTAATTAATTGTTGAGTGTCGGATTTATGTTTCATGAGGAAGACCCACGTAAAGCGAGAAAAATCATCCACAATGGTTAAGAAATAATTAGCACCAGAAAGAGAAGATTGACGATTCGGGCCCCAAATATCACAATGAATTAAAGCAAAAGGGAAAGTTGATGAAATTGAACTCAAAGGAAAAGGTTGACGAGTTTGTTTTGCCAACGGACAAACATCACAAATATGACTAGAATCAAAAGTGCAATTAAGAGAGCTAGATGCTAAAGCTTGCAAACGAGTGGAGGATGGGTGACCAAAACGCCTATGCCAGAGGGAGGAGGGGATGGTAATGATGTTGCAGAGAGGTTGACGGGTGGGGAGAGAAGAGGTAAGGGCCACAAGGTAATACAGATCGCCACGTCGCTTACCCACACCAATCATTTCCTTCGAAACCAAGTCCTGCAAAACACACCAAGAAGGAAAGAAGGTTATGGAACACGATAATCCATCTGTAAGTTTACCAACCGATAAAAGGTCCACTCAGAAATTAGGGACGCATAAAATATACTTCAAAGTAACTGAGGAATTTAAAGGAAAAGTGCCGGTAAAAGTAATGGGAGCGGAAGCACCACTAGGCAAAGAAACAGGCGGCAAATGTGAAGGAGAACGATTAACCAAACCTGAAGCGGAAGAAGTAATATGATCCGTAGCACCACTGTCAAGAATCCATTGACCATGACGAGAGGTGACAGGTAACAAACCTTGGGCAAAATCAGTAGTGAGCACGGCATTGGCCTGAGGAGGGGTGGTGGTGTCACGTAGAGCAGCTAGAACACGGGAGTGCTGCTCGGCAGAGAGGTCAGGCATGGCAAGCTGCAAGTCATGCAAAGTGGGCTGGGTCCCGTGCACTTGGTGGGTCGCTGGAGTAGAAGAGGAGGCGGGGGCCTGGGTGCCTTGCACGTGATGGGCCTGGGTGAAATTATGGGGCCGGGAAGCAGAAAATCGTGGCTGCTGGGGAGGACTGGAAGGTGCATGGCTGCGGGAAGAACTGGAAGCAGTGGCACGGCGCGGTGGTCGCCACGGTTGGCCATGGAGGGGATGGCCAACGGGATAGCCATGAAGTTTATGGCAGGTGTCTCGGGTATGATAATCAAAATTGCAGTAGGTGCAGTGGAGGGGAGGACGAGCAGAGGAGGGACGGAACGGGCCACGAACAGCCATGGGAACGGCAGAGAAAGCTGCCGAAAAAAAAAATTAGGGCTAGGGTTATAAACCTGCTCTGTATACCATGTAGAAAAAGGTATGTAGGCTAAAAATTATATTTGTTATTGATACA
Source organism: Pyrus x bretschneideri (assembly GCF_019419815.1). Taxonomy (NCBI): domain Eukaryota; kingdom Viridiplantae; phylum Streptophyta; class Magnoliopsida; order Rosales; family Rosaceae; genus Pyrus; species Pyrus x bretschneideri. The sequence continues at coordinate 2,407,334 of NW_025999635.1, forward strand.
TGAATGTGGAAAAATGGAAGAGAATGCAAATGGAAGAGAATGCTTATGGAAGAGAATGCAAATGGAAGAGAATGCTTATTTTTTCATTATCTTTCTCTACAAGATTACAAGGATATATATATACATGATACAAATGTGTAGGTAGGACAAGGTAGTCGTCCTAGTGTGTAGGTAGGACAAGGTAGGACGGCTGTAGAGGACAAGGTAGCCGTCCTAGTGTGTAGGTAGGACAAGGTAGGACGGCTGTAGAGGACAAGGTAGCCGTCCTAGTGTGTAGGTAGGACAAGGTAGGACGGCTGTAGGACGGGTTGACGGCTGTAGGACGGCTAGTGTGTAGGTAGGACAAGGTAGGACGGCTGTAGGACGGCTTATTCTTCTAATAATAATATTATATACAATTACACAAGGACTCCAACCATATTCCTTATTTGTCTAACAGAACACAACCCAATGAACTCATATATTTAAGAAATAATGAAACTCAGGCAGCTCCTTAGTAATGAATTACAGTAAAAAATTTCAGTGGCATGGAATTTATTCATAATTTCATGTTTTATTCAAATTCTTAAAAACTCAGTAAATATACTTTTTCGTTGTGAAAATACGAGAGCTGGATGATCACTTCCACTTCTTGAACTTGCCACCTCCTGCCGTCGTGCTTTCCATGGTGCTGCACTGCACCCCACGTGCTGATAATGACCCCCATGACCATGAGCAACATGGTGAGCTCCGTAAGCAGCCGCCGGACTCCCACCCACCATCGCCGGCCCTACGCTGTAGTGCACTGAACGAATAGAGAAACACCACGTACAATTGAATAAACACTTATTACATATAAATCCTCTCCACTAATTAACTCAAATCTCCTGAAATGATAGACTGCTGTGGCGAAATCACTAACTGGTCCAATTTTTTAAAGAAAAGAATAATTAACTTAAATCTGTTAGTTATGCTACATTTTTCTATAATACATGAAAATGAAAATATGACTTTAACCTCTGAAACTCAATTTTTTTTTTACTTAAAACTCCACATAATTTAATTTTCTAACTGAACTTAGTGAATAGGCTCCACCTAAACAAATTTCTTAATTAAGTTTTTTTATATATTTTTTTAATCTAATTTCTTAATTAAGTTTGACTTTACACAATTTGTATTTCTAGATGCCTAAATATACCCCTAATTACTTATTTGTTATCTACATTAATTATATGGATATTATGTAAATTAATGTCATGAAATATTTTTCAAACTAAACAAACTGAAAAGGAGAATTAATGATTCGGAAAAAAAAAAATGTATATACTACTGGCCAGCGCATAAAACTTAAGCTAGTATTAGGAAGACTAATTTACCTAAGTTACCCACGATACTTTTGGTCTTCCACATCTATTTATATATTATGAAAATAATACATTATTATTTTCTTTGATAATTATAGGTAAATAAAAAAAATTTATTAAGTATTTCATTGATATTTTCCATGAAATATTGTAATAATTTTGTATTGAAAAGATATCTAAGTAACAATTCCAAATATAAGTGAATTAATTTATATTTTAGTTTACCTACTTAGAATATTGTAAAACATATTTCACACTTACATATATAATAAGCAGTAGGTACGTTAATAGTTTACCTTGTGACATCCCACATCGTCCAGGGGAGTGATCCTTATATGTATATTTTCATCCCTACCTAGCACGATGTCTTTTGGGAGCTCATTGGCTTCGGGTTCCATCGGAACTTTGAAGTTAAGCGAGTTGGGGGCGAGAGCATTCCTATGATGGGTGACATTGTGACATCCCACATCGCCTAGGGGAGTGATCCTTATATGTATATTCCCATCCTTACCTAGCATGAGGTCTTTTGGGAGCTCACTGGCTTCGAGTTCCATCATAACTTCGAAGTTAAGCGAGTTGGTCGAAGTTAAGTGAGTTGGGGGCGAGAGCATTCCCATGATGGGTGACATTGTGACATCCCACATCGCCCAGGGGAGTGATCCTTATATGTATATTCTCATCCCTACCTAGCACGAGGCCTTTTGGGAGCTCACTGGCTTCGGGTTCCATCGGAACTTCGAAGTTAAGTGAGTTGGGGGCGAGAGCATTCCCCGGAGTGGTGACCCACTGGGAAGTTCTCGTGTGAGTTCCCAGAAACAAAATCGTGAGGGCGTAGTCGGGGCCTAAAGCGGACAATATCGTGCTACGGTGGTGGAGCGGGCCCGGGAAATGGTCCCCCCGTGCCCGGATGTGACAATTTGGTATCAGAGCCTAACCCTGGCCGCGTGTGTGCCGACGAGGACGTCGAGCCCCTAAGGGGGGTGGATTGTGACATCCCACATGGCCCAAGGGAGTGATCCTTATATGTATATTCCCATCACTACCTAGCACGAGGCCTTTTGGGAGCTCACTAGCTTCGGGTTCCATAGGAATTTCAAAGTTAAGTGAGTTGGAAGCGAGAGCATTCCCCGGATGGGTGATCCACTGGGAAGTTCTCGTGTGAGTTCCCAGAAACAAAACCGTGAGGGCGTAGTCGGGACCCAAAGCGAAAAATATCGTGCTACGGTGGTGGAGCGGGCCCGAAAAGTGGTCCCCCCAGGGTCGGGATGTGACATACCTACTTACATATATAATAAGGAGTAGGTAAATTAATTTATATGTAAAACGATTCCATTGAACAATACTAAATGATATAGTTATTATATATGGAAATGCATTAGATTGTTGAAAAATTTAAAAACAAATACTAAAAAAACATAGGCATTATTAGTTTGTTTTTTAATGCTTTGATTAGAGCCAAAATTCAAGTGTGGGTGAGAAACAGTTTAGAAGGGATGTGGCATATGTTGTATATAAATTGTAATAGTAGGTTACTTGTATTTTTACATCGCAGTTTATTTGAATTTTTGGTTTTTGTTGGATTATATATAGGTAGGTTTTTGTCCAGAAAATATGAGTTGAATGGGTCTATCTGTAATGAACCCTACATGATATGACAAGTAATATAAAACTTCATGCCAATTATATTTCATTAAATATTAATTGAATACATTACATTACATAACGCATGTGATATTAAGATATGATACAATTATGTAATAAGTTTAACATTACTCGTATTCAGACCTAAAATGATAAGTAAAAGATTCAATTTAATCATGATTTCTGTGAGAATAATACCTTGTACTTATTTTTTCACATTAGGGAGGCATACGTAATCATAATTTTAGAGTACCAATAAGTTCATCTTTCTTTTGGGGAGGATTTTATTTTTTAAATTGATGAAGTATCCAAACCAAATGTTTATTTGATTGTAAGGAGGCCTCTCAAAAATAGTATGTGATGTTATCTTTCTGGATTAAACTTGATCGTAGTAAAATTAAATGAGCAAATTGATTCATGACATTATCTTTTTACAAAGCAGTAAAGATATTTGCATTCAAAATGTTGGAACCAAATTTGCGGACATCCGCAGATGGAGGCGAGAACTAAATCAGAATTGTCCATGATCACCAGCTGAGGGGAGAATGAGGTTGATTGGGGGTGTGGTTGAATCCAGAAAGAATGGCATGAACCATTCTTGACGAATGACCTATGACAGGGTGAGGAGATGAGTTCTCCATGAATGTGTCTATGCCTAGACGACAGTATGAGGACCTCTATTATTGATAAATAGAACAAGTGTATTGTGGTTTTGTAGAAGGCAATATGTGAATGTAGGTGGATATCTATGGTAGTGTTGTAGAGAATAAAGTGATCATCCCATATAAATACCCATGCTAGTGTATTTATAGGGATCTTGAGTCCTTGTAGGAGAGTAATCTTCATCCAAGGGAGCCTATCTAGGAGAAAATTTAGGATAAGATACCTAATCTTACTAGAATATTGATGTTGCCTAATCCCTAAGATATCCTAATTTGACTTTAATTAGGGTTTCCTTACTTGAAAGACAAGTAACATCTTTAATGAGCTTAAGCCTAGTCTGTCTGACTTCGCTTGGTATTCTGACTTTGTTTGACTAATGCTAGTCCAATATGACTAAGGCTAGTCCGATCTGACTAAGGCTAGTCCAAACTAACTAAGATGTCTATAAAAGTAACCTGTTCCGATCCACATCAGGCCTCTCAACCTGTTTGCCTAAACATCACACACTATAGCCATTCTGGTCTTTCTTGCCACCTAAGGTGCCACATGTCTTGGGTCTAGAAAATTATGGTCCTCCAAAAACTAACTGATCTAAGAGTTACAAAATTGAATGAGGCGATGCATTGAAGGAGTAGGATTCTCTCCCCTCCTATTCCCATTCCCTTCCCTCCCTTCCTCTCATATATTGTTTTTTGTCTTATTGTCTCTATAAAAAAAAAATCAATATAAGATGTTGACGTGGCTAAACCGTAACCGTTCAAATAGGAGGGGAGGGAAAGGGAGAGAGATTAGGAGGGGAGATAATCCTCTTCCTGCATTGAATGACAGGATGCGCTGGGGGTTCCTGGATGTGATGCTCTCTTTCACCATCGCAATTAAGTTTTGTGGGTGTTTTGGGCACCCTTTAAACGAGCAATGATGAGTTAATCTCGCCTAATCTACCATTTACTTGCAGGAAAAAAGTGGATATTTACGTACCCCAATTAAACTGAAATTTTTTTATATAATTTCAGCTGCATTCTCAGTTTTGATGTCTTGCCCACCCCACTTCCGAACGCGATTTGTTGCTTGCTCGACCTGCAATTTGATTTCAATATGAATAAACAATGAAATGCGGAAACGAAAGTTGGAGAGATTCGCAATAAGCTATTGACTAATTACCTCTGTGTTCCAGTTGGTTTTGTAAAGTATAATTAGCAGAAGCATGGTTTGGAGAGCGGTTCCACATATCATGCCTCCCCAAAGGCCCTACAATATCAGTCAACTAACTCATCAAATACTTGGAAATTAAACTATTTACAGTCATGGTTGGAGTTGCCAAATTAACTTGGGCATCATTGAAAGAAAAAATATATATAAATTTACCATGACTCCCAAATTTGCAACATGGCAAAGAAGGTATCCAAGAGGAAGTCCAAAAATGTAGTAACAACCCAAGTTTATATAAGCTACCATTGCCTGCCATCCACCTCCAACTGCAACACCTTCACAAAAAAGAAAGCATGGCATCATAATACGCGTACACAACACTTTTGAATATGCATAAAACATAGTGACTTTTCAAATTAATACCTGATATTACTGGTTGGACACTGTTAAGCAACATAGTTATACCAAGAAGGTATGCTAGTTTAGCGACCGCTTGTTGCAGCTCCTTGTCACTTGTATAAAGTACAGCGAAATCATCTCTAGTTATTAAAATAAGAACCATGAAAAGAATCCCAAGTACAAGAGATTGAAATATTGTAACATAGACAGAGTATTTGGCTGCTCTGGGACGTCCTAATCCAAGCTCATTAGAGACACGAACACTACGGAATAAAAAAAAACAAATTATTATTGTCACTTCAAAATAATTTCAAAGAAAGATCACCAAAAAATGTTTCAAAGAAGCATGTGGTAATATTCAGAGAACTATTAGTCCAATGTTTCACCTTATTGCGGCGTTTATTCCAACGAACAAGATTCCTTCCCATCCATTGATGCTCATGCTAAGGAAATCCAAAAGAGGAAAGAAAAAAAAAAGGAGAGAATACTGTTAGAAATAATCACAAGCTAAATTATTGTGTACCATAAAAAGGCGAAAGACTTAATCAGTAAATATGTCACCATGTCATATGTTTTAGTTCTCCGACATAACAACGCGTTATTAAACTGGAATATAGTCACAATAATGTACTTGGTATAGAAAAGTCTTCTCCATAAAAAGGTTGAGTTTTAAGATCCAAATTACCAGATAGAAAGAGAGCCAACGGCTATAACTGCATTAGAAAGATGTCCTGTGAGAATGATAATACTCATCATGTACCAAATTTCCAGGCAGAGCATCACAGCAGAGGCAAGGGAAAGTCTTACAAATGCCCAAATCTCCTTGAATGCCAGCCATGAAAATCCAGTCCAACCTTCCTTACACCAACCCATAACATACACAACTTGAGTAATTGCCATCCCCCATCTCGTGACGGTAAATGACACAGCTGCCCCCGTTGTGCCCCAATCGAACACATAGATGAAGAGCCCTAGCATTCCTATCTCTACGATCAAACCCAAAACAGCAATCCATGCCAGCACCTTCACCTTCCTCTGAGACTGGAGGAACTTCTGAGTTGGGAAAATTACAGCAAGTGAGAACAGATGGGGGATTATTTGGAGTGTGAATTTTCCGGCTAGATTAGCTATGTCGTCTTCTTGGCCCAACCACTTTAGAATCGGCGTGGCAAAGATGTAGGTCGGCAAGATGAAGATGCTGGTTACAAATAGGATTATACATGAGCGCTGCATGTAGATCCCACGCATATGAACTTGTCCAGCACCAAATGCTTGTCCACATAGGGTCTCCAGAGCACTCCCCATCCCAAGCTGCAATTCATCGTAATCAGGACATTGATTGTCTCACAACATAACATATATATCATGTCCTAGTATAAAGTTTTAAATGTATCAGAATATTTGACAACATTTGGCCTCTAGAGCACTCTCTATTCCAAACAATATGTACAATATGTTTCAACAAAATGTACCTGATTAGTACAATAATTTTGATGGACAATTTGACAATATAATATGTTAGATACGAAGGAAGTTGAGGTTCCACTATGATAAAATCAATTGACAATATGAAAAGTGACTATAGACGGTGCCATCATAGGCTCACAGTGGTCAATTGACCACTATGGACTTCAAATGTTTTTTTTTTTTTTCCATTTAGTTAGATTATATTTCATAAAAATTGTATTAATAATGTACAATATGTTGTAAAAACTATATGGTGTATGCCAACATCCCACATGCATTAGTATACCAACATGCATTTGGAAAAACGTGACAAGGATAGTGATATATTTGTTGTTATGTAATATTGTCAAAAGTAGCCATCATATCATTTATGGATGTTCTCATGGGAGTAGCTCTATAAATAGAGTGATCCGTGTGTTATCAAAATACACATTGCGAAAGAAAGAATCAAATAAATAATATCAGTATATTTCCCCCCTCTCTTTATCTACCATCCTTTGTGTTATAGCTACTAAAGTTATAGTGTGATATTTTGCACCCGTTTCTCTCCTATCTTTAGCAAATGTTATTTCTCTAACTTTTGCCTATTTATAACACGTTATCAGCATGACTCTCTAACCCTAAACAATTATCATCTCCATTCGCCGAAAATGTTTCCTCCTAGGATTTTATTGTTCTTCTTCTTCCTTTGCCTCACCTGCTAGATATACCCTCGTGAAGAACTGTTTGCACCATGCTTGCTTTTCGTTCTTGATTTAACAATTACTTATATATTTGATTTCTTGTTTGGTGTAGTTCTTGATTACTAACCCAATATTTATTTATGTTAATTTTACTGCGATCAAAGATGGTGTGGTATCATCGCCCATCTTGGACTACAGATTTAATTTTACTATTTAACAATTACTTATATATTTGATTTCTTGTTTGGTGTAGTTCTTGATTACTAACCCAATATTTATTTATGTTAATTTTACTGCGATCAAAGATGGTGCGGTATCATCGCCCATCTTGGACTACAGATTTAATTTTACTGCAATTTTAGGTGGTGCGGTATAATCGTCCACCCTGCATATTTAAATTTTCCTGCTATTTAATTTTACTGCAATTTTGGATGGTGTGGTATAATCGTCCACCCTTCTCTGCATATTTAAATTTTCTTGCAGTTTGAGTGGTGTGAAATAATCACTCATCCTATAGTTACTTCAATGAGAATGGTGCGGTACAATCGCCCTTCTCATTAATCATGTAAATCTCGAGCTTGAAGTTTCAAGTGCTTATCATTTTGGATTCCTCCAGGAATACATATTGTTGCAAGTTCTTACAAATCTCATTTTTCTTTCAGAAAAGAAAATGACAAACTTGGCAAAACTTGATTTTGTTGCCTTGGACCATTACTAGGAAGAACTACCTTACCTGGGTAGTGGATACCAAGATCCATCTGGAGGCAAGAAATCTTGGAGAAACCATTAGGGAGGAAAACAGTGCATCATCTCAAGATCGGGCGAAGGCCATGATCTTTATTCGTCACTACCTTGATGAAGGACTAAAGAGCGAGTACCTAACAGTTGAAGATTCATTAACTCTCTGGAAGACATTGAGAAACAGATACAATCATCAGAAAACAGTGATTCTTCCAAGAACTCGTTATGAGTGGACTCACCTAAGTATCCAAGATTTTAAGTCAGTGGCTAATTACAATTATGTGATATTCAGAATTAGCTCCCAGATGAAGCTCTGTGGGGAAACCATTACTGATGATGATATGCTGGAAAAGATTATCAGCACCTTTGATGCCTCCAACATGCTATTGCAGCAGCAATATAAAGAGCGAAGCTTCACTGAATACAACCAGCTAATATCTGTGCTCTTAGTAGCTGAACAAAACAATGAGCTCCTGATGAAGAATCATCATTCCCGACCTACTAGATTGGACACCATTCGTAGAAGTGAATGATGCTTCCCTTGAAGGGAATACCACATCCTCTCGTGGCAATAATTACAAACGAGGACGTGACCATAAGTGAGGCCGGTGGAACGAGAAGGGTAAGAATCATGGTGTCCAGTTTCACAACCAGGTTCTAAATCATAATTCAGGCCCGAGCTTCAAGAATGCAAATCGCCACAAAGGCAAAGCTCATATGAACAACGTTCATAGAAACTCTGAAGGAGCTTGCCATAAGTGTGGTGGATCTATATCAAGCCTCCTTCAAGAGATTCAGCCTCTCGAAAGAGAAAGACTAGGGCACAACTGAATCCAAATGAAATCATTCAAGAAAAGAAAATGAATGATAAATCCCCAATTCATGATTCTGAAAAAGAAAATGTCCTTAATGAGACACATGTCCCTGAAGAGATAAAAGTGCATGAAAGCAAAGAAATCTTCATAAATTATGCATGTACCAACGAATTGTGGGATTGAAATGAAATAATCATCGATGACATGTTCACATTCTTAGTAGCCAGTGAAATCATATTAAGCGATGATATTGAACCCCCTATGTTGATGAATGTAAATAGAGACAAGATTGGCCTAAATAGAAAGATGCAATCCAGGCATAATTAAATTCCTTAGAAAGGCGAAGTGTTTTTGGACTAATAGTCCAAACCTTGCCTGATGTAAATCCCGTGGGTTACAAATGGGTATTCACAAGAAAGCGTAATGAGAAAAATGAGATTGCAAGATATAAAGCATGACTCGTTGCACAAAGTTTTTCACAAAGACCTGGAATTGATTATGAGGATACATACTCTTTTGTAATGGACATAATTACATTCTGTGACTTAATAAGTTGAGTGGTTTCAGAAAAACTTGACATGCGACTTATGGATGTTATCACCGTGTATCTATATGGAGAATTAGATACTGACATAAATATGAAAGTTCCAGAATGACTTAAGTTGCCTGAAATGACTAACAAACCACGAGGTATGCTCTCAATCAAATTGAGGCGGTCATTGTATGGGCTAAAACAATCTGGACGAATGTGGTATAATCGTCTCAGTGAATATTTGATCAAAAAAGGATATATCAACAATGTCATTTGCCTTTGTGTGTTCAATAAGAAATCCAATTTTGGATTTGCTATAGTGGTAATATATGTCGATGATATGAACCTAGTTGGAACTCCTGAATAGCTCAATAAAACTGTTGAATATCTGAAAAACGAATTTGAAATGAAAGACCTTGGGAAAATAAAATATTGTCTTAACCTACAGATCGAGCATTGTGCTAGTGGAATTTTGGTCCACCAATCAGCTTATATTGAAAAAATCTTGAAGTGATTTGGAATGGACAAGGCTTATCCACTTAGCATACCAATGGTCGTTCATTATTTGGACATTAAGAAAGATCCATTCCGTCCAAAAGAAGATGATGAAATGTTCCTTGGTCCAGAAGTACCATATCTGAGTGCAATAGGTGTTCTATTATATTTAGCACAGTGTACTCGACCAAATATAGCTTTTTCAGTTAACCTGTTTGTAAGGTATAACTCTGCTCCAACAATTCACCATTGGAAATGAATCAAAGATGTTTTGCAATACCTTTGTGAGACAATAGACATGGGTCTCTTCTACTTAAAGAAATCTACAAATGACCAGATCTTTATGGTACTTTTGGATCAAGGACCATTTCATCATCTTCTTTTGGACGGAATGGATCCTTCTTAATGTCCAAAGAACAAACATCCCTTGGCGTGCTAAGTGGATAAGCCTTATCCATTCCAAATCACTTCAGGATTTTTTCAATATAAGCTGATTGGTGGACCAAAATTCCACTAGCACAATGCTCAATCTGCAGGACGAGACAATATTTTATTTTTCCAAGGTCTTTCATTTCAAATTCGCTTTTTAGATATTCAACAGTTTTATTGAGCTCTTAAGGAGTTCCAACTAGGTTCATATCATCGACATATACTACCACTATAACAAATCTAAAATTAGATTTCTTAATGAACACACAAGGGTAAATGACATCACTAAGATGATTATACCACATTCGTCCAGATTGTTTTAGCCCATACAATGATCGCCTCAATTTAATTGAGAGCATACCTCGTGGTTTGTTAGTAGTTTTAGGCAACTTAAGTCATTCTGGAACTTTCATATTTATGTTAGTATCTAATTCTCCATATAGATACGTGGTGATGACATCCATAAGTCTTATGTCAAGTTTTTCTAAAACCACTAAACTTATTAAGTAACGGAAAGTAATTGTGTCCATTACAGGAGAGTATGTATCCTTATAATCAATTCCAGGTCTTTGTTGAAAACCTTGTACAACGAGTCATGCTTTATATCTTGCAATCTCGTTTTTCTCATTGCGCTTTCTTGTGAATACCCATTTGTAACCCATGAGATTTATATCAGGCAGGGTTTGGACTATCAGTCCAAAAACACTTCGCCTTTCCAAGGAATTTAATTCTGCCTTTTCCAAGGAATTTAATTCTACCTGGATTGCATCTTTCCATTTAGGCCAATCTTGTCTCTATTTGCATTCATGAACATAGCGGGGCTCAATATAATCGCTTAATATGATTTCACTGGCTACTAAGAATGCGAACATGTCGTCGATGATTATTTCATTTCAATCCCACAATTCGTTAGTGCATGCATAATTTGTAGAGATTTCTTTGCTTTCATGCACTTCTGTCTTTTCAGGGACATGTGTCTCATCAAGGACATTTTCTTTTCCAGAATCGTGAATTGGGGATTTAGCATTCATTTTCTTTTTTTGAATGATTTCATTTGGATTCAGCTGTGCCCTCGTCTTTCTCTTTCGAGGGGCTAGATTTCTTGAACTTGGGGGTCTACCACACTTCAGGCGTGCACCAGATGATTCATTCGCTGTCACTTTATTTTGTCAAACAGGAACATCCATTCTTACAGGTGCATTTGCAGCTGGTATACGTGACTTTGTCACTTTTGAAGCATCATTAAATGCATCTGGCATTTGATTAGCAATACTTTGAAGGTGAACGATCATTTTCACCTCATTTTCACATTGAGTGCTTTGTGGATCAAAATGTGATAAGGTGGGAACAACCCATGTCATCTCTTGCCATTATTCTGGAGCGGTCTTTTCTCCCCCTAATGACGGGAAGACTGTCTCATCAAAATGACAATCCGCAAAACGATTTGTAAATATATCACCTATCAAGGGTTTCGAATATCTAATAATAAATATATCACATGTTATTTGTGGTTTAAGTTTTGTTTGATATGTTCCCTGCACATTGCAAAATTCTGCTACTATTTTGGAGGTTTTTGTGTGCAAGTCCATTGTTTGGCTTTTGTGTGGTTTTATTAAACTAAAGTAGGTGCAGGTCCAGTGTTCTTTCGAAAGATTTCTAATAGCTTGGTTTGACAAGTGCAAGTCTATATTAACTTAGTCTTCTCTTTATCGAAATTATAATAATACTATTAAATTAGTCTTGTTATTTTTATTCCAGCTGCTTGTGCTTGAAGTTAATGTAGTTGCACTTGCTTATGAGGCTGGTAATGGTGAATTTTATCTCAAGTATATTGTATGAATTATCCCTCTGTTATGTTTTCTCATGGGTTCCTAACTTGTGTTACTCTACCATTCAGCTAATGACAAGAATATATTGTATATTTTGTCCCTCTATTGTGCACAACACACTGAGCAAGGAGCTTTGTACTAATAAGTTTGATTGTGCTAGGAATACATTGTATGTTTTGCTTTCTCTGCCTTGTGTTTATTCCAAGTACATGGACGAATAGTTTGATTATGTCTATGCTAGACATGAGCAAGGAGCATTGTGTAAGCAATTTTGATTCCCCAATAAGTTGCAACTGTCGTCATTAATACAATTTGATCAAGTTGTGAGAAAATTTTTATGTTTGAGTATTTTCTTTGTATTCTTGAGGACAACTAATTAATCCCAGAGTTAAATATCTTTTAATTATTATTGCGTAACTTATTGTACCTTCTTTCATTCATTTTGATTTGCATCTTATTAAGGGATTAAAGAGTAGCTTTCAAATGGCAGGTGGTCTGAGATGTTGATTGCAAGGTTTGGAATATCTTTTACTATATGCTTGATTACATGAGTACATGCTTTTATCATCCAACATGCAAGTGATATTCAAGTCTGACCATATGCTTGATTACGTGATTACATGCTTTCTTGTTGACAAATGGTTAAGTTTTCATTGTTTAGTGTAACTATGGTGTTAATTGCAGCCCGTCCCCATTTTCTAACAGATTGTTGTGTTAAAGTATCTTCAATTGAACGTATCTTTTTCATGATGTGGTGTGAATCAGTGCAGCTCCATAATGTTATTACTTATAGAAAGATTCCTAGCTACAATTTGATTGTTTCGGTTTTAAGGATGCTCTTTCTTATGTTGTCATACATAATAATTACCATTTGTATATTTTTGATAGATATTATTGCAAAGCTATTGCTAAACCGATATTGAGGAATGGGAGTAGGATATGACTATTGTATGATATAATACTTTGTATAACCACTGTAATAAATGCAGCATTATTAGAAATTATTTTGTGTGTGTTCAAGCATTTATTTTTTTTATAAATTAAAATTCTCTCCCGACAAAGCTAATTTTGTCGGTAAACTAAGGCAGTGCCGATACAATATCTTTTCCGACGAACACATCTTATTGGTAAAACGGTGCATTTTGTAGGCTTAAAAATCATTTTCTGACAGAATTTTTTGTTGGGGTTTAAGAATGCCAACGAAATATGTTTTGTCGGGAAAGAACCACTTCATAGCCGACGAAATGTTGAATTTTGTCGGCTAGAGTCTTGCACGACATGCTTTGCGCGACAAAATGGCCGACAAATTTTTTCATCGTGAAAGAGTCTTTACCGACAAATTTTGACTTTTGCCGATAAATTTATTTTGTCTGTAAAGTCAAAATTTCTAGTAGTGATGCGTGTGCCAATGAGAGGAGTTAAGGAAAAGAATGTTAAGAAAGGAAAAGAATGCGAAGAAAGGAAAAGAGTTAAGTACCATGACTCCAAAAGAGAATATGGAGATGACGGTGAGCGAAATGGAGATGGCAGAGAGCTCAATAGTTCCGAGATGACCAGCAAAGAGCACAACAACTGCGGTATTTCCATACATACACATCATAGTGATCACAGTCGAACCGGCTATTTGCCACAGCTTCACTGTCTCTATCCAAAACATACGCCGGAATGCATCAAAGCTCCTCACCGGTGCATAATCTTCATTGGTGCCTTCATAAAGAAGTGGCTTATTGCTCAACTCAACGTCACCGTCACCGGCTGTGTGGAGCAGCGGCTTCTCCATTAAGTTAAGAGCAAGCTATAATTAAATATGAGGGTTTGGGACCTTGACCTTAATATATGTTATCGAAAAGAAATGCCCTTAATATTTTATAGACTTCCGTGTGCAGCATGGGCTTCTCCATTAAGTTTGGTAGTACAAGATTTTGTTTGAAAAGTAGTTAGGTACCAATGCCCTTAATCGTTAAATTGTTGTTAGGTGGAGCTTCTCCATTAAGTTGGGTTTGAAAGTTTGGTACCTTCTTATAAACTTCTTTTCGAAATGCATTTAAAATGACTGAAATCGTTTTTAGTAAAAATGTTTTTGAAACTGATCCTTAAAAATTCAAGTGGATCCTGGAAAAACACTTGAAGTGTTTTATACAAGAAGTACATAACCGGTGTTTTTTCAAAAAGCATTTGAAGTGATTTTGGAACTCAAAATCAATTTCATAAAAAACGCTCTCAGTCATTTAAAAAACACTTCAAAACAAGCCATAAATATGATTTATAGTATCCCAATGGTTTTCTTTACTGGTCTCATGGTGTTCAAAGTCACACACATCCATATGCACGGATCATGATCAAATTATTAAATTATATAATGCGGCAGGAGAAAAACTAAATTTGATTTGGGATAGAGAGACTACTATTGAGACCACATTCTGTAAACCATGTGACGTCGTTATTAATAATTGAATTATTATTAAGTGTTGATTAACGTGCTTATTTTTTATTGGTGACACGTCACATAATTTACAAATTTAGTCTAAAAAATTAGTTTACTTAACATTACTCATTGGAGAGATTTTTTAGTGTGCAAAAAGCATTAGATGGAACACCACATGTTATTCTAAAATTGAAGATTTTTTTTTTTTTCAAATGTCTCTCCAATTATATTATGATATGTGGTGTCTTGTCCTGTATTCCAGGCACACTGAGAAATCTCTCTACTCATTAATTTATGAGAAATGCTAAAAAGAATCTCTCAAAAGTGAGACTCTCCATATAGGTAAGAAAAAGAAAAAGGTATATATATTATAGGATCAAAGAGGTAAGTTAAAATGGAATGATTTTCAGGTGGGTGGTATAACGGTAGAGAGGGATAGTAGGTGGTTTTTTCTTTTCTTTTATTTTTTTTATTTTTATTTTTTGAACATATGATATTATCTACACTAAAAGGGAAGGAGTAAGCTTAGCCTTGAGTAGAATGAAATAACAGAATGATCTTCAGGTGGGTGGTATAACGGTAGAGAGGGATAGTTGGTGGTTTTTTTTTTGTTTTTTTGTTTTTTTTTGAACATATGATATTATATACTCTAAAAGGGAGGAGGTAAGTTTAGCCTCACATATGAGTAGAATGAAATAAGAAGCATAAGTGCATCTATCTACGGTGTGAGCAAGAAAATAGGCAAAATTGTACTGTACTAGCTTATGTGGCATGTTATCCACTCATTTATCTTATGGAAAAAATTTGTTACTTCAACGGATTAAGCAAACTAAGTAGACAAAACAGTGTTATATTATTTTCTTTCACATATTTATTTGTTATTCATCAAAAAGATAAATAATATATAAACCCAGTTTGGGGACCACATAGAATAGTTTACAATAAAAGAGGTTGTGGGCCCGCTTTGCCTACTTATGTTGAAGTAGGTAATATTGCCTAATTTGGAAAGAGAAATGGTAAGCGGACTTCTAAAAATATAACTCTCTAATGACTTTTCAGCATGTTATGTCTTTGACATAATTTTTGTCCTAATATTATAAAATATTATGTTAAAAATGTGAGGTGACGGAGAGTTTATGAAAAATCCACTTAAAGATAATCTCCTTAACATTTCTTATTTGAAAGAGTATGAAAATTTTGCTTTATCGATTTTACTTGACTATTCACCATCTTCATTGTTGCTTTATCGATTTACAACAAACTAGATATAAAATTGGGATTGCCTATCATATTTATTTATTTATTTCAACTACATTTTTAATTATTAGAATTAAATTAATCCAAATTATATGCTCAAAAATCCAACCACTAGTTACTCTACAAAAACAACTTTACATCGTGAAAAGGTGTAAAGCTTGTGACAAAACCTAGTAAGCTGCAAAGCTTGTATAAGTAAAAATATATGATTAAAAATCAAACAATCTCAGTTTAAAAACATCATTTCATAAATTATTTGTACATATACGAAAATATCACTGGAAATCTCAAATGAATCCACACTGGCATTCAACTGACTTGTCATGATTGACCCACACAAGTACTCAATCATTTCTGTCATACATGTAACAAAAGAATGGACCTAGAGCGACACAGTTTGTACGAGGCCCGCAAGTCCTCAACCCACTCAAGTAACCAAGCAGGTAGTAGTCGCCCATGGCGGCTTAACCAAGCACAAATCCTCAGAGCTTACTGATGAGGCAATGATCGCGCATATATCGGCTTAACCAAGCACAATGATCCCTTAGAACTGGTATGGCCATCCAGCACCAGATTCATGCTAAAAAGTAATGAATGCCCAGTGCTGATTTTACCAAGCACAATCACTAAATAGTAATGGTCGACAATACAGATTAACAAATCACGACCATCATATACCATATTGTTATAGGTGCACACTCGATGTCTTTTAACCCCGTAATACTATGACAGCATTCCTTTATTAGCCCTTTCAGTTTGCACTTACTTCAAACATTCATAGATATATCATTTCATAAAATCTTATGATTACAAGATAACAAACACATTTATAAATTCATGTTATATCCAAAAAGACATTCTCGATACAATAATGGAGCACAGCAAAGGCAGGAGAGTGATCCTCTTCCCACTGCCGTTTCAAGGCCACATCACTTCTATGTTACACTGGCCAACGTTCTACACTCCAAAAGCTTCTCCATAACTATTATTCATTATTCACACCCGCTTCAGCCACCTCAACCCTTCAACCCTAAACCCACACTTCACTTACCATTCAATCCCTGTCGACCTATCTCAAGTACACTTTATTTAAACTTGAAAATGAAACTTAGAATAGTAAATAACAATTAAAGGAACAGCCAACTTTCAAGAGAGGTGCAGTTGGAGCATGGGATTGAGAGAGAGAGGTGAGGTTGAAAGAACAATTAGAAGACTGATGGTTGAGAAAGAAGGGGAATAGATCAAAGAGAGAGCCTTAAAAGTTGATGGAGAAGGCAAATCATTGCCTCAAATAAGGTGGCTCTTCGTAACAATCTAATCATTATAATTTTTTTTTTTTTTTTTGAACAAATGTTATCATCTACACTAAGAGTAAAAAGGAGAGCTTAGCCTCACAATGTGTTAGTAATAATGTGGTTCAAATCACATTTGGCAAGAATCAAATCTAAGATCTTTCACTTACAAATGAAAAAGAATATCACTAGACTGTAGTACTAAGTGACTATTGATCATTTTAATCTCATTCCTAATTTCAGTTTTACTGGAAATCAAAACTGATGCATTATAACGTTGGCTTTATACTACATAGTCTAATATTGTTAGTCAATCGATCATGTGCACCATACCATGTCCTAATATCAGTTTTCCTTCTTAAACAAAAACTGATATTTTCCTTATATCCTAACGTTGGGGGTAATATGTTTAGAAATTTATTATAATAATAAGCTCTTCGAGTTCTCATTCATCGGCCAATGTCTCCTTGTGATAGTTTTATATATGAGTAATGTTAGTGAGACTAAATTCTTAAATAAAATTTTGTAAACTAAATGATGTGGTTGTTGATGAGTGGATTATTACTTCAGTGTTAATTAATGTGCTTATTTCTTATTGGTGACACATCATTTAGTTTCAAAATTTAATCTTCTTAGCATTACCCTTTATATATATAGGAAATTTTTAAGGAAAGGGATGCCCATTTTTTTTTTTTTTAATAAAAATGAGGATTAGTTGTAGGATCCACACTACATCAAACTTTAATGATCCAAACTGTTTATTTTTCAAGTTGCACCTCATAGATTATCCTTGTAAAATATTAGCCAAATCGGAGATGTTTAAGACATTTAATTGGGTTAAATTAACGAATACTTTGTTATATAAGAAATAATGAAATTTTATCTTGATAATTAAATAGGCAAATGATTTTCGATTGAATTCAATTTTTGCAAGGATGATCTATGAATCGAGACTTACAAAATAGACGGTTCAGATCATTGAAGTTCGATATGGAGTAAGCCCTACACCTAATACCCATTTTTTGAAAAAAATGGGGATCCCTTTGCATATATATATATATATACACACACACACACACATTGTTATTCGACTCCAAAAATTTCATTATGCACTTTTGACAAGTGTATCTTTCTTTCTAGATATAGAAAGTTTCAAGTGCAAAATGAGAATTTTGGAGTATCAAAGCAATTCCATATATATATATATATATATATATATATATGTTTAGAAATTTACACTAAAAGGAAAAATGAAGATGTTCACCTGACCTGAATACTGCAAGTAAACACTTATAAGGGTTCTATAATCTGCTATACCAAGACATTGTCTTCAATGGGGGAAATCAACTCATAACGGCAATGTCTAACACGTTGATATGATTTTTACCATCTGTATAAATAGGGATAAAAACACGTAAAAATACTTGCAAGAGAACAAGGTAGTTGTAGTATAAACGACTCAAGCAACGTCGTTTTTCACATGGATTGAATGAATAATTTGTGTTTAAAACCAATTTTTAATTCATTATTTAAAACAAAGTTTGAAAAATGTTGATTTTAGAATTTAAAATAATAAAAAAAAATTTAATAAATAAATAAATAAAGAAATCAACTAGAAACCAATTTAAAGAAAATTAATTTAAAGAAACATTAGGGTTCCGCTGTCACTTTAACAATCATATATAATTCTTCCAATTGCTTATGAATTACTGCTTACATATTTCGAAGGTTAGGTTTTCCTAATATATATCCTACTTGGAACCTCCAATATAGAACGTATCTCTAACATACAACCTGTCTGGACGTTCGGATCGAATATGAACATGACAGACTCATTAAGTTTTATGAAAACCCTTTGAAAAACCCTGCAATCCTTAAGACGTAGTGTTCATCCTAAGTGAAATTACAATTATTAAACACAAGAAGCCAACAACAATTTTAGGGAACCTTCCGACCAAAATTGCATCAAATTACTTTTCTAAATATCCTATTGGTCGCGAATCACTAAGACACTTAAATAGTTTAAAACGGTGATTAATAATTCAAAACATGCATGCATAATATCATAAGTAAATTGTCACATCCCGGCTCGGGGCGGATCACTTCCCGGGCCCGCTCCACCACCGTAGCACGATATTGTCCGCTTTGGGTCTCGACCACACCCTCACGGTTTTGTTTTTGGGAACTCATGAGCAACTTCCCAGTGGGTCACCCATCATGGGATTGTTCTGGCCCTTTTCTCGCTTAACTTCGTAGTTCCTACGGAACCCGAAGCCAGTGAGCTCCCAAAAGGCCTCGTGCTAGGTAGGGATAGGAATATACATATAAGGATCACTCCCCTGGGCGATGTGGGATGTCACAATCCACCCCCCTTAAGGGCCCGACGTCCTCGTCGGCACACCACGGCCAGGGTTAGGCTCTGATACCAAATTGTCACATCCCAGCCCGGGGCGGATCACTTCCCGGGCCTGCTCCACCACTGTAGCACGATATTGTCCGCTTTGGGCCCCAACCATGCCCTCACGGCTTTGTTTTTGGGAACTCACGAGCAACTTTCCAGTGGGTCACCCGTCATCAGATTGCTCTAGCCCTTTTCTCGTTTAACTTCGTAGTTCCTACGGAACCCGAAGCCAATGAGCTCCCAAAAGGCCTCGTGCTAGGTAGGGATAGGAATATACATATAAGGATCACTCCCTTGGGCGATGTGAGATGTCACATAAATTGAAAAGAAATTACATAGTATTGTTAAGGTTTAAGGCTTCGCCCTAACAAAAGAAATTACTTATGAACAATCATAAAGCAAAATATTATTAAAAATAATGATAGAAAACACCTTGAAAATAAACTTGAATCGTCAAAAGCTAAGTAATGTGTCTCCTCCTCTTTCTCTCCAAAACCGTAATGGCTAAGTATCTTTATTAACCTACTACAAAATAAAGCCCTAAAAGGTCTTAGAGTAAAACTAGGAAACATAATAAAATAATAAACCAGAAAATAAAAGGTTTCCTATTTGAACTAAAATTTGGACTTCTCAGAAAATCAGATTTTTGACTTACAAATAAACTCGATCCCAAAAGGTCTCTTTTGAAAGCTGAAGACGCCCCCTATAAATCCTCAGAATAAATGTTCCTCAAAATATGCCATCTTGACCTCCAAAATACCCAAAATGTCCATAAACGTCAATCTGGCAAAGCTGCTCGCTGAGCCTTTATTTCATTGCCACGGTCAAATAGCTAAATAGAAAAATCTGAAACTTTGATAAATCATCTTGAAAGACTCATGAACCTCTTTCAATTTGAATCACTCCAAAATAACCAATAAATTAATAAAATTAGAGTAAAATATATAGTATAATATCGACTTATCACACACCTCAAACTACAATGTTGTAATGAAGCATCAGCGAAGAGCGGTTTCTACACTCTAAAAGATAAGTATTTTCTATAATTTTATACGTTTTTTTTTTTTTTTTTTTTTGGTCTAATTATAGCAATGAAAATTATCATATACTAATACATTAATTGTTATAAGAGAAGTAGCATCCATATCTCTAAAATTTCCAACAAGTTCTTGGAGCCCCAAGCGGTCACCCTAGTTGCCCTTGGTTAGGGCCGGCACTGTCCTACACCCAACATTTGGAGAAATTATAAGGTCCAACTACCAGACCAGCCCATCCCTACGGACCCAAATCGAACATTAGAAGTCAAATCTGCAAAGCCTTGTTCTTACTATCCAGACCGCACGTTTCAATTTAATCTTCAACCCACTCCACCTTTTGATCCAAGTTAGAAAACCAAAAAAAGAAAAGAAAAAAAAAAACGATGTCATTTTTTTTTCTTTCTTTTTTTGGAATAATAATGATGGTTTTAATAACATGGGAGAAAGTTGTCTTGGAGCCTCCAATAGGGCATCAAATCAATCTCCATAACAACAACAAAATGAGGGTTTCTTCGTCACATCGAATGCATCCAATCAATATATATACACATAACAGTCATCATACTTAAATTGTCTACTTTTAATTGATTCAAAATACTGGCGCATTGTCACTTAATACTACGATTTAGTGGTATTCCTTTTCATTTAAGTTTAATTTTCGGCAAAGACGAATTTAAGCTATCTTATTGCTAGGTTATTATGAGACTAAGCATACCCCTCCCCATTGATATAGATAATATTGTTTGTTTAAAAAAAAAACACTGGCATATTGTTCCTTTGGATGCTTCTACTCGCTATGTGCTTTTCCACTAGTTTTACCCTAGCTATCCATCAGCAGAAACTCCTCTGAATATTTTCTGATGCCTTGTCTGAGAAGTAAACTGCGAATGGTTTTCAAGTGTTCCAATGCAAAGATCCATATTTGCAGTAAAGAAAATGGAATTCTTAATCATAACTTAGTAATAGAGTTTTCCCATTTACCATAACAAGAAAATGATCGCTCAACGTGAGAAAGTAAGTTTGTACCATTTTTCATGCAATTTTATTTTATGAATTAGCAAACTCAAAAGAGAAGTATAGGAATGACAATATCTTGATAGGTTGCCTTGTAAAAATATGGTCAATAGACCTAAACTGATAAGAAAAACACATTGGAAAAATCTTAACAATCGATGAGAAAAACACATTGGATTAATATAATTAAAACTTAATTCGGATTTTTTTTGTGTGTGTTCAAATTGTTCCCAGTAGAAAAATAAGCCCAAAACCCAATTGGTAAATAGAGACAATGATATTCCTTGTGTATCTTTGTAAGCAATAACACGAAAGAGGTAACGACAAAAGGTGAAGGTGGTGGACACGCGGGATTTAGGGAAAAAACAGCACCAACAGAGCGATCAATAAGATAAGATTCCAGCCTGCTGTTTCCAGGGTTGCGTCATGCGTGAGCAAAATTCCCATATTTTATATTTTCCCAATCTCAAGCTCAGCCGCCTCAGCATTCACCAATAAGTTCACAGGTCACAAGCCAAACGATTGTCGATTCAAAAATGGAGCAAAGCAAAGGCAGGAGAGTCATCCTCTTCCCTCTGCCCTTCCAAGGGCACATAAACCCTATGCTAGAACTGGCCAACATTCTGCATTCCAAAGGCTTCTCCATAGCCATCCTCCACACCAGCTTCAACTCCCTCAGTCCTTCAACCCGAAACCCATACTTCACCTACCATTCAATCCCTGTTGACTTGACAGAAACCGAGGTCTCATTCAAGGATTTCACCGTTCTTCTTTCTATTCTAAATGCTAAATGTGTTGAGCCTTTCAGAGAATGCTTGTCCGGGTTGTTATCCGACGACATTAATTCGGAGGACCCCATTGCATGCTTGATCTCGGATCCTCTCTTCAACTTCACTCGATCGGTTGCAGAAAGCTTTAAGCTGCCGAGGATCCTGTTAAGAACAGGGGGTGCAGCTTCCTTCGCTATTTATGCTGCATTTCCACAGCTCAAGGAAAAGGGTTACCTACCAATATCAGGTACAATCTCAAGCCAACAAAACCCTATCATCAAATGCCTTGTTATCTCTTCGTTGTTACTAATAAATGCAATATGAGTAGATTGAAAACACCACAGCGAAACTAATGACTCGTTTTAAATTCTTTTTATACGTAGCACTTTTTTTCTTTGTCCGTAAGAGATTATGCAATATGTACTTTTATTATAAACATGTCAAAACATTATTAAAAACTCAGGTGCTTCTTAGGAAAAAAAACTTCAAAGTGATTCTTCTTCATAGCCAGGTTTGCATTTTTATGCCTTAATCCACCTCCTCATAAATTAGCATTTTAGGATATGCATTAAAGGGCAAAATATATATACTTACTAGGAACCTTATATTTGGCTTTTTATTTTGACAATTAGATTCTCGACTAGAAGAGCCAGTGACGGAGCTTTCACCTATCAAAGTTAAGGATCTACCAATGATGCCCAATTGCGACCCTGAAGATTTCTATCAACTGATAACCAACATGACAAATGAACCCAAGTCTTCTCATGGACTCATCTTCAATACGTTTGAAGATCTTGAGGGACAAGCACTTGCCACAATTCGCCAAGAATATTACCCCAATATTCCAATTTTCTCACTAGGTCCATTTCACAAGTGCGGCCCTACAACCTCTTCTTCTTCAACTAGCTTACAATCACAAGACCAAAGTTGCATTTCATGGCTAAACACTCAAGCGCCAAAATCTGTTGCTTATGTTAGCTTTGGGAGCGCTGCAAGGATTGATCACGCTCAATTTTTGGAGATTGCTTGGGGGTTAGCCAACAGTGGCCAACCCTTTTTGTGGGTGGTTCGACCCGGATTAGTTCAACAGTCAGAGTTGCATGATCAAGCCTTGCCGAATGGATTTTTAGAAGCGTTGAACGAAAGAGCTCATGTCGTGAAATGGGCTCCACAAAAAGAAGTGTTGGCCCACCCAGCAGTCGGAGCCTTTTGGACTCATTGTGGTTGGAATTCTACATTGGAGAGCATTTGTGAAGGCGTACCTATGATTTGTACGCCATATTTCAGTGATCAAATGGTGGATGCAAGATTTGTGAGCGATGTTTGGAAGGTAGGGTTGCAGTTGGAGCATGGGATTGAGAGAGGTGAGGTTGAAAGAACAATTAGAAGACTAATGGTTGAGAAAGAAGGGGAAGAGATCAAAGAGAGAGCCTTAAAGTTGATGGAAAAGGCAAATCTTTCCCTCAAAGAAGGTGGCTCTTCGTACCAATCCTTAGATGACTTGGTTAATCATATTTTATCCTTAAAAATCGTTTGGTTTTGAAAATGGTAATCCATCATCTTTATCATGTTCTTCAGAATTCTTCCACTTTTTTTTTTTTTTTTCTCTTGCCCGCTTACAAATGGTTGATTATCTTTTTCTCTATACAAAACACGATTCATGATCAAATACATAACCTCGAGTAAAAAATTTATGCATACTAATAAACATGCTCACGAGTAATGTACTTACTAATAAACAGTAAACTACTGGGCTTAGCAATGGAATCCGCCACCTTTGCAAACAAACTGTTAGAAATTTTTGAGTAGAAATCTTCATTCTACATTGTTCCACATTGGTCATCAAAGGTCTTCTCACTTTATAAGACTTTGTCCCTATTAGAAAATGACTGAAGTGATGAACCTTGAAGGGTAATATTGGGCTCAAACCTTGGGTTCAGTGATAGAGCCAGAATTTTTCACAAAATTGAATGATCCATTAAATTTAATAAAGAGAATAAAAAAATTTGTTTGACAGAAAAAGTACAGAGAGGAGGGCCGCAAATAATAGTTGATTATGTTGCTTTAGAAATAAAGTCGATTTTAAAACCTCATCTTCAACTCAACTTCTTCACGAAGACAATTCATTTTCTTTCTTATGTCTCATGGTTCTACAATTGCAAGCTTAAAGCCGTTAGAAATTTCTTACACAATGGTCAGGATGGGCCCGGGACTAGATAGCTCTGGCCATGCTTGAGTTTTGAGCTTTAGCGTATGCTAATTAATTGATAATTAATATATAATTAATTATCAAAAGATGAAGTCTGAAGTGATGAAAGAACGCCAGAGAGTAAAGCACCCATCTAAAAAGATGTCTTCCAATAAACACATCTCATTCTCATATCTCTTGCGAACTGACATAAACCTATTATATATACATCTATCTTTCATAGTTGGATTTAGATATCGATCTCTTATTATTTTTAATTATATAAATGTTTAAATCTATGATCAAAGTCTCCAATTGTCATAAAATAATGAATGTCTATTATTTTTAAGTAAGCTGACATATAGCAATATAAATCATAATCGTGTGACGTGGTTGTCAGTATTAATATTGGATAATCAAACGTGCCAACAACATAATGGTTTTTTAATCAAATTGGTACCATATATTGGCATAACTCCTTTATTTTGGTCGCTGAGATTTAAAATCGATAAAACTAGTTATTAAGTTTGTCTATCGTCAATCATTTTGGTCATTCTGTGAAAAATGTTCTTTCAATAAGGTAAAATGACAAAAGTGTCCTCAATTTTTTTTCAAATCACTTTGGTAAATTATTTATTAAATTAAGGGTATTTTTATCATTTTAATATTTCTTTGACTGAGATTTTTTTTATAAAATGATCAGAATGATCGATAGTGTACAAACTCAAAAACATGTTATATCGATTTTAAATTTCAAGTTACAAAATAAAAAGTAATGTCAATCACAAAACTACTTTATCTAAAATGCCTAACTTAATTAAATTGCACTCCTTATTACAAAGTCAACAGTCCTGGAACGGGAGTTTTTTTTTTTTTTTTCCTTACTTTTCGTGAAACATGTGTCCTGAGCGTAAAAAACAGAGTTTCCGCTGACCCTATAATAATAGTGCATATATGAAATTCATAAGCTGACTAGTCAAACATTCTCGATCAAAAATGGAGCAAAGCAAAGGCAGGAGAGTGATCCTCTTCCCGCTGCAGTTTCAAAGCCGCATAAATTCTATGCTAGAATTGGCCGACGTTCTACACTCCAAAGGCTTCTCAATAACTATTATTTACACCCGCTTCAACTCCCTCAACCCTTCAACCCGAAACCCAAACTTTACTCACCATTCAATCCCTGTTGACTCATCCGAAACCGAGGTGACCACGAAGGATGTCAACGTTATTCTTTCTTGTCTCAATGCTAAATGTGTCGAGCCTTTCAAAGTATGCCTGGCTGGATTGTTATCGGATGATGTTAATTCAGAGGACCCGGTTGCTTGCTTGATCTCCGATACCTAACTTTCACTGCACTCGATCCCTTGCGGAAAGCTTTAAGCTTCCGAGGATCATGTTAGAGACCGTGTGCGCCACTACCTTGGTTTTTTATGCTGCGTTTCCTCTTCTCAAAGAAAAAGGATACTTTCCAATACAAGGTACATCGGATATATGCTTCTTTCTTTCTATGTTGGTTACAAGAAAATAGCTCTATACTGATATCGGTGGCATAGAATGAGGTTGGTAAAAGTTTAAGGCGTTGATACTTGTTCCTACTGATTATTCCACACAGATAGTGCATTTAGTTTTACCGGAATAATTAATCCGACAAAGCCTAATAATACAAAGTGCCTTTTTACTCACCATTGTTACATAGTGTTACTCATTCACGTGTTATAAACATGAGTGAATGTACAAATACTTGAACAACTTACATTTGGCTTTCTATTATCTTGGCAATGATTAGATTCTCGACTAGAAGAGCTAGTGACAGAATTGTCACCTATCAAAGTTAAAGACCTGCCAACGAGTCCCAATTGCGATCCTGAGAAACTTTATCAAATGGTCGTCGACTAATGAACCAAAGTCTTCTTATGGACTCATCTTAAATACACTTGAAGATCTTGAAGGACATGCTCTAGACACGATCAGCCAAGCACACCTGCCCATTGTTTCCATTTTCCCAATAGGTCCATTTCACAAGTGTTGCCGTACAGTATCCTCTTCAAGTAGTTCATTGACACAAGACCAGAGTTGCATTTCATGGCTGAACACTCAAGCGCCAAAATCTGTTGCTTATGTTAGCTTTGGCAGCGTTGCCCAGATAGATCAAGCTCAATTTTTGGAGATTGCTTGGGGGTTGGCCGATAGTGGCCAACCCTTTTTGTCGGTGGTTCGACCCGAATTAATTCAAGAGTTGGACTGTCTTAAAGTGTTGCCTAATGAGGTTTTAGAATCGTTGAACGGGAGAGCTTACATTGTGAAATGGGCTCCACAAAAAACAAGTGCTGGCCCACCCGGCAGTCGGAGCCTTTTGGACTCACAATGGTTGGAATTCTACAATAGATAGCATCAGTGAGAGGATCCCTATGATTTGCATGCCATTCTTTAGTCAACAAATGGTGAATGCAAGAAATGTGAGTGATGTTTAGAAGGTAGGGCTGCAGTTGGAGCATGGAATTGAGAGAGGTGAGGTTGAAAGAACAAGTAGAAGACTGATGGTTGAGAAAGAAGGGGAAGAGATCAAAGAGAGAGCCTTAGAGTTAATGGAAAAGGCAAATCTTTGCCTCAAAGAAGGTGACTCTTCGTAGCAATCTATGGATGGCTTGGTTAATCGCATTTTATCATTATAAATTGTTTGTTTTTTAAACTAAAACCCATATGTTGTTTTTAAACTGCTTTCATTGATCATGTATTATAGCATGAACTATCATGATGCATCTGTCTCATTGTGTTTAAAGAAAGTGGTGGTCAATCATCTGTGACGTAGGACATATATGAAGAATTGACTTCTATATCCTATACGTTCCTAGGAATTAATTTTGCTCGTTAACGAATGAGGAAGAGAGAGGAGTCTCTCTTCAATTTATTATAGGGACTGGTTTACAGAAATTCATACTTATAATTAAAATGATTATATTATATTGCACTTTGTAAAATTATCTCTGCGAAAAGTCATCAAAATATAAGTTTGTTGAGTCATCGAACTGTGTGAAAATAAATAGACGAATTCAGTAGAAATATTAAGAACTATCTATTTAATACAATTAATTGACTAAACAATTTTAATTGGGAAGTATTATTGGCATTTCAAAAATCTCATTCTACACTCCTCACAAGTCTATTTTTATTTCCAAATATAGAAAGTTTGGAGTGTAGAATGTGATTTTTAGAGTGCCAATAACAATTCCCTTTTAATTTTAATTGACTTTTTTTATAAATAGCATTTATAGAAAGATTTATAGTATAACAATTTTGATTATAAACATAAATTTAATTTATAAATCAGCTATTAAGTGAATTTGAGGATGAGTTCCTCCTCAACCTTGAAAGAACCAAGCATTCCTCATATTTCTAGAGGAGTGTTTATCATATAAGTTGCTGAGTTGTACTTTTGCAATTCAATGTTCTCAGAAGTTCGGCCCCTGTCGTCATCTATTTTCAGCTTGCCATTAGGTGACCATTATCAAGTGCGGGTAATACTCAATTGTTTCATTTATTTTTATTAAATAAATTTAAATTTTGAGCGTTGTGTCTATTTATAATACAAAAATTAAAATTTTGAATGCTTCTAAAAATAATAAATAAAGTGATGAACATTATCAGTAGTTAGGACTTTGAGCAAAATATTTCATCACAGGCATAATTGGTAATTGAAAATGACAAACATTCATACAAAAATAGGTTGACTTATCAACCAGAAATGGAAATAAGCTAAGCTGGTAATATGATCAATAGATCTAAACTGATAAGAAAAATACCTTGGATAATCCTAATAACTGATAAGAAAAACACCTTGGATTAATCTTATTGTCTCTTAACTAAATTCGGATTTTGTGAGTGTTCAAATTGTTGGTAATTGCTTGCCATGGCTGCTAATTGATTCTGATTTTGGTGCGGTGGGTACATTGAGAATACGGTGGCAGTTCTGTAATTGTGGTGGTGTTTTGTGGTTCCGGATGTTATAGGAGAAGGACGGAGGAGAAGGAAGTATTCAACTAATTATATTATGACACGTGGTAATCTCGGTAATATCTGGTTCGATAAGAGGATTTTCAAAGAGAAGAAAAGTAGAGACCATTGTAGAATATGACACGTGGTGGAAGATCAACGGGGGAGCATATATCATGCTGGTTGTGGTTGTACGTTTGGGGTAGTTGAATCATTTTAGTTATTGGACTGCAAAGGAATACCAGGAGTGTATGCCCATAGACAAAGTGAAGGGCTCAATAGAAAATAAGCCTAAAACCCAATTTGTAAATATTGACAATGATATTCCTGGTGTATCTCTGTAAGCAACCACATAAAGGAAGTAACGACAGAAGGAGCATGTGGTGGAAAACCAACTTCAGCAAAGCCAGCAATATTGACCGAAAAAAACAGCCATCAATAAGATAAGATTGCAGGGTTGCGTCATGCGTGAGCGAATTTTCCAAGCTCAGCTGCCTCAGTATTCACCAATAAGTTCACAAGTCACACAAAGCTAAGCAAACGTAAACATTGTCAATTGAAAATGGAGCAAAGCAAAGGCAGGAGAGTGATCCTCTTCCCAATGCCCTTCCAAGGGCACATAAACCCTATGCTGGAACTGGCCAACATTCTGCATTCCAAGGGCTTCTCCATAGCCATCATCTACACCAACATCAACTCCCTCAATCCTTCAACCCTAAACCCAAACTTCACCTACCATTCAATCCCTGTTGACTTGACAGAAAACGAGGCCTCCATCAAGGATCCCACCCTTCTTCTTTCTATTCTAAATGCTAAATGTGTTGAGCCTTTCAGAGAATGCTTGTCCGGGTTGTTATCCGACGACGTTAATTCGGAGGACCCCGTTGCATGCTTGATCTCGGATCCTCTCTTCGATTTCACCCGATCGGTTGCGGAGAGCTTTAAGCTGCCGAGGATCGTGTTAAGAACAGGGGGTGCCGCTTCCTTGGCTGTTTTTGCTGCATTTCCACTTCTCAAGGAAAAAGGTTACCTACCAATACCAGGTACAATCTCAAGCCAACAAAACCCTATTATCAAATGTCTTTTTATCTCATCATTGTTAGTGACCCACGTAGACTGAAAACACCATATCAAGACTAATGACTCTTTTGGAATTCTTTTTTATAAGTAGCACTTTTGTTCTTCGTTCGTAAGAGATTATGCAATATGTGCTTTTATTACAAACATGTAAACTTTCTTATTAAAAACTCGAGCACATGGAAAAAAAAAAAAAAATTCAAAGTGATTCTTCTTCTGAAATCACTTCATTGATCCAAAAATGTTTTTGGTTGCAAAAAACACTTCAGCACTTCTAGAAGCGATCCCAAATTAGCATTTTGACAATTTATGCGGATTTGAGTTAGGTTAGCATTTTTATTTCTTGCTGTGCCTCCTCATAAATTAGCATTTTAGAATATGCATTATCTAAAAGGAAAAATATAATTAGGAACCTTAAATTTGGTTTTCTATTTTGACAAT
Organism: Pyrus x bretschneideri; assembly: GCF_019419815.1. Classification (NCBI taxonomy): domain Eukaryota; kingdom Viridiplantae; phylum Streptophyta; class Magnoliopsida; order Rosales; family Rosaceae; genus Pyrus; species Pyrus x bretschneideri. The sequence goes on from NW_025999635.1 coordinate 2,437,412, forward strand.
AATTAGATTCTCGACTAGAAGAGCTGGTGACGGAGCTTTCACCTATAAAAGTAAAAGACCTACGTGCAGCGATGCCCAATTGCGACCCTGAAGATTTCTATCGAGTGATAACCAACATGGTAAATGAAACCAAGGCTTCTCATGGACTCATCTTCAATACTTTTGAAGATCTTGAAGGACAAGCACTTGCCACAATTGGCCCAGAACATTACCCCAATATTCCAATTTTCTCACTAGGTCCATTTCACAAGTGCGGCCCAACAACCTCTTCTTCTTCAACTAGCTTACTATCACCAGACCAAAGTTGCATTTCATGGCTAAACACTCAAGCGCAAAAATCTGTTGCTTATGTTAGCTTTGGGAGCGTTGCCAAGATAGATCACGCTCAATTTTTGGAGATTGCTTGGGGGTTGGCCAATAGTGGCCAACCCTTTTTGTGGGTGGTTCGACCCGGATTAGTTCAAGAGTCGGATTGGCATGAAGCATTGCCTAACGGATTTTTAGAAGCGTTGTACGAAAGAGCCCATATCGTGAAATGGGCTCCACAAAAAGAAGTGTTGGCCCACCCTGCAGTTGGAGCCTTTTGGACTCACTGTGGTTGGAATTCTACATTGGAGAGCATTTGTGAAGGGGTCCCCATGATTTGCACGCCATGTTTCGGTGATCAAATGGTGAATGCAAGATTTGTGAGTGATGTTTGGAAGGTAGGGCTGCAATTGGAGCATGGGATTGAGAGAGGTGAGGTTGAAAGAACAATTAGAAGACTAATGGTTGAGAAAGAAGGGGTAGAGATCAAAGAGAGAGCCTTAAATTTGATGGAAAAGGCAAATCATTGCCTGAAAGAAGGTGGCTCTTTGTACCTATCTTTGGATGGCTTGGTTAAGCACATTTTATCGTTATAAATCGTTTGTTTAAGAGAGTTAGTATTAGCTGTTCAATAAAATAAAAAATAAAGGCTTTTAGTAATGTATTAACTACATATTTTAGAGAGTTTTAATAACAAGGGTCTTATAAAATAAAATCTTAACTAAAACACTCTTTATTGGTTACTTTAATATAATTCCTAATATCAGTTTTTGTTGGAAATCAGAACTGATGCATTATAAGTTTATAACGTTGGTTTTATACTAAGTCTAATATTATTAGTTAGCCAATTGATCATGTGCAGCACACCATGTCCTAATATCAGTTTTCCTTCTTAAACAAAAACTGATATATTTTCTTTGTATCCTAACGTTGGGGGTAATAATGCATCTGCTACCCGATTTGCAAAGCTTTGTTCTTGCTACCCGATTGGCACATGTCAACTTAATCTCCAATCCATTCGACCATTTGATATACTTTAGAAAACCAACAAAACAAAACAATAATGGTTTTAATTAGATGGGAGTAAGTTGTCTTGGAGCCTCATATACCGCATCCAATCAATCTACATAACAACCAAAAAATTAGTTGTCTTGGAGCCTCATATACCGCATCCATTCAATCAATATACATACATACCAGTCATCATACTTACATTGTCTGCTTTTAATTGATCCAAAATACTGGCATATTGTTCATTGGATGCTTCTACTTGCTATCAAATGCTTTTCCAATAGCTTTACCCCAGCTCTTCATCAGCAGATACTCCTCTGTCTCTGATGCCCTGTGATGCATGAACATGGTGGTATCCTCTCGTATCTCCGTATCGTGTTGTGTTGTAATTTTGTGTCGTGTCGTGTCGTATCCTCGTGTCTATGTCCATACATCCTTATAGGCTGCCTTGCAGAAAGATATGACATAAACAAAAAGACATTTGTAGTTAATGAACACGATTTAATTTTTGGGTTAGAAGAATTTGTTAGAATAACTGGGTTTTCAGTAGTTGGCTAACCATCCATAGATGATTTGTGTCTTAATCTTTTAGGGAAACGCCCTGAGGGGAACAAGAGTTTCATCATCGTGAATGGCTGGAGCCAGAATTTATTTGACATGTTAATCTCTGGTTAGACGAGGGGATTTTCAGGGGGAAGAAGAGACCATTGTGGAATATGGCACGTGCCGGAAGATCAACGCAGAGCATATATCGTACTGTGTGAAAATAAATAGACGAATTCGGTAGAAATATTAAAAACTATCTATTTAATACAATTAATTGACTAAACAATTTTAATTGGGAAGTGTTATTGGCACTCTAAAAATCTCATTCTACACTCCTCACAAGTGTATTTTTATTTCCAAATATAGAAAATTTGGAGTGTAGAATGAGATTTTTAAAGTGCCAATAACAATTCTCTTTTAATTTTAATTGACTTTTTTTATAAATAGCATTTATAGAGAGATTAATAGTATAACAATTTTGACTATAAACATAAATTTAATTTATAAATCAGCTATTAAGTGAATTTGAGGATGAGTTCCTCCTCAACCTTGAAAGAACCAAGCATTCCTCATATTTCTAGAGGAGTGTTTATCATATAAGTTGCAGAGTTGTACTTTTGCAATTCAATGTTCTCAGAAGTTCGGCCCCTGTCGTCATCTATTTTCAGCTTGCCATTAGGTGACCATTATCAAGTGCGGGTAATACTCAATTGTTTCATTTATTTTTATTAAATAAATTTAAATTTTGAGCGTTGTGTCTATTTATAATACAAAAATTAAAATTTTGAATGCTTCTAAAAATGATAAATAAAGTGATGAACATCATCAGTAGTTAGGGCTTTGAGCAAAATATTTCATCACAGGCATAATTGGTAATTGAAAATGACAAACATTCATACAAAAATAGGTTGACTTATCAACCAGAAATGGAAATAAGCTGAGCTGGAAATATGATCAATAGACCTAAACTGATAAGAAAAATACCTTGGATAATCCTAATAACTGATAAGAAAAACACCGTGGATTAATCTTATTGTCTCTTAACTAAATTCGGATTTTGTGAGTGTTCAAATTGTTGGTAATTGCTTGCCATGGCTGCTAATTGATTCTGATTTTGGTGCGGTGGGTATATTGAGAATACGGTGGCAGTTCTGTAATTGTGGTGGTGTTTTGTGGTTCCGGATGTTATAGGACGAGGACGGAGGAGAAGGAAGTGTTCAACTAATTATATTATGACACTTAGTAATCTCGGTAATCTCTGGTTCGATGAGAGGATTTTCAAAGAGAAAAAAAGTAGAGACCATTGTGGAATATGACACGTGGCGGAAGATCAACGGGGGAGTATACATCATGCTGGTTGTGGTTGTACGTTTGGGGTAGTTGAATCATTTTAGTTATTGGACTGCGAAGGAATACCAGGAGGGTATGCCCATAGACAAAGTTAAGGGCTCAATAGAAAATAAGCCTAAAACCCAAGTTGTAAATATTGACAATGATATTCCTGGTGTATCTTGTAAGCAACCACGTAAAGGACGTAACGACAGAAGGAGCTGGTGGTGGAAAAAACGAACTTCAACAAAGCCAGCAATATTGATCAATAAGATAAGATTCCAGGGTTGCGTCATGCGTGAGCGAATTTTCCAAGCTCAGCTGCCTCAGTATTCACCAATAAGTTCACAAGTCACACAAAGCTAAGCAAACGTAAACATTGTCGATTGAAAATGGAGCAAAGCAAAGGCAGGAGAGTGATCCTCTTCCCGATGCCCTTCCAAGGGCACATAAACCCTATGCTGGAACTGGCCAAAATTCTGCATTCCAAAGGCTTCTCCATAGCCATCATCTACACCAACGTCAACTCCCTCAATCCTTCAACCCTAAACCCAAACTTCACCTACCATTCAATCCCTGTTGACTTGACAGAAAACGAGGCGTCCATCAAGGATCCCACCCTTCGTCTTTCTATTCTAAATGCTAAATGTGTTGAGCCTTTCAGAGAATGCTTGTCCGGGTTGTTATCCGACGACGTTAATTCGGAGGACCCCGTTGCATGCTTGATCTCGGATCCTCTCTTCGATTTCACTCGATCGGTTGCGGAGAGCTTTAAGCTGCCGAGGATCGTGTTAAGAACAGGGGGTGCCGCTTCCTTGGCTGTTTTTGCTGCATTTCCACTTCTCAAGGAAAAAGGTTACCTACCAATACCAGGTACAATCTCAAGCCAACAAAACCCTATTATCAAATGTCTTTTTATCTCATCATTGTTAGTGACCCACGTAGACTGAAAACACCACATCAAGACTAATGACTCTTTTGGAATTCTTTTTTATAAGTAGCACTTTTGTTCTTCGTTCGTAAGAGATTATGCAATATGTGCTTTTATTACAAACATGTAAACTTTCTTATTAAAAACTCGAGCACATGGAAAAAAAAAATCAAAGTGATTCTTCTTCTGAAATTACTTCATTGATCAAAAAATGTTTTTGGTTACAAAAAACACTTCAGCACTTCTAGAAGCGATCCCAAATTAGCATTTTGACAATTTGTGCGGATTTGAGTTAGGTTAGCATTTTTATTTCTTGCTCTGCCTCCTCATAAATTAGCATTTTAGAATATGCATTAACTAAAAGGAAAAATATAAATACTTATTAGGAACCTTAAATTTGGTTTTCTATTTTGACAATAATTAGATTCTCGACTAGAAGAGCTGGTGACGGAGCTTTCACCTATCAAAGTTAAAGACCTACGTGCAGCGATGCCCAATTGCGACCCTGAAGATTTCTATCGAGTGATAACCAACATGGTAAATGAAACCAAGGCTTCCCATGGACTCATCTTCAACACTTTTGAAGATCTTGAAGGACAAGCACTTGCCACAATTCGCCAAGAACATTACCCCAATATTCCAATTTTCTCACTAGGTCCATTTCACAAGTGCGGCCCAACAACCTCTTCTTCTTCAACTAGCTTATTATCACCAGACCAAAGTTGCATTTCATGGCTAAACACTCAAGCGCAAAAATCTGTTGCTTATGTTAGCTTTGGGAGCGTTGCCAAGATAGATCACGCTCAATTTTTGGAGATTGCTTGGGGGTTGGCCAATAGTGGCCAACCCTTTTTGTGGGTGGTTCGACCCGGATTAGTTCAAGAGTCGGACTGGCATGAAACATTGCCTAACGGATTTCTAGAAGCATTGTACGAAAGAGCCCATATCGTGAAATGGGCTCCACAAAAAGAAGTGTTGGCCCACCCTGCAGTTGGAGCCTTTTGGACTCACTGTGGTTGGAATTCTACATTGGAGAGCATTTGTGAAGGGGTCCCCATGATTTGCACGCCGTGTTTCGGTGATCAAATGGTGAATGCAAGATTTGTGAGTGATGTTTGGAAGGTAGGGCTGCAATTGGAGCATGGGATTGAGAGAGGTGAGGTTGAAAGAACAATTAGAAGACTAATGGTTGAGAAAGAAGGGGTAGAGATCAAAGAGGGAGCCCTAAATTTGATGGAAAAGGCAAAGCATTGCCTGAAAGAAGGTGGCTCTTCGTACCTATCTTTGGATGGCTTGGTTAAACACATTTTATCGTTATAAATCGTTTGTTTAAGAGAGTCAGTATTAGCTATTCAATAAAATAAAAAAAATAAAGGCTTTTAGTAATGTATTAACTACATATTTTAGAGAGTTTTAATAACAAGGGTCTTACAAAGTAAAATCTTAACTAAAACACTCTTTATTGGTTACTTTAATATAATTCCTAATATCAGTTTTTGTTGGAAATCAGAACTGATGCATTATAAATTTATAACGTTGGTTTTATACTAAGTCTAATATTATTAGTTAGCCAATTGATCATGTGCAGCACACCATGTCCTAATATTAGTTTTCCTTCTTAAACAAAAACTGATATATTTTCTTTGTATCCTAACGTTGGGGGTAATAATGCATCTGCTACCCGATTTGCAAAGCTTTGTTCTTGCTACCCGATTCGCACATTTCAACTTAATCTCCAATCCATTCGACCATTTGATATACTTTAGAAAACCAACAAAACAAAACAGTAATGGTTTTAATAAGATGGGAGTAAGTTGTCTTGGAGCCTCATATACCGCATCCAATCAATCTACATAACTTTTGCATATATCCCAAAAAAGGGGCAAAAGGGAAGAAAAAAAACTTTTGCATGTTATACTGCAGTGTTTTTTTTCCCAAGTGAATACACATGCAAAGTATCAAAGAGAGAAAGGAGAAAAAAATTATCAAAATAAGAATTACACCTGTCCTATAATATAAACAAAAGGTAATTACAGAAAAATAGTTGGAAAACACAAAATAAGTAGAAGAGGAAACAGACAATCAGCATAATCTAAAATTATTTAAACAATTAATCCACATTGAAAAGCATACTTTACAAATCCAAACCAAATTACATCATCCAATACATTTTTTTTTTTAATACCTTTGTTATTGTGCCTTTAAATTGATTTCAGCAAAACTTGTTTCTTTTTCCACGGTTTGTGAAGCTCAAAATTTTCAAAAACCTACAATCATTACACAACGTTGTCACATCATAAGTGCAGAAGAAATCACCGCTACCAAAATTTATAAAGACCAAAACAGTTAGCACCCAAAAATAACATTGATTGGCAAAGACCAATTTGCCAACAAAAGTTGAACAGGACATACCCAGAAAAAATTTCCTTAGTTCTTACCATTCTTAAAAATATGACCTAACTTCAACTAAGACCCAAATTTTATTCAAGGATCGTGTTAAGCTAAGCAGCAAATTAAAAACTCACTAATCTTGTTCTTAATTATAGTAATTTAGAAATCAACCGATACAAAAAAAAAAAAAAAAAAAAAAGAAAAAAGAAAAGTCACAAAGCTTAATAAAAACTCATGAAAAAACGAAGTTTTAAACACAACACCTGCACATGACCCTATAATTTGGCTAATTTACAAACGCTCAACGTGCTCAGCAGATGTTAAACTTTTCAGCAGTATATAATTTGAAACTAATAAAACCATCTCTAACTTTTCAGAAATATTTAAACTGAAATGAATTGTTATTCTTTTCAGAAATACCTAACTTTTCAGAAAGAGGCCCAAGAAGCTCATATGAATGAAGGGATTTTGCTTGCTGCACCCATAGACCTGTAAATTCAAGCAAACCCAACGTCAATCAGACCATAGGCCGAAAATCTCAACAAACAAAAAACCGAGCACAAATTCAAAAATCAGAAGTCAGAGAAATTTGTGACCCTAATTTGTGAAACTGCTTTAAACCAACCTACCATGAAATTATAGCCGCTTGAGAAATCTTCAAATCAGAACCGAACAGGCAGCAAGGGGAAGAGTTTGCAAATCCCTAAAATCCCTCCCTCTCTAGCTCTGTCTCCGTCTCTCTCCCTGTCTCTCTCTATCTCTATCTCAGAGGCGGCATGGCCACCTGTCTGCCCTACAATCCCCTCAAAACTACAACTGTGAAAAAAAAAGAAAATTACGTTTTTCATGTGATTTTTCCCTCCTTTTCGACTAGGTATTTAAAGGATTATAAAATATTTGAAAGTATTTTTCTTTGTCGGACAATAATTCGTCATACACTAAAATAAAGTTACATCGTAATACTTGGTCAAGTGGTCATAAAGAAAAGAAGATTGTCATATGGTAAAAAAATACTAGTCTATTTGTTAGTTTGTGTGAGTGACAATTTTCTTATATCGTCGTCATGCGCTTCTAAAATTAAGGTATAAATAAAATTACATTCTTCATCCTTAATATTAAAGTATAAGGAATAAGTGAATAAGTAAACAAAAATTATTTCCAAAAATCATTTTATGTGATTGCAATATTGATCAGTATCTTTTTCTTTCTCTTCCTTCACACAAAAAGAAAAAGCAAACTAGCAACCCAAGCAAGCAAAACACACTGCAGCGAAACATAAACAAGCTATCTAATAGACGAGCATCTGCATTGTTCTCTTATTTTTCCATTGCATCTTCGTCTTCTTCCCTTGCCTCTGTTAATTGTGGTATTTCAGGTTCTAAATCACTTAGGAGTAATCCATCAGGATAAATCCTAACCTCAATCGAGCAATACTTGATGCCTAAAGTGTCTAAGTGCGGAACTTTGACAATGCAATTTTCTGACTAAATTCCTTATAGATTTGGTGTAAGAGAAAGTTCCAAAATTTTCAGCTGACTGAAAGTGATCTCATTTTTTTTAATAAGCTTTTGCCAAATTAAATTTGTGAATACATACATACATTAATTTGTTGAAAGTTAAAATTGAATTAGAATGAATGTAAAAAATATGCAACCCAATCATAGCTAGTAATTATAATCAAAGATAAAAAGAAATTAACAATAAAAAAAATTAGTAAAAAATCAAAGGTAAAAACAATTTAACAATTAAACAAAAAATAGTAAAAAACGGAAAGAAAAAGGCATGCTCGAACCCAAGACAATGACTTAACCAAACATTTTTTAATTTATACGGTTATGAAAACATGTATGGATATACTACCCTAATAAATTTTTTGTGCCCTTGATTTTTTGAGGCCCCAGACGATCGTCGTTAGGGCCAGGGCCGACCCTGATGACAACCATGAAAATGTCCCTGAACTGCTCGAGGTGACGCCGTAGAGTGTCGCTTTAGGTCACCACCACCTCCCCCACCCCCGCCCCCCCCCCCCCCCCTCCACACCAAACACCTTCGTCGTTGTGTCGCTTTAGGTCACCACCACCCCCCCCCCCCCAAAAACACCAAACACCTTCGTCGTTGTGTCCTTGGTGAATCGATCAAATACCCATCACGATCGGAGAAGAAGAGTTGGGTAAGGTTGTCCGTGTAGAGAAAGAGAAAAAAAAGAGAGAACGAGACGAAGCAAATGAAGCAGACGAAATGAAGTGAACAACTGCCCACCATTATCGGAGATCCATAACTTAGTAATTAGAGTTTTTCCATTTACCATAATAACAAAATGGTCATTTGTAGAAATATGGTCAATAGACCTAAACTGATAAGAAAAACACATTGGATTAATCTTAATAATCGATAAGAAACACCTTGGGTTAATCTAATTATCTCCTCATTAAAACTTAGTTGGGGTTTTGTGAGTGTTCAAATTGTGGGTAATTGCTTGCTATGGTTGCTAATTGATTCTGGTTTTGGTGTGGCGGGGGAGAGGGGTAAATATGGTGAGAATACGGGGGCATTTTCGTAATTGTGTGGTGGTGTTTCGTGGTTCCGGTTGTTTCAAGAGGAAGACGGAGGAGGAGTGAAGTGTCCGGTGGTATCTGGTTCGAAGAGGGGATTTCCAGAGAGAAGAAGAGGAGAGCATCGTGGAATATGGCACGTGGCGGAAGATCAACGGGGCGCATATATTACTGATGGGACTATGAAGGAAGACGAGGGTACCGCCCATAAACATGGAGATGGATTGTTATCATTAAGCAACATCAACCTTTTATATTAATTTTTTTTATAAAAATAATAAGACAAAAAATAAATGTTAATGTGACTTAACCGTGACTGCACAAAACAAGAGAACATGGCGAACAATCCATCTCCCATAGACAAAGGGAGCTGGTGGTGGACATATGGGGTGATAAAAAAATCAACTTCAACAGAGCCATCAATAAGATAAGATTCACGCAATTTTATTATTGAATTAGCAAACTCAAAAGAGAAGTATAGGAATGACAATATCTTGATAGGTTGCCTTGTAAAAATATGGTCAATAGACCTAAATAAGAAAAACACATTGGAAAAATCTTAACAATCGATGAGAAAAACACCTTGGATTAATCTAATTAAAACTTAATCCGGATTTTATGTATGTTCAAATTGTTCCCAGTAGAAAAATAAGCCCAAAACCCAATTGGTAAATATAGACAATGATATTCCTTGTGTATCTTTGTAATCAATAACATAAAAGAGGTAACGACAAAAGGATCTGGCGGTCGACATGTGGGATTTAGGGAAAAAAACAGAACCAACAGAGCCATCAATAAGATAACATTCCAGCCTGGAATTTCCAGGGTTGCGTCATGCGTGAGCAAAATTGCCATATGGTAAACGATTGTGGATCAAGCTCAGCCGCCTCATGTGTTCCAAGCTCAAGCTCAGCCGCCTCATTGACCAAAAAAAAAAAACTCGGCCGCCTCAGCATTCACCATAAGTTCACAAGTCACAAGCTAAACGATTGTGGATCCAAAAATGGAGCAAAACACAGGCAGGAGAGTCATCCTCTTCCCACTGCCCTTCCAAGGGCACATAAACCCTACGCTAGAACTGGCCAACATTCTGCATTCCAAAGGCTTCTCCATAGCCATCATCTACACCAGCTTCAACTCCCTCAATCCTTCAACCCTAAACCCACACTTCACCTACCATTCAATCCCTGTTGACTTCACAGAAAACGAAGCCTCCATCAAGGATCCCACCCTTCAACTTTCCGTTCTAAATGCTAAATGTGTTGAGCCTTTCAGAGAATGCTTGGCCGGGTTGTTATCCGACGATGTTAATTCGGAGGACCCCATTGCATGCTTGATCTCGGATCCTATCTTCGACTTCACTCGATCGGTTGCAGAGAGCTTTAAGCTGCCGAGGATCGTGTTAAGGACCGGGGGTGCCGCTTCCTTCGCTGTTTATGCTGCATTTCCACTTCTCAAGGATAAGGGTTACCTACCAATACCAGGTACAATCTCAAGCCAACAAAACCCTATCATCAAATGTCTTTTTATCTCATCGTTGTTACTAATAAATGCAATATAAGTAGATTGAAAACACCACACAAAGACTAATAACTCGTTTCAAATGTTTTTGTTACCAGAAAACACTTTTAACACTTCTAGAAGCGATACTAGATTGGCATTTAGACAACTTATGCATATTTGAGTTAGGCTAATTAGTCAGGTTAGCATTTTTATTCCTTACTCTACCTCCTTGTAAATTAGCATTTTAGGACATGCATTAAAGGGCAAAATATATATACTTACTAGGAACCTTATATTTGGCTTTTTATTTTGACTATTAGATTCTCGACTAGAAGAACCAGTGACGGAGCTTTCACCTATCAAAGTTAAAGATCTACCAAGGATGCCCGATTGCGACCCTGAAGATTTCTATCGACTGATAACCAACATGGCAAATGAACCCAAGGCTTCTCATGGACTCATCTTCAATACTTTTGAAGATCTTGAAGGACAAGCACTTGCCACACTTCGCCGAGAATATTACCCCAATATTCCAATTTTCTCACTAGGTCCATTTCACAAGTGCGGCCCTACAACCTCTTCTTCTTCAACTAGCTTACAATCACAAGACCAAAGTTGCATTTCATGGCTAAACACTCAAGCGCCAAAATCTGTTGCTTATGTCAGCTTTGGGAGCCTTGCCGAGATAAATCAAGCTCAATTTTTGGAGGTTGCTTGGGGGTTGGCCAACAGTGGCCAACCTTTTTTGTGGGTGATTCGACCCGGATTAGTTCAAGAGTCGGATTGGCTTAAAATGTTACCTAATGGGTTTCTAGAAGCGTTGAAGGAGAGGGCCCATGTCGTGAAATGGGCTCCACAAAAAGAAGTGTTGGCCCACCCAGCAGTCGGAGTCTTTTGGACTCACTGTGGTTGGAATTCTACATTGGAGAGCATTTGTGAAGGCGTACCTATGATTTGTACACCATGTTTCAGTGATCAAATGGTGGATGCAAGATTTGTGAGCGATGTTTGGAAGGTAGGGTTGCAGTTGGAGGATGGGATTGAGAGAGGTGAGGTTGAACGAACAATTAGAAGACTGATGGTTGAGAAAGAAGGGGAAGAGATCAAAGAGAGAGCCTTAAAGTTGATGGAAAAGGCAAATCTTTCCCTCAAAGAAGGTGGCTCTTCGTACCAATCTTTAGATGGCTTGGTTAATCATATTTTATCCTTATAAATGGCTTAAAAATGGCTGATTATCTTTTTCTTGATACAAGCACTATTGATGAAATAAGAATCAAATACATAACCTCGAGTAAAAGATTTATGCATACTAATAAACATGCTCAAGATTTATACATACTAATAAACAGTAAACCCCTGGGCTTAGCAATCCAATCCGCCACCTTACTAAACAAACCAAATCATATTGACATATGGCATCTTCTATTTCAGATATAGATGGAAATACTTGGTATCCCAGTAGGACTCTTTGTAATCCAATGTATTTATATGTCGTCAATGAATGAATATGAGCTACGCATGCATGAATCACATTCTAGCAATATCTTTCCTAGTTAGATTTAGATCACGATCTCTTATTATTTTTAATTATAAAAATGTTTAAATCTACGATCTAAATCTCCATTATGTCATAAAATAATGAATGTCTATTATTATTGGATAATCAAACGTGCTAACAACATAATCAGGGGCGGAGGCACATGCAAGCTAGCCTAGGCCTAGGCCTATCCTGGAATTGATAAATACTAGTAATATGCCCACGTCATGCTGCGGGACTTTAATGCACAAACCTTAACTATATGAATAAGATACATTTAACCTGAAAAACATTCAACATAATCATGAACGAACAAAAATGATAGATCTAGGAAATTATAAAAAGCATTGTAACCGTAGATCCAAGAAATTATAAAAATCCATCCAGTCAAGAGACAACATAATAGTTGTGGGAAGGTGAGTATGCAACCAAGAATCTAAGATATACTTGACTTGTAATTCCATTATAATTTCACACAAAAAAAAAAAAAAAAAGATCAAATTTTGATTGAAACATCAAACAAAACAATCTCCTCTGTTACAGATTGGACCAACTAAATAAAAAATATATCGATATGATTTTCAACCTAACTATAAAAAAGAGCTTTATAACAGTGTAATCAACATTATTTGAACTCAACTAAAAAGAAACTGATTGCATGTTATAAATTTCATTAATTGAATGGTGGCGCAGCCCCTACGGAATGTTTTTTCAATCGATTTAGTAGTTAACACTGGCCAAATGCACAATACAAATCTTAGAAACTATTCCAAAGAAGTTAGGGCAAAAATTACCTCTAATCTTTGTTTCTCTTGTACTTTGGTATTGCGGGGTTGACTTGTAAATGGTAAATGAAGTCCTGAAAACCAAAGAATAAAAAGCCTTTTTTTTTTCTTTTCAGTTAACTAAAAAAAGCACACCGTAAACATCTTGGAAAGCAGACATAAACAAACATTGTTTTCTTCAAGTCTTTAGTCTATCTCTGCAAATCGCAATAACTCATATCCATTGAGAATCAAATTAACTAATTAACTTACCAACCCGCCCTGTAAATTTCACATCTATGCTCTAAACAGATTCTGTAACTAATATCCCAAAAAAGGGGCAAAAGGGAAGAAAAAAAACTTTTGCATGTTATACTGCAGTGTTTTTTTCCCAAGTGAATACACATGCAAAGTATCAAAGAGAGAAAGGAGAAAAAATTATCAAAATAAGAATTACACCTGTCCTATAATATAAACAAAAGGTAATTACAGAAAAATAGTTGGAAAACACAAAATAAGTAGAAGAGAAAACAGACAATCAGCATAATCTAAAATTATTTAAACAATTAATCCACATTGAAAAGCATACTTTACAAATCCAAACCAAATTACATCATCCAATAGATTTTTTTTTTTTAATACCTTTGTTATTGTGCCTTTAAATTGATTTCAGCAAAACTTGTTTCCTTTTCCACAGTTTGTGAAGCTCAAAATTTTCAAAAACCTACAATCATTACACAACGTTGTCACATCATAAGTACAGAAGAAATCACCGCTACCAAAATTTATAAAGACCAAAACAGTTAGCACCCAAAAATAACATTGATTGGCAAAGACCAATTTGCCAACAAAAGTTGAACAGGAAATACCCAGAAAAAATTTCCTTAGTTCTTACCATTCTTAAAAATATGACCCAACTTCAACTAAGACCCAAATTTTATTCAAGGATCGTGTTAAGCTAAGCAGCAAATTAAAAACTCACTAATCTTGTTCTTAATTATAGTAATTTAGAAATCAACCGATACAAAAAAAAAAAAAAAAAGTCACAAAGCTTAATAAAAACTCATGAAAAAACGAAGTTTTAAACACAACACCTGCACATGCCTATAATTTGGCTAATTTACAAACGCTCAACGTGCTCAGCAGATGTTAAACTTTTCAGCAGTAAATAATTTGAAACTAATAAAACCATCTCTAACTTTTCAGAAATATTTAAACTGAAATGAATTGTTATTCTTTTCAGAAATACCTAACTTTTCAGAAAGAGGCCCAAGAAGCTCATATGAATGAAGGGATTTTGCTTGCTGCACCCATAGACCTGTAAACTCAAGCAAACCCAACGTCAATCAGACCATAGGCCGAAAATCTCAACAAACAAAAAACCGAGCACAAATTAAAAATCAGAAGTCAGAGAAATTTGTGACCCTAATTTGTGAAACTGCTTTAAACCAACCTACCATGAAATTATAGCCGCTTGAGAAATCTTCAAATCAGATCGGAACAGGCAGCAAGGGGAAGAGTTTGCAAATCCCTAAAATCCCTCCCTCTCTCGCTCTGTCTCCGTCTCTCTCCCTGTCTCTCTCTATCTCTATCTCAGAGGCGGCATGGCCTCCTGTCTGCCCTACAATCCCCTCACCATCAATCCCAATTTTTGGCAGACCTCCCTCTCCCTTCCTCTCCCTGACATTCCACACCCTCATCCCCTTCTCTTCTGTAACTAATTAGACAAATAAGACCCAATTCGATTACGCAAAAACTGACAGAAAACCCAGTTTCCCAACACCCATTGAGCAATCTAACCATCAACTTTCAAAAACGTTCACCAAAATCTAATCTAAAACTCGAATTTGTTTATTCGTGCCAAATGTTAATGGGGAAGCAGATGATGACTTTATTATTCAAAACCAAAAGAAAATAAGAGAGAAAACAAAATAACAAGTTATAGTGTAAAAGCTGAGAATGTAAATAAACACGCAGGGAAAAAAATTGAAGATTCAAAGTAGGTGCATCGTGAAACACTTACTCCAATTAGACACAAAAAGTGATGGTGATGAGAAGAGAGAGAGAAAAGGCAGTAGCTTTGACTTTTCTGGCTTTTAAAGGAAGTAGCTTTCTTCGACCACCAAAAAGAGGAAGCTGCTTTTCGCTCGGCTGTGATTTTCCGAGGGAGATGGATTGTCTGCCTCCTGCTCTTCTTGTTGTTCTGTTTTGCGTGATTACGATTAAGTTACGTCAATATTTATTTTTTATTTTATTATTTTTATAAAAAAATTAATATAAAATATTGACGTAATTTAACTATGATCGCACAAAACAGACGGGCATGGGAAGGGGAGGGCAGACAATACATCTCCTTTCCCGAGTGTATGTGACTGGGTATATGGCACTTGCAATTTTTATGTCGATTATGGTAAGCGAGCAAGATGGACATGACGACATGAGATTGAATTCGAAAACCTGAGAAAAATTAAAAACACAAAATGAAGGTGTTCATTTTGTCACATTCTTATTACTAAAAAATTCAATACATTCATTAGTATGGCAACTTAACTATTTAATGCCATCTCATTAAACTAAAAAAAACAATTACCAAAAATAAGGGAAAACTATTTGGAAACCTTGTCTAGAGAGACCTGAGAGAAAGTGACGACTTCTCTTCTCATTCCACTCCGTACTTGATCTCTAAAGTTCATTTAGCATGTAATTGATGTTCAATTTCAAATTTAGTGGTAGCAATTAGCAAAGCTAATGTAAGAATCAAAATGAAAGAAAAAGCATCATGAAAGAAATCAAGATGAAGAATGAAATTTTGGCAACTCACCATTTTCTTCTTTTATATAAAAGATACATCCTATTTGTATTGAAAACAGGTTTCGGCAATCCCAGATATCCTCAAGAAGTATTTTGTATGATATTAAAAACATAATCCGTGAAATTATGGGCTGGTTTGGTATTGATGTGCTTTGAAAGAAAACTGTTTATGCTGTGCTGTGAGAATAAGCTCATTTTTACTAATTCACGTTTTCAGCTTTTTTCACCCAAAACTGTGAAAATAAGCTGTTTTTAAGTGTTTATCAAACACCTTTTTGAGTTCAACTTTTTTTTATACCCACTTTTTATAAAAGCACCTTAGTATCAAACCAGTACTATATCTATTAGTTGAGAACAACAACAAATCTTCATGCATAGGTTGTAGAGAAAGACATCATGCATACAAAAGAACACGCAAGCATAAAATAAACGAAGCAGGGAAAACCAAAAATACAATTGAATACACTGTCAAAAGAACAAGAATAAATGAAAATTACAAAACAAAGAAATGATGAGAAACCAAAGTACCCATTTCATAATCTAATTGCTTTTTAGTTTGCTTGCCATTTTTAGTTCTTCAATTTAGAGAGAAACCATAATTCACCACATGAATAAAGTGAAAACATAAAAGATACGTGGGATAAGCTGACATCCATCCCTCCCTGCGTAATGCATTCACTTTTGAACCCCAAACACAACGAAACAAAAATTCACACACATGAACTACTGCTCCCCTATGTAATAAGAATTAAAACCATCTCAAAACAAAATGGTAAACGATAAGAGCACTGTAAAAGTAAAATTGCAAGAAATCTAACACTTGGAGGGCAAGTACTAATCAGACGAAAATGAAAGATTGAACTACCTTGCGTGGAACTGTGCCTTGGTTTTTTCCCATGCTTACAGGAAGCTTTGCACTAAGCTCTTATAGCCCAAATTTTCTCTGAGGGGAAAAAACACAATTTTGAAATAAGATTTTCATATTATACCTTAAAGAGAAGAATTAGAAAATGAATAAGAGAACAATGAGTACTTTTCATCATATATTGTTAGAGTATGTGGTCCTCTGGTCCAATGGTCCTGCAGCCATATTTACTTTATAACTCTTTCTTTTAGTCTAAAAAACATCTTGGATCTCAAATTAATATGAATATGGATTCATACTTTATAACTAAAGATTTTACTGCTCCTGATAAGATGAACAATATGCCATTTATCGCATGCATTGCATTACAATCACAATGGAACATCTCATTAGACATCCCCATACAAAAAGTTTTTATTGCTACTTTGATTTTTGCTTATCCTTCTCCAGAAGCATGAGGGAGCTAATTTTTTTTTTTTTATTCCAATAACGTTATAGGGTTGCAAGGATATTATCAATTTAATTGATTGTATTTGATTGATGGAACTTCTACATCTATATTTCAGGTTTTCAATTCTAGCACTGGGAGAGTCATTCACAAATGTTCGACAGTGAGATTACCTCCATGGATTATGCTCACAATGAACAGCTCATTTTCCGCAGTGATGGGACGGTATTTTTCAGTCATTCACCATTCAATCAATTCAAACCGAGGAACAGGCAACATCAAGAAGAGGATCTGCCATGTCAGGATCACAGTCGTCCAATTAATACAAAAAATCAAGATAAAAACGATCAATTTACATAACAGCCTTTAATTTTCTCAACAACCAAGCAAAAGAAAATACCCATCCGTTAAACACTTGATTTGGGAGTAAATATTGCGAAACTGGGCTTCAATCCCCTCAACCGCAACAACCGAATCGAGATGTGCAAGTCATTGAAAAACTCACCCAAGATTTCAAAGCTGCATAAAGAAATAAATAAGCACATAAATTGGCCAACCCAGGAATCAAAGAAATCAAAATCCACCCATAATCAAAGAAATCAAAACCCATCCAGAACCATCCATGATTTTGATCATTCTGTTAAAAACGATTTTGGACAATTTTCAAAGCTTTGTAACTCAATCGTTTCTTAATCAAATTCAACCCATAATATATCAAAATGAAGATAGAAAAGTATCGAATAAGATTATACCTATTTGGAAGCCCAATGGTTGCCGGAGATGACCGAAAAATAGCCTGGAAGATGACTGGTCCGCGGGAAAATTCGAAAACTCGCTGGAAACTAAGTAAACTTTAAACGTTCATAATTTCTTCAATACTCAACGAAATCGAGTGATTCAGAAACGAAAATAATATTTCTTGACTAAACGAAGAGAATGGTACCTTTTTCGAAGGGTAACTTGCCGTGGTTTGATCGGACAACGGCTCGAAAGTGGCTAACCATTTTCTAGTTAGCCACTTTCGAGCAGTTTTCCGGCCAAACCATGTCGAGTTAGCAGTAAAGAAAGATACCATTCTCTTCGTCTCATCGAGAAGTATGATTTTCATTTTTGAATCACTCGATTTCGTTGAGAATTGAAGAAGTTATGAACGTTTAAAGTTTACCCAGTTTCCGACGAGTTTTCCAATTTTCTCTCGGACCAGTCACTTTTCAAGCTATTTTCCGGCCCTCTCCGGCAATCATTAGGCTTCCAAATATGTATAATCTTGTTCTACACTTTCTTATCTTCATTTTGATATATTATGGGTCGAATTTAGTTAAGAATCGATTGAGTTACGAAGCTTTGAAAATTGTCCAAAGAGTTTTTAGCGGAATGACCAAAATAATGGAAAATAGACAATCTCAGAGACCATTTCTATTGATTTTCAATCTCATGGACCATTTCTATTAATTATACAAATCTCAGGAACTATTTTGGATAATAACCCTTTGTTTTATCCTTGGTTTTGGGCTCTTGGTTGGGCTCGGTTTGGTTAGCTTAGGAGGGTCCAACTTTGCTTTTTTTCCATTTACATGTGGGCCTTTGATGTGTAAATTATATAATGGAATAACAAATGTTTTCCTTTGTGCGGAAAGGATTTATCAAAAAAATTACCCCAGGTCTCATCAGCAGAAACTCCTTTGAATATTTTCTGATGCCTTGTTCGAGAAGTAAACTGCGAAGGGTTTTCAAGTGTTCCAATGCAAAGATCCATAACTTAGTAATTTGAGTTTTTCCATTTACCATAATAACAAAATGGTCACTTGTAGAAATATGGTCAATAGACCTAAACTGACAAGAAAAACACATTGGATTGATTCTGATTTTGGTGCGTTGGGGGAGAGGGGTTTGTATAGTGAGAATACGGGGGCACTTTTGTAATTGTGTGGCGGTGTTTTATGGTTCCGGTTGTTTCAAGAGGAGGACGGAGGAGGAGGGAAGTGTTCGGTAGTCTCTGGTTCCACAAGGGGATTTCGAGAGAGAAGAAGAGAAGAGACCATCGTGGAATATGGCATGTGGCAGAAGATCAACAGGGGTACATTATTACTAATGGGACTATGAAGGAATACAAGGGTACCGCCCATAGACAAAATGGGATTTGGATCCTCTCTTGAGCTAATGGAGAGGATCCTCCTGACCAACCATCGTGGGCTGTTCGATTTTTATCCAACAGGTACAAACAGAAAGGTCTCTTTAAATAAGCGCAAAACCCAATTGGTAAATATAGACAAGGATTTTTCTTGTATATCTTTGTCAGCAACCACAGAAAAATAGGAACGACAAAAGGAGTTGGTGGTGGACATGTGGGGTGAGGAAAAAATCAACTTCAACAGAGCCATCAATAAGATAAGGTTCCAGGGTTGCGTCATGCGTGAGCAAATTTCCCATATTAGATATTTTCCTAAGGTAGGTTATATGTTACTATATAAGTGAGAGTAGAATATTTTCATTTGTTTCTTCACTTGTATAATAAAATATCTGTATGTAATCATGTTTCAAACACATTAAAAAATATTTTTTCTCGAGCTCTGCCGCCTCATCAGTCAGCATTCACAATAAGTTCACAGTCACAAGCTAAACAAACGTAAACATTGTCGATTGGAAAATGGAACAAAGCAAAGGCAGGAGACTGGTCCTCTTCCCATTTCCCTTCCAAGGGCACATAAACCCTATGCTGGAACTGGCCAATATTCTGCATTCCAAAGGCTTCTCCATAGCCATCATCTACACCAACTTCAACTCCCTCAATCCTTCAACCCTAAATCCACACTTCACCTACCATTCAATCCCTGTTGACTTGACAGAAAACGAGGTCTCCATTAAGGATTTAATCGTTTTTGTTTCTGTTCTAAATGCTAAATGTGTTGAGCCTTTCAGAGAATGCTTGGCCGGGCTGTTATCCGATGACGTTAATTTGGAGGGCACCATTGCATGCTTGATCACCGACCTTCTCTTCGACTTCACTCGATCTGTTGCGGAGAGCTTTAAGCTGCCGAGGATGATGTTAAGGACCGGGGGTGCCGCTTCCTTCGTTGTTTATTCTGCAATTCCACTTCTCAAGGAAAAGGGTTACCTACCAATATCAAGTACAATCTCAAGCCAACAAAACTCTATTATCGATTGTCTTCTTTTTTTTTTTTTAATCTCATATTTGGCTTCCTATTTTGACAATAATTAGACTCTCGACTAGAAAACTTACAATTGACCTTCTATTTTGACAATAATTAGATTCTCGACTAGAAGAGCCAGTAACGGAGCTTTCACCTATCAAAGTTAAAGACCTACCCACGATACCCAATTGCGACCCTGAGGATTTCTATCAACTGATAACCAACACGACAAATGAATCCAAGGCTTCTTATGGACTCATTTTCAATACTTTTGAAGATCTTGAAGGACATGGACTTGCCACAATTCGCCAAGAATATTACCCCAATATTCCAATTTTCCCAATAGGTCCATTTCACAAGTGTAGCCTTGCAACCTCTTCTTCTTCAAGTAGTTTATTAGCACAAGACCAAAGTTGCATTTCATGGCTAAACACTCAAGCGCCAAAATCTGTTGCTTATGTTAGCTTTGGGAGCCTTGCCAAGATAGATCAAGCTCAATTTTTGGAGATTGCTTGGGGGTTGGCCAATAGTGGCCAATCCTTTTTGTGGGTGGTTCGACCCGAATTAGTTGAAGAGTCAGATTGGCTTGAAGTGTTGCCCAACGGATTTCTAGAAACATTGAACAAGAGGGCCCATATCGTGAAATGGGCTCCACAAAAAAAAGTGTTGGCTCACCCAGCAGTTGGAGTCTTTTGGACTCACTGTGGTTGGAATTCTACATTGGAGAGCATTTCTGAAGGGGTCCCTATGATTTGTATGCCATGTTTCAGCGATCAAATGGTGGATGCAAGATTTGTGAGTGATGTTTGGAAGGTAGGGCTGCAATTGGAGCACGGGATTGAGAGAGGTGAGGTTGAAAGAATAATTAGAAGACTAATGGTTGAGAAAGAAGGGGAAGAGTTCAAAGAGAGAGCCTTAAAGTTGAAGGAAAAGGCAAATCTTTGCCTCAAAGAAGGTGGCTCTTCGTACAAATCTTTGGATGGTTTGGTTAAACACATTTTATCGTTATAAATCGTTTGTTTTTCAAACTAACGTCTAGATATTGTTTTTAAAATTCCTTTTATGTATGATGTATTGTATCAATAATTATCATGATTCGTTTGTCTCATTATGTTTAAAGAAAATGGTTGTCCATCATCTTTATCATATCTTTCATAATTGTCGCATTTTTTTTCCCTTGTGCCATTGCAAGTGTCCAACTACCTTTTTCTTTATGCAAAAGATTAATTGAAAAAATAAGAATTGAATACGTAATCTCGAGTGAAAGATTTATCCAACTACCTTTGGCCTCGTTTGACACGTCAGATAACACATCGGATATGATTCATAATATGGAAGCAGTTGTTTGGTGCACTCTTGTACTAAATAAGCACCCGCTTAATTATCCAGTCCATCAAAATTTAGGAGGATGTAGTCAATTTGGATTTCACAGGATTTTAAAAGACTTTTTTGAGTGATAGATTTCAAAGGATTGTAGAATCCTTACAACTTTCAAATGGATTTTCAAGGATTCTTATGGATTTTGATTAAAGATTTGAATGGATTTTGAGAGATTTCTTGTCATTTAAAATGCCTTGCCATCCAATGTAAAATGCCCAGTTCTCCCAATCCTCCATGTTTTTCGGATGCCCAATTCTCCTAACCCTTAATTTAAAATGACCAGTTCTCCCAACACTGCAAATAGGTTCACTCCTATGTAAATAGGAAAACAATCTCAGTATTAGCAATGAATGTGTAGATTACCTCGTCAGGGAGGGATGCAGTGGATAATTAGCTTGATTTGCCTTTGCATGTTATACACCTCCAAAAAGAGAGAAAGAATCTCGGTTGCAGAGTGGAGAAAGAAAGGAAGCTCGGTTGCAGAGTGGAAATTATTACCCTATTCCATTGAAATTATTTGATTTGCCTTTGTCCATTTCATTGAAAAAGAGAGAAAGAATCTCGGTTGAAGAGTGGATAATTAGCAGGTAAGATAAAATACTTTCAATGAAATGGGAAGAGAGAAAGAAATCAAAGGGGGTTAGAAAGAAATCCTAGGGGTGGAGGTAGGATTCTTTATAGTCTTTTTAAGCTTACCATCTCTTCTCAAATCCTACAAAATCACTCGTTCAATGAAATCCATCAAAATTTATAAATTTTTGAATACATATAGATTTGTATAGACTCAATAAAGATCCTTTAAAATCCTAGTTGACTACATCAGGATTCTAAAATTATGTCCGTTGATCTTATTCAATTCATCCAATCTGACGGTCGAAAATTAAAAAGGTGTGTGAGAAGTAAAATGGGGTGTGTAGATATTACACCTCTAGTTAGATAAGGGTATTGTTGTACAAAAGCCAATGGCTATATATGCTCTTAAGTGTAGTAACATTATCAAGTAATAAGAATCAGTTCATTACAATCATTTCTCTCTCTACATTTTCTCCTCTTCTCTCTAACTTCTTTCGTGCTCGAGTAGTTCTGGGTTTCTACATGAAGATCTTGAATGACGTGAAAACTTGCCAATTCGCCAAGCATATTACCACATTATTCTAATTTTCACAAGTGGGGCCCAACAATCTCTTCTTCTTCAAATAGTTTATTAGCACAAGACCAAAGTTGCATTTCATGGCTAAACACTCAAGCGCCAAAATATGTTGCTTATGTAGCTTTGGGAGTGAGCAATGCCAAGATAGATCAAGCTCACTTTTTGGAGATTCCTTGGGGCTTGGCCAACAGTGGCCAACCTTTTTTGTGGGTCACTTGACCCAGATTAGTTCAAGAGGCAGAAGTGTTGTCGAATGAATTTCTAGAAAAGTTGAATGAGATGGACTATGTTGTAAATGGGCTCCACAAAAAGAAGTGTTAGCCCACCAAGCAGTAGGAGTTTTTTGAACTCATTGAGGTTGAAATTCTACATTAGAAAGCATTTGTGAAGAGGTCCCTATGATTTGTACGCCATTTTTAAGTGGTCAAATGGTGGATACAAGATTTATAAGTAATGTTTGCAAGGTAGGGCTATTGGTGCATGGGATTGAGAGAGGTGAGGTTGAAAGAACAATTAGAAGATTGACGGTTGAGAAAGAAGGGGAAGAGATCAAAGAGAGAGCCTTAAAGTTGACGGAACAGGCAAATCTTTGCCTCAAAGAAGGTGGCTCTTCGTCCAATCTTTGAATGGCTTTGTTAATCATATTTTATCATTATAAATTGTTTTTGAAACTAAAATCCAGTTGTTTTTTAAACTCCGTTCATGTATGATGTATTATATCATGAATTATCATGATGCTTATGTGTCGTCGTGTTTTAAAAAAAAAATATGGTCCATTATCTTTATTTTATTCTTCAGAATGATTCTGGTTTTGTCTCTTGCTCCATCACAATTATCCAATTATCTTTTTCTTTATGTAAAGCACTATTAAAGAAATAAGATTTGAATACAGAACTTCGAGTTAAAGATATACGCATAAACATGAGCAAGGGTATGTGCATGAATAGTAAACCATTGGGCTTAGTCAATAATTTCAATTAAGTAATGAATCCTTTTATCTGTGGATTATCAGCATGATTTATCGTGTGTAAACACTTCGTCACTTCCCCTCCAATCGAAAATATAGTTGTTGGATTGCCCCACCCTGCAATGGTCGGTTATGCAAACGAAGAAGGCTCCAAACTACGACTAATAGAGTTAACGAAAAAAAGATGTCTCGGTGAATACCATTTAGAAGAAATAAAATTACAAAGTGGATAACGAGTACCTCTGAAAGGATTGGTTGCGGAAGACAAAGATTGGTGTGGTGGTAAAATCAGGCGAGCGAATTTAGTCCTTTAAGTAAGAGTGTGCCACTTTGGTACGGGTAGAAAAACGTGTAGGTGGTGGTGGTGAAGTAGATGAAGTTGGGGTTGAAGAAGTAGAGGATGTGAGACTTTCTGGTAAAAGATCACTTGTAAGCGACCACAAAAAGAAGTAACGACAAAAGGAGCTCGTGGTGGACATGTGAGATTTAGGAAATAAAATAAACTTCAACAGAGCCATCAAATAAGATAATGCTTAAAAAAAAAAGCCATATAATATTTTCCAAGCTCAGCATTCAGCAATAAATTTAAGCTCACAAGTCACGACTCACAAGCTAAACAAACATAAACATTGTCGATTCAAAAATGGAGCAAAGCGAAGGCAGGAAACTGATACTCTTCCCACTGCCCTTCCAAGGGCACATAAACCCTATGCTGGAACTGGCCAACATTCTGCATTCCAAAGGCTTCTCCATAGCCATCATCCACACCAACTTCAACTCCCTCAATCCTTCAACCCGAAACCCATACTTCACCTACCATTCAATCCCTGTTGACCTGACAGAAACCGAGGTCTCCCTCAAGGATTTCACCGTTCTTCTTTCTATTCTAAATGCTAAATGTGTTGAGCCTTTCAGAGAATGCTTGGCCGGATTGTTATCTGATAAGGACCCCATTGCATGCTTGATCTCCGACCCTCTCTTTGACTTCACTGGATCGGTTGCGGAGAGCTTTAAGCTGCCGAGGATCATGTTAAGCACCGGGGGTGCCGCTTCCTTCGCTGTTTATGCTGCATTTCCACTTCTCAAAGAAAAGGGTTACCTACCAATACAAGGTACAATCTCAAGCCAACAAAACCCTATTGTCAAATATATTTTTGTCTCATCATTTTTACTAATTAATCCACGCAATATGAATAATAGACTGATAACACCATACCAAGACTAATCACTCGTTTCGGATTCTTTTTGTAGGTAGCATTTTGTTTTTACTCCTAAGCGATTATGCAATATGTGCGTTTATTATAAACCTGTCAAAAAAATTATTAAAAACTCAAATGTTTCTTGGAAAAAAACTTCAAAGTGATTCTTCTTCTTCTTCTTCTTCAGAAATCACTCTATAGATCCAAAAATGCTTTTGGTTACCCAGAAAAACTTTTAGTACTTCTAGAAGCGATCCCAAGTTGGCACTTAGGCAACTTATGCATATTTGAGTTAGGTTAGTTAGCTAGGTTAGCATTTATATTCCTCACTCTCCCTCCTTGTAAATTGGCATTTTAGAATATGCAATAAAAGGCAAAATATGTATTCTTACTAGAAACCTTATATTTGGCTTTCTATTTGAAAATAATTAGATTCTCGACTAGAAGAGCCGGTGATGGAGCTTTCACCTATCAAATTTAAAGACCTACCAATGATGCCCAATTGCGATCCTGAAGATTTCTATCAACTGATAACCAACGTCGCAAATGAGCCCAAGGCTTCTCATGGTTTCATCTGCAATACTTTTGAAGATCTTGAGGGACATGCACTTGCCACAATTCACCAAGAATATTACCCTAATATTCCAATTTTCTCACTAGGTCCATTTCACAAGTGTGGCCCTACAACCTCTTCTTCTTCAACTAGTTTATTAGCACAAGACCAAAGATGCATTTCATGGCTAAACACTCAAGCGCCAAAATCTGTCGCTTATGTTAGCTTTGGGAGCGTTGCCAAGATAGACCAAGCTAAATTTTTGGAGATTGCTTGGGGCTTGGCCAACAGTGGCCAACCTTTTTTGTGGGGGATTCGACCTGGATTAGTTGAAGAGTTGGATTGGCTTAAAGTATTGCCTAATGGGTTTTTAGAAGCGTTGAACGAGAGGGCCCATATTGTGAAATGGTCTCCACAAAAAGAAGTGTTGGCCCATCCAGCAGTTGGAGTCTTTTGGACTCACTGTGGTTGGAATTCTATACTGGAGAGCATTTGTGAAGGGGTCCCTATGATTTGCACGCCATGTTTTAGTGAACAAATGGTGAATGCAAGATATGTGAGCGATGTTTGGAAGGTAGGGCTGCAGTTGGAGCACGGGATTGGGAGAGGTGAGGTTGAAAGAACAATTAGAAGACTGATGGTTGAAAAAGAAGGGGAAGAGATAAAAAAGAGAGCCTTAAAGTTGATGGAAAAGGCAAATCTTTGCCTCAAAGAAGGTGGCTCTTCATACCAGTCTTTGGATGGCTTGGTTAAGCACATTTTATCATTATAAATCTTTTGTTTTCTGAAACTAAAGTCCAGTTGTTGTTTACTGAAACTCCTTTGATGTATTATGTAATTAGATCATGAATTATAATGATTCGTTTGTCTCATTATGTTTAAAGAAAATGGTGCTCCATCATCATTATCATATTTTTCAGAATTATTCTGTGTTTTTTCCCGTGCCCCCTTACAATTTCGAATTACCTTTTTCTTGAAGCAAAGCACTATTTAAAAAATAAGAATAGAATACAGAATTTCGAGTGAAAGATTTATGATTTATGCATATTAATAAACATGTGCAAGGGTAATGTACATTATCTATATACTAATACCCGGTGGAAAGCACTGTTCATGAGCAGTGTTTTGGCGCAACTGCCCTTGAGCTGCTGCCTATTCACAGCTATTTTTTTTTCATTTTGTACAGTAAATTTACAATTTTACCCTTTGTATACACGTGTTGGTCATCGTGGAAAAGAAACCTGCTTCTACGGGATCTCGACGCGTTGATGTGGTTCTAGAAATTCTGGTCCTTCTGGACTCTTCGTTCCATTTCAAAGCCAAGCTCTCAGACGTCTGATTCTTTCTAAAAAAACTCTAGCCCTCTCCTTCCTGAACAGACTTCCCGCAAACGTCTCTGTTGCATCTTTTTCGATTAACACTTTTGAAACAAGAAATTAAATCGATCTCCAAAAGTTCAACCCCCAAACTGGATCAGGATCCATCACCATCTCGCGATGCCTTGCTCAGATTGGCTCTGCACTCATCATCGATGACTCTGCCTCCACGGAGGACTCCGCAAATCCCATCACCGATAAAGGTAAAGCACGACCACCTCTCCATTTTGTAGAAAAATAATATATGGCTGAATTGTTTTTTCATTGATACGTGAAAGTGTATATATATACAAATACATTCCTTGAGTAGCAAGGATTCCTCGTACAAGTTAGGAGTACAATTACAATTTAAGTCTAACTACTTTCCTATTTGTCTAACACTCCCCCTCAAGTTGGAGAATGAATGTCAAGAACGCCCAACTTGCGTAACATGGTTGAAAATTTCTCCTTACCAAGAGGCTTCGTAAATAGGTTTGCCAACTGATGTGCCGTACCAACATACTTGGTAGTAATAGTGCCATCAACAATCTTATCACGTATAAAATGACAATCCATCTCAATGTGGCGAGTACACTCATGAAAAACAGGGTTGGCAGCAATATGCAATGCTGCTTGATTGTCACAAAATAGATTAGATGGACAGGTTAAGAGAATGTTCAAATCCTTCAATAGGAAGCGCAACCAAATTATCTCACAACAAGCACCCGACATAGCTCTATATTCCGCTTCAGCAGAAGAAAGTGACATAGTTTTCTGTCGCTTTGTCCTCCATGAAATGAAAGAATTTCCTAAGAAAACACAGTAGCCAGTAGTCGACCGACGAGTAATAGGACAACCCGCCCAGTTAGAATCACAAAAAGCAGTCAACTTGATTTGATTGTCAGAACAGAATAGTAAGCCTTGACCCGGAGTAGACTTCAAATAACGAACAACTCAAAATGCAACATCCATATGAGAAGTACGTGGCTCATGCATAAACCGACTCAGAACATATACAGGTAGGTGAAATCTTGCCGAGTTATTGTGAGATAAATTAACCGTCCTACTAGACGCCGAAACTTTTCAGGATCCTTGAGAAGTTCCCCTTTGTCATATAGTTTTGTATCGTCCATAGGAAAGGCAATGGGTCGTGCTCCCAAGAAGCCATAATCTTTGAGAATCTCTAATGCATATTTACGCTGAGAAATATAAATGCCACGTTTGGACCGAGAAACCTCGATACCTAGAAAGTACTTTAAATTACCAAGATCCTTAATCCGAAAGTGATTGTGGAGAAAAAGTTTCAGAGAATCAATTGCACATACATCATTGCCTGTTATCACAATATCATCCACATAAATGAGCAAGGCTGTAAAAGAAATACCTGACTTTTTCGTAAACAATGAATAGTCAGCTTTGGATTGTTGAAATCCAGCAGAAAGAATGGCACTAGTGAACTTGTCAAACCATTGACGAGAAGCCTGCTTGAGACCATAAAGAGATTTATGGAGGCGACACACAAGATTCTCCCCCTTGTCGCCGAAGACCAGGAAGAGGAGACATATAGATTTCCTCATCTAAATCACCATGCAAGAAAGCATTATTGACGTCAAGTTGATGAAGAGACCAAGATTGACTAGCAGTAAGGGCAAGAAGACAGCGCACAGTGATCATTTTAGCAGTATGAGAGAAGGTGTCATGATAATCGATACCTTCGGCCTGTGTGAAACCTTTGGCAACCAAACGGGCTTTGTAACGCTCAATAAAACCATCAGAATTATGCTTAAGTTTGTATACCCATTTACAATCAATGGGAACTTTGCCGGAGGGCAGGATAGTTATGGTCCAAGTGCGGTTGGCATGTAGGGCATCTAGTTCCTCGTTTATAGCACGACGCTAGTTAGGATCACTGGCAGCCTCTACAAAAGAAGATGGTTCGACACCCCGACTCACAGAGTAGATATATGAAAGATGATGTGGAGATAAACGATGGTAAGAAACATAATTCCAGAGGGGATGCCGCGTACCTTTGACAAAACTTGGTGGCGAAGACAAGGACGGGTGTGGGGGCAGAATCACCTGCGAGCAAACGTAGTCTTTTAAATAAGGTGAGGGTGCATGGGAGCGGGAAGACACACGGAGAGATGGAGAAGGTGCAGGAAAGGGCACGGGTGGTAAGTGGGACATGGATGGAGAAGTTGGTGGGGCCATGGGTGGGGGAAGGGGATCATGCGGTGCGGTGCTAGGAATTGAGTTAGGAGGCAGGGAAATAAGAGGTAATGAGGGAGGGGGCGGTGGTGTAGGGCCCGGGGAGGTAGGAAAATGGACGTCCATTAAGGGAGGAATGGGTAGGGAGATGTTTTGGGATGGGGGGTCCGTGATAGGTGTAGTGGGAAGGGAAGCAAAAGGAAAAAAAATCCTCATGGAAGATGACACCCTGACTAGTGAAGGTGCGATGTGTGGCAAGGTCATAGAGTTTATAAGCCTTTTGACTAGCAGGGTAGCCAATGAAGATACAACGATGAGCTCTAGGAGAGAACTTAGCGGGCGGAAGGACGGATGTGGCATAGGCTAAACAACCGAAAACACGGAAGTGATCATAGAGCGGAGGTTTATTGTGGAGGACTGCAAAATGTGTTTTGTTATTGAGAAGGCAGGTAGGAAGACGATTGATGGTATAGGCGACAGTGAGGATACACTCACCCCAAAACTTGAGGGGAAGGTGTGATTGAAACCGAATGGCTCGAGCAGTTTCAAGGATGTGCCTGTGTTTGCGTTCAACAATGCCATTTTGCTAGGGCATGTAAACGCAAGAAGTTTGAAAAACAACCCTATGTTCAGAGAAAAAATGGCGAAGAGAATAAAATTCCCTTTTGAACTTGCTCTGTATACCATGTAGAAAAATAATATATGGCTGAATTGTTTTTTCATTGATACGTGAAAGTGTATATATATACAAATACAGTCCTTGAGTAGCAAGGATTGCTCCTACAAATTAAGAGTACAATTACAATTTAAGTCTAACTACTTTCCTATTTGTCTAACACATTTCTTCATTTTCATGGCCGAATGACAAATCAAGCGACTCTGACTCATGCATGTGTGTATTCTGTAAAGAGGCTTCTCAATATGTTGTCTGGACTAAAGAAAACGAGGATGGGGCTCTCGAAAATTTCAAATCCCAAAAAAGAGAAAGGTATATATTTTGTTTAGTTTCTTTGTATCTATAAGAATATTTTTTATTTTAGGTTTCTTCAAAGCTGCTGGAGTTTGGATTTCATATGTTTTTTCAGGTGATTTATTTGTTAGATCTTATGGATATTTAGGTATGAATTGGCAGAAGATTGTGCAGACGATGATGAAGCAAAGCAGGTGATTTATAATAAGTGACTTTTTCTTTGTTCTTTATTGTACTATAGATTCAAATTTATCATTAAATTTATTCGCGAAGTCCAGGCAATGTTGCTCTACATGATACAAGAGATAGACACCTTCATCCATATGTAAGTTTCTCTAATAAATACTTTGAACAAATGCTTTATGAATTTGAGTTTTTATCTTCTGATTATTTTTTATGCGGAGGTGGTATTAATTTCCTTTGACTAGAAATTTAGAGGTTTCTTAAGGTACAATGTTATCAAACTCAATTTTTATAATTTTCTGATTTTGGGGTATTGCAGGGAGTGCTAATATACAGATTTTCTGGGATTTTTTGTTTTTGAATGGGTATGTGCTGTTTTTAACGTTTCAGTTCTCACATGTTTCGTTCTTTTATTCTGTTGTTTGCCTGCTTTCGTGGTGCTTCTTAATTTTCATTTTTCAATGTTGGGTGATGGAAATTTGTAAAAGTAGTTGTAGTTTTTTGAGAAAGTTGGGGATTTTAGTTATATTTTCTGTGTAATCCCACTGTAACACTGAAAAATAATTGAAAATTGATGGTTTTTTTTTTCACGTTCTCTTAAATGTTTTTTCTTGAATTTAAAAGCATCTTTCCCAATTGGTTACTATGGTTTTGCTCTCTCTAATTAGTTATTTCATATTCTCTCTTTTTTGTCTAATTTTATTTTTCATTTATTTGGTGGCTTTATGCAGAAGTTAGCATGAGATTTTCACATGACATGGTTGATGAGTAGAGAAACTCATCTGGAGAATGAGCCCCCCAAGGTATATACAAAAATCGTTTTTTGGGTTCATATAGAAGTATGAATTTTCTTTTAGCGTATAACTTTGACGCAATAATTTATCTCATGGATTATAAGATATCTTAGAGATTTTACCTACTTGGCAGACAACAATGTTACTTTAAAGGAGCTGAGATCAGCATGTCACAACAATCTCACAAGCAGATGCCCATACATCACATTAAGCAAGTTTCAATCTTTTTAGCTTTCAATTAATATTTCGTGTTGATATTTGATTGAATTTTGTTTGGGTGTTTGGTTTCGGGATTTCTCAAGTTGAATTGCAACGTGGGTAATGAGAAAAAAAAAAAAAAAAAAAAAAAAAAAGGATTTGGTCACTGGTTACAAGGTGACTTCACCTCTCACCCTCTCTGAAACTCAATTTTGAAGTTGTCATCCATATATATATTTTTTTGGATTAGTATCACCATGGGTCATCTGAATATCAGCCTTTTATTTTGTCTTATAGTTTTATCATCCTACATCGTTGGTTGATTGTCTTTGTTTTCTTATGCAGTTGCATGGAGAGCTGTGTAAGGTACTCTCTGCAATTTATTGCAAAATCATGTCAATTTTTCCTTCTTTGGAAACAACTAGGAGTAAGTCTGGTATCCAAACTTTATGTTCGCTGCATGTAGCACTTGAAAAGATTAAGAATCTTCTTTAGCATTGCTCAGAATGCAGTCAACTTTATTTGATAGGTATTCCCTCAATTTGCATTTGTAATTTATGTAGTAGTGCTACTCCAACTTTTCAAGTAAAAAATTATTTCCCCCTCTACTCTGGAGGAATAAATTTATGTTTTGGTGTTTAAATTTGTTTCATTCATGATGAGTTTGTATATAAATTGTACTGTGTCTATAATGGGCAAATTATTTGTTATCATTTAGGCTACAATGGAATCACAAATTTGTCGAGTATATCTTAGATTCTTGGTTGCATATTCACCTACTCACAACTATTGTATTCTGTCTATTGACTGGATGGATTTTTATAATTTCCAGACCTACGGTTGCAATGACTTTGACATGTTAAATTGGAGTTGCATCTTTTTTTTTTTTTCTGTTCACGAAATTCATTATCTTACTAGCTTGGGAATTAACTGATATATTTTATCCGCTCGCGTGATGCCAATGGGTTTTGAAGTTGTTGCTGCAAGCTTTAATTCATTAGTGTCCGGATCATTGTACCTATCTGTTGGTCGAATGTTGACGTGAGTAATAATTTTAAATTTTACATCTTGAAGATTAATCATAAGTTGTGTTTAATTTGTGATGTTTATGATGCCCTTTAGATTTCCACATTTGTTGGTTTCATTTATGTAGTTTCATGGATGATACGATTACAGAGGTACTATAGGAAGTTGCTGAATTTCATGCGCACTATTAAGGTTGGACTCTTTCTCAAACACACTCCCATTTTCTTGAACGTTGACCGGGTACAATTTATTGTTATTTCTATATCAGTTTGTCGAAATTGGCAAACGCAGCAAGGTTAAGTATGAGCTCGACAAGAAAAGTGGCATTATAGTAGTAAGAATGTTCTTTTTCTTCACTTACAGGTTGCACGTCTAATTTTTGTTGAACTGCAACTTAATTGATGATTATCCTGCTAGATGAATTGTAACTGCTTTGATTTTAATTTTTGTTTCAGAAACTTAGTTGATATGGAAATTGAAGTTTTTTAAATCCTTTTATATTCCATTATATTACACTATTGCGTCTGGACTAGGAATTTTCATACGATGTCACCTATAAAGTTTGTTGCTTTATCATGTCATGTATTAGTTTGTTGCGTCTGGACTAGCAATTTTCATATGATGTCGCTTGCAAAGTTTGATGCTTTATCATGTCATGTATTTTATGTTGGAGTTTATGTTCAATCACCAAAAAGTAGAAATGATTGCTTCTTTGTTCAAGCCTATGTTCAATAAAGATGGGGGGCAAAATTAGTATAGCATTTCTCACCACTTACATTTACTTTGCCACTTTAATATTTTTGTACCCAATTTCCATTATCTAATTATTTAAAACTTTATGTTATATTTGTTTTACAAAGAGAATACAGTTGCATAATTTTTCATACAATGTTCAATTCCGCAGCAACGCGTGGGCACAATTTATAGTACCATCTAAACCCAGAACTAGCCAAGCAACTCTTATGGTGAACGGTCATATGGTAAATAAAGATCGTGCTCGACACATTCATTCATATAGTAAATAAAGATCGTGCTCGACACATTCATTTTTACCTTTCACACCATTTTTTATTTTTTATCGTTGGATCAAACGGATTGAAAATGGTCAATAAACAAAAGTTAACAAAAGATGTGAAAAGTAAATAGAAGTATATGTATAACACTACCATAAAATAAATCACCATCACCTATGCATAAATCATGTTTTTAGCAATTCATACAATGACTAAAATAACAACACTTTCAAAGCCAGACAAACAAACAATGACGTCAAAAAAATGTGTAGTATTATGAAATATGAGATACCCTGGATGCTTCAATCGTTAGATTTTAATTAAATTTTAATTTTTATAGGTGAAATATAATCTGACTTGGAGAAATCTTGAACAGCATCGGAAACCTCCAATCCAACAAGTCGAATGCAAAACCAAATGGGCTTTTTTTGACTGCCAATTAATTAGTTGGGCTGGAAAGGAACTAACCCAATTTAGTGTACGGTGCAGAATTACAGACAGGTGTCGTTCTTGAAATTGCTATTATTTTGTTTTTCCAAAAAACTGAAGTTTCAAGAAGTTGATGGAAGCTCATGGAACTCTCTGTTTTCTCTTTTTTTTTTTTACTTTTTTTCTTTTTTTCTGCACCGTACACCTGTCTGTAATTCTCAACGAACCATGAAAACACCTGAACCTTCTTTGGCAACCTATAAATACAATCACTATCACACCCAGCTTTGTCAGATAAGATCGTCGAAAGCAATCTAAGCAAAAATCTCTCATTCAAATTTTTCGGAGTCACGCCCAGCAAAAATCCCACTCAAACCCATCATCCAATGGCTCTCAGTCTCTTTGGCAACGGCCGACAAAGCAACTTCTTCGACCCCTTCTCCCTGGACATCTGGGATCCATTGGAGGGCTTCGGCACTCTGGCCAACATCCCCACCTCTGCTCGTGAAACCACCGCCATTGCCAACACCCGCATCGACTGGAAGGAGACCCCGGAGGCCCACATCTTCAAGGCGGACCTCCCGGGGATAAAAAAGGAGGAGGTGAAAGTGGAGGTGGAGGACGGGAGGGTCCTGCAGATCAGCGGCGAGAGGAGCCGGGAGCAGGAGGAGAAGAACGACAAGTGGCACAGGGTGGAGAGGAGCAGTGGCAAGTTTATGAGGAGGTTCAGGCTGCCGGAGAACGCGAAGATTGATCAGGTGAAGGCATCGATGGAGAATGGAGTCCTGACTGTGACTGTGCCGAAAGAGGAGGAGAAGAAGCCTGCTGTCAAGGCCATTGACATCTCCGGCTAAGCTCTTGTTGTGTTAATTTCTGCTTCTGTGTATTTCCGAGTATCTGTATGTGAGATGAGTGATATGCTGGGTCAATTTTCACGTATGGCTTCTTGTTCTAAATATTATAATAAATCTTTATAAAAGTTGAGTGCATTTTATTTTTTAAGAAGTGTCTTTTAGAGAAGATCTATTTAATTTTTTTACTACGAATATGGAGATCTACTTAATTTTCTTACTACGAATAAGAGTCCTTGGGTGGTCGAAATTTTGGTTTGATTTGTGAACAAGGTTATAATTTCAAATTTTGAATTGGTGATTGTTTCCCTTGGTTTTTAGTTTTGAGTCTTCAATCAATTGATGTTTTTCTTGAACATGTGATTGATTCAATATTAAAGTTCTAATTTTTTTTTGTTCATGCGATTGGTTTAATTAATTTATTTTTAGATATATTTTAAGAAAAAATTAGTTGTCTGGTTAATAGGTTACGATGCATGTGTGGTCGGCCTTACCCTGTGGTTCTGAGTCTCTACTCTTTCATATGACCATTTGGAACATTCAGGGCCAAGGTATGATTCGATGTATACTTGTTCTTCACACGGGCATCCCTTTATTTCGAATAATGATCTTGTGCTTTCGCACACCATGCTAAACTTGTACTTTGGTGAAATTGGATTCTAGACCTTTCCTGCAAAGATGTTGCCGATTTGTGGACAATCCAACCACAGTCAAGACGATATAGATATTTTATGATTTTGTTTCTTGTATCGACAAGATAGTCGCATGTTTGCTTGTTATCTGCAAGAAACACTGCATTTGCCAAGCTCCTGTCGCAAATTATCAAACTGCGGGCTCATCGCCCGGGTTATCAAGCTTAAGGCTTGCGGCATACATGTGTAGTGTAGGATTAAAACTGTAATTATAATAGCTTGAAATTTTTTTATGGGAGACTTTAGATCTGGTCTTTAGCCACTAACATTCTTTAACTAAATGCATAATAGTATACAATTTTTGATTAAAATTCTTTGACTTTGTACACCTCATTATTACCATTAATATGTATTCTCATATGTTTGATATTAATTACTTAACATGTTATGGGATTTAAAATCCCATATTATATGGCATATAAATTAAAAACGATTACAATAAAAAAAAATACTCAAAAATTTTGATTAAATAAATAGATAAAAATAGGTAACAATTTACCTTTGAAATAATAAATGTCAAACGAAAGTCATTATGTTCAAAAAATTTGAATAAGGGTACACTTTATTATAAATATGTACACATTCTAACAAAAAAATAAATAGATTTTACATTTAAAAATGGGTACATTTTACATAAAAAAAAAATGGTACATTTTACATAATAAAATGGTACATATACAATAAAATAAAATAAAAAAAATTACATTTTACATATAACAAAGTGGTACATTTATAAAAAAGAATGGATACATTATAAATAAATTATGAGTATAAATAAAAATTTTAAAAAATATGGGCATAAAATGAAATTAATATATGGGTACAAATTAAAATTTAAAAAAAAGGTACAAATTAAAAAAGGGTTGCCAATTAAAAATGGTACAAACTAAAACTAGAAATATATGATACAAAGTTTAACCATAAATATAAATGCACCAAATGTAATGTTTTAACACTAATTGAATATATTTTAAAAATAAAATTTAATTATGTTGATATATAAATAATTTATAATTGAAATAATGATGTTCATTAAAAGTTAGGGACCTTGATAAAAAAAATTAAAAATAAATAAGATTTTAATCAATGCAATAGAAGAAAGAGGGATGAGAACCTAATTTTCTCTTTTTTTATATATAAGTCTAAGGCGTCTTTAAGATCTAGTGTAGATTTTACGAATTGTGAAATAAAGAAATTAGTGAGAAGGGAATTTGATTTTCTAATTTGAGAAATTGAAAAATAAAACACCGCACTTAAATACCCTTGTCGTTACACACAACTAGAGGAGAAGGTCGTAGCAGATTGTCATTTTTCTGCTTCACCAATCAGAGATTCATAGTAGAGGACTAACACTTGGCAGCATCAACAAATTTAAATTTTTCCGCATATGAAATCTAAAAGTTGGAGTTTTTGAACTTAATATAAGTTTATGTATATGTCTATAGTTGATTTTTCATGAAGACAAGCATCACAATTAATCACGATCACCTAGTTTAATTTTATATAATTCAACGAAAGCAAAGTTCTGTAAATTGGATTATTTATGCTTACTTCTCTTGCCACTCTTTTGCACACGTGTACTAAAGTAGTTTACAACCCAACAAAATCGAACTACACCCTTGCGTCGCTTTAATGAGGATAAGATGAAGCCTTTGAGTACTCCCATGATCATTCTAACTTTGGATGCAAACGAGATTAATTCCTCCTAAAGATGAGGATAAAGAGGTCTTGGAGCTTGAAGTTCTTTACCTAAGTGCAATCAACACTATATTTTACTTGGCTCGGTGCACTAGACCTGACATATCTTTTACTATGAATCTTTAAACAAGATACAACAATGAGCCTACTACACGTAGTGTGACATCCCACATCGCCCAGGGGAGTGATCCTTATATGTATATTCTCATCTCTACCTAGCACGAGGCCTTTTGGGAGCTCACTGGCTTCGGGTTCCGTAGGAACTCCGAAGTTAAGCGAGAAGGGGGCTAGAGCAATCCCATGATGGGTGACCCACTGGGAAGTTGCTCGTGAGTTCCCAAAAACAAAACCGTGAGGGAATGGTAAGCCCAAAGCGGACAATATCGTGCTACGGTGGTGGAGCGGGGCCGGGAAGTGATCTGCCCCGAGCGGGGATATGACACGTAGACACTGGAGATGCATTGAAAGCATCTTGCATTACCTTAAAGGAACAATGGATATGGACTTATTATTACACACCTTTGAGCGGATCCAACTCCCGATCCTCATAATGATGTTCTCTTTTTGGTTATGCTGACAATGGTTATTTATCTGATCCGCACAATGCACGTTCCTAATCATATTATGTCTTTACTGTTAGAGATATTACAATATTGTGGAGATCAATCAAATAGGGTTAAATTTGAGATTAAGTGGTTGGACACATGTTGACAAATAATCAAAGAGACACAAAGAAAACATCATATTGGGGACATCAAGTGGGCAAATGGGTATAGAAACCACGGGTTGGGGTGGGTATTCAAGGTTCGGGTTGGGTACGTGCCGGTTCCAATTTTTTTTCAAAAGAGAGACGGGGCGGGGCTTTGAAATTTTAGGGGCAAGCAAGGTCCAAATGTATAGAAAAACGGGGTCCCAAACCGACCCATTTGTAATTGCAATGGACGGAGAGATTGAAGAGTAAGCTACCATCCAATTTGAACCGTTAGTACCTAGGCCTCCTCCTCGAGCAGTCAAGCGTGACTCTGTCATAGACTCACAATGTCATTGGACTGTCCTCGAACTCGATTCTCTCTCAACATCAGTTATCTCTTCCAGCACCCCGACATTACCGCCTTAGTGAGTCTGTGCACTAGAGACCACCACGATGGGCCATGTCGGGGTGCTGGAAGAGATAACTGATATTAGAATATGTGTGGAAATTTGATTGAGAATGTTATCCCGATTCTAGAAACCTAGATCATTAAAACATTGAATGAGATTTTTTATTCCCTCTTTCTCTTAAAAATAAGAACAGATTCTTAGAGGGCCATCAAGTGCATTTTGATTGAATTTGTTTTCTTTAAGTATGTATGTTTCTATTGAAGATTAAAAAAGTATAAATGTCATCTCGAGCATATAGCTTTAATCAGTTTGACTTATTAACTAGAAATACAGAGTTTGACATTGATCAAGAATCTTAGAAAATGAAAGAAGGTCGAAGAACCAAGGAAAAAATCTCAGAAAACTCAGAGAAGAAAAAGACTTCACGACTCTTGTATTGTTATTAATTGAAGAGTTATTACAAGAGAATCCAATATAAAGGACTATCACTACTTTCTTAATGACTAAGCTACCCCTCAACATACCTCACTAAATCTTATCAAATCTTATCCAATTAACCAAATCTTACAACTATATCCAACTATCCTTACAACCAAATCCAATTGATTTGCTGACATAGCAAATATATGTAATATTGCCATGTGACCATACTCATCATGACTGAATTATGCAATTGCGGCCCTTGCCCAGTTGTCTTGCACTCTTGCTCAAAGTTCTTCAAGTAGATTCCTTTAAGTTCTGATTCTTCTCAATTCCTAAGTTTTGGTTTTTGTTTTGTGTTGCTTAGTTGTAATAGCTTATATTTTGTCTTGCTTTCTTATATATTTTGAGTTGCTTTCTTATATATTTTGATGTCATTGTAGATGTTAATGTGGATGTTATTTCGGTTTTAATGATTACGTTTTTTTTTTTTTTTTTTTGGATTTGGAATAGCTCCTATAATTTGTCTGTGCAAAAGCTTAAAGCAACTCTTGTAATTTTTGAAAACGTATGTGCTGCTACAGTGCAATTGTGCACTGTAGCGCAGTTTTGTAAAAATGTATTTTGAAAAACAAGAAAAATAGAGTTGGACTCGTGGATCTGTAACGAACAAGGTTAGGTTTGGTTCCAAAACTCAAAATCTCTCAACCTGACCCAGCCCATCCCATTACAATTTATAACGGGTAGGATCAGATTCCTCCAAATTTGAGCTCACCCGTGCCCACCCCTACATCAAACCCTCAGTCCTCTCTTACCTACTTGTAAAATTAGTTTCGCAACATAATTTAGTTTTTTTTCCCTTAAATATGTTTTTATTAAAAAAAAAAAAAATCTATATCCAATTTAAACAGATACATAATTTACATAATTTTATAAGTACCAATTTGAAAGAAAAAAAAAATAAACAAGGTTTGTAAGTGCCGACCATGTTTTGGGCCGAAAAGGAACTAACCCAAAAAAAGGCACTTTCGAGAAGTCGGTGGAAGCTGATGGAACTCTCTGTTTTTATTGCTTTATCCCTTCTGGATAGCTGCAGAACTTTCTGTAGTTCTCAGAGAAACCTTCTGTGTCATCCTATATATATACAACTTACTCTGCAACCCCACCCCATGAGATAGAATCATCCAAAGCAATCTAAACAAAAATCTGTCGGTCAAATCCTTTGAATTCACGCCCAGCAAAAACAAAACTCAAACCCACCATCTCATGGCTCTCAGTCTCTTTGGCGGACGACGAAGCAACGTCTTTGACCCCTTCTCTCTGGACACCTGGGACCCATTCGAGGGCTTCGGCGCTCTGGCCAACATCCCCTCCTCCGCCCGTGAAACCACCGCCATCGCCAACACCCGCATCGACTGGAAGGAGACCCCGGAGGCCCACATCTTCAAGGCGGACCTCCCGGGGATAAAAAAGGAGGAGGTGAAAGTGGAGGTGGAGGACGGGAGGGTCCTGCAGATCAGCGGCGAGAAGAGCCGGGAGCAGGAGGAGAAGAACGACAAGTGGCACAGGGTGGAGAGGAGCAGTGGCAAGTTTATGAGGAGGTTCAGGCTGCCGGAGAACGCAAAACTTGATCAGGTGAAGGCGGCGATGGAGAATGGGGTGCTGACTGTGACTGTGCCGAAAGAGGAGGAGAAGAGGCCTGAGGTCAAGGCCATTGACATCTCCGGCTAAACTAAATTCGCATAACCTCGATCGGCTACTTATGAGCTCTGTTTTGGTGTGTTGTTAGGTTCTGCTTGTGTGTATTTCCGAGTCTCTGTATGTGAGATGAGTGATATGGTGTATCAATTATTATGTATGGGTTCTTCTTCTAAATATTATGGTAAATCTTCATAAAAATTTACATTCTATTTCCAAGAAGTATCTCTGGGAAAAGGTCTATTTAATTTTTTTTCCACGAATATGGAGAAGATGTCCGTTCATGGGGCGATTCTTTTGCTCTTAAAGTCTAGAACTTTAACACTTGCGCATAGAATTGACAAAGATACTTTCGATCTTCACATGTGATACTGCTATTGGGAACCAGCTGCTGAGCTCGTGTGTCCTACGAAGATTGCAGAGGAGTATCAGGCAAAGAAAGTTAGAGATGCCGTTTTTGGTTTATTTTCAAGGTTATATTTTCAACCGTTTTTGGTTTAACTCGTGAACAAGGTTATATTTTCAAATTTTAAACTGGTGATTGTTTCTTTTGGTTTTTAGTTTGGACTAGCAAGTATGTCCGCATGTTGTTGTGGGTTTTAAAGCAATATAAAACATGTAAAATAATTATATATACACACACGCAAAGAGGAACAAAATAGGTGTCCATGGATGGGGTACTATTTAGTATTTACATGGATGTGAAAATTCATTTTCAACCTTATTTACAAAGAGGACCAGAATAGTCCAAGGGTGAAGTAATACTTACATAGATGAGATGGGTTTTTACGTTCTGCATTTCTATGTAAGTTTTCTTTGGTCTGTTACGTTATAGATTGGGAAAATGGAAGTTGTTAATGTAAATAAATGAGAGTTTTAGCGTAAATGAGTCTTAGTGCAAATGAGAGGACAAAATATAGGTGTGGTTTGAACTACAGATAAAAACAATGAAAATAATGCCTAGTTTGATGCTGAAATAATTCTGAAAAAAGTTGTTATAAAAAAAGTTAGGAACTGTTTTTGTGTTTGGTAAACATTTAGTT
The DNA here is from genome assembly GCF_019419815.1 of Pyrus x bretschneideri. Lineage (NCBI taxonomy): Eukaryota > Viridiplantae > Streptophyta > Magnoliopsida > Rosales > Rosaceae > Pyrus > Pyrus x bretschneideri. Next base: position 2,478,486 of record NW_025999635.1, read on the forward strand.
TCAGCTTTTTTTCATAGTTTTGGGTGAAAAAAAGCTAAAAACAAGAAGCTGCAAAATCCAGCTTTAAAAAATTTGCTTTTTTCACATCTGTTTTACATAAAAGTTTACCAAATATTATAATACTGTTTTTTTTTTTTTTTAAAAAAGCATTTTTACAAAAAAGTTTACTAAACACTTTGTTGCTTTATTTCACAACTGCTTATTTTCAAAGCACAGCAGAAACAGTTTTTTTTTCAAAGCACAACAATACCAAACTAGCCCTTGAAGAGTTTTGCCTTATTTAAGAAAAAAGGTTCTAAGCTTCAAATCCTATATGAACCAAGTTTCTGAAACCATTCATGTTCAAACCAATCAATTCAATCATGCTCAAACCAATTATGTGTAATTCGTAAGGAAAAGCTATAAATTATATTTGGCATCTATAAATCAGTTCTAATTATACAGGTTAGAGTTTCTATGTGAGTTAGAAATATCCATTTGGTCTTTTCTTAGAGAAAATGCCCCCAATTCCTCACTCTTACACCTTAAATCTTATGTTTGTACCCCTAAATTGTACATGACAAAAAAAAAGGTCAAACCTACGTACAAAAAATGCTATAAACTCAACAGTTGATATTTCTTTCTTCACACTATTTATCACGACAAAGTTATGAAACTTGAACAAAGGAATAGTATATGATGTGAAAAGGCTGCAAAACTTGTAATAGTAGAAAAATTAACTTGTTTCATCGACTAAAGGATTTACTACTTAAACATAGTTTGTTGTAACAGGCACATGTACAAACTCTAAAGAAAATTCCAAGTAAAAACCTAAAAAAATTTGTACAATCCAGCGCAAGCAATGAAGAAAGTTAATAATGTAGGACATAAGTATATGAAAAAAAGAATTAGGAAAGATTTTTAATTTTGGTGCTTTGGTGGAAGAAAAAGGAAAAAGATTCGAGGAGACGTCTGATGTTTGTAAACATATTGGGGAAAATAAACAAACACAAACAAAGAAATACACATACGGATCGGAGTTGTACATTAGCCACATCAGTTCACACGGATGTACCCAGTTAGTTTGTTCAATTTATCTTTGCTTTAATAAAGTCTCTAAAAGTACGTTTAAGGATTGTAGTTCATGCTTTATGTCATAAGAGAAAGAGAGAGAGAGAAAGAGAGAGAACTCCTTCAATTTGTTGGCAAGCTTGAAAGGCTAAATTGCTGGAGTCCTTCCCATCTTCAGGACCTTGTTTTGCATCTAAAAATCCTCCTTTGGCCCCTCTTTATTGCCTTTATGTACATTTTCTTTTTACAGACACACACACACACATATATATATAACTGAGATGCAAATCGGAAGCAATGTGGATCCTAAAAAATTGGAATATACAAACAGAAAAATCCAAACGCAAGAAACCAAGGAAATGCGAAAAGGAGGATGGTCAGTATATGTGTTTAGTAACTAAGCTATATTAGAAGCGATGAAAAAAAAAAAACTATGACATGAGGTATCATAAATTAAAATTATCAACAATCTCCTCGAATAATATGTATCTAATAGCTTTAGAATACCTATTCCCATTACGAAACGTAGAGAAACTACAACCATAACAAATACATTTAAAAACGCAAATATGCAGCAAATCCCTAACACCATTGCAAGCAATTAAGAAAAAAGTGCCTCTTAAATGAACCACCAAATTCAAATTAACAGTTCTCTCCATAAAAGAAAAAATACATGATTTGGTTCAAAACAGTTCAAATTCCACAACCCGGAGCAATGGGACGTAATGTGATGGCTGCATCCAAACGAAGAGCTTCAATCAATTCTAGTCAACGAAATATCAATAATTTATCAAAAAATTATTCAAATAATGAACACCAGGGGACTGAGGAAAGTTAAAATCTGAGACAAAAAAAAAAATTTGAAATTTTAGAGAGATATTTTTATTGGATTCAGATTCGAAACGCGGTATGGTAGCATAGAGGGTTTAACTAATCTTACTCGGGGGATGGAATAGAAAGTGCTGAGAGTGGTTTGAAGCCAGCGCAAGAAAAATGGAAACAAACTTCCTGCAGTTCAGAAAACCCAGATGAAAAACGGAAAACAGTTTTTGATGATCGTACCTGGTCTGAGAGAGGAGTAGTGCTGGCAGAGATCTCTGGTGAAAAAACTAAAGATGGACCAAACCATTGAACAAAGATAACCCAGATTTTTAAAATTCAAATCACAAAAATTTGAACAAAGAAAAGAGAACCCACAACCAAACCCGAAACAAATATGTCGGAGAAGCATTCATGCAAACGAAATCCGACCGCGCATTGAAAAAAAAAAAGATGAGAGAGAGACAGAGACAGAGACGAACCTACTTGATATGATCTGTAATTAGTGATTAGCTTAATCACTATTAAGGGTTTAATTCTTGAGATTATTAGGCTTATTCCTGATATTTAGTGAAGTCGGTTAGAAATGCCACTTGGCAGTAAAGGTGTAAAGTCTATAAAATGAACTGTGCTCCCTCAATTGTGGCAGATCAGAATTTACACACAAGAAATATAAACAAAAACAATTCAAGAGCTCCGCTTTCTCTCTCTCTTCCTTCCCTCTCCTTCTCTATCCTCTGTGTTACTTGCAGGTTGATTGAGGGAATTGAGAATTGGATCTTATCAATGTTATCATCTTTCTTGACTCCTGGTTTCCCTCCTGTGCACGCCCACCCAATCCGTCTTTCTGTCATGGATGCTGTGGGCAAAGCTTCGATTCGCGAAGCCGTGGATGCTGTATTCGTACCCTTCCTTGCGAAGGTCTGCTGTGAATTGGCTCTCAATGCTGCGAGAGACTCCACTCCAACCCCTATGTCCGCTATCAGCGACGGGGGAGAATCAAATCCAGCCCCAATGTTTTCCGAACACAGAGAATCGCATGATCTCGGTCATCCCAGCCTTCAAGGAGGTGGCAAACAACCGAGAATTCCATCGCCAATCACAGTCCATTCCGTTCCGCCTTTGTTTTCTTCATCACCATTGTTGTGAGCAATCACAACTCCGTCTGTCAAGCCACAATCGAACTCGAACGCTTCACTAGCAACCCACACCAATAATAGAAAACCATTTTTGAGCAACCAGGAAGCTCCAACAAGTGTGCAAGGTCTGGGTTTTACTCTCAGTAATGAAGGAGCCAAAGCATCAAGCCCCCTTCAATGGTTACGACATGACGCCAATGATACCATCAACATTAAGGGCTATGGATACCACTGAAGCATCAAATTACAGATTATTCGCCTCTGCAAGCAGCCGTCAACGAATACAAACACCACCAAACGTAGACATGAGGTATTGAGATCTTTGATTTTCAATTTTAAAAATTGAAAGGCCATGTGACATTGGCTTTTCAATAGTTTCCTTGTGTGTTATACTAATGGAAAGGTGGTCATGAATGATGCTTATTTGAATGAGATAAATGGTTGGGTCGACATGTATAAGGTTGGTAGGTTTGTGATGGTTTTGAATGCAGAGAAAGTGTTTGATGAAATAGCTAAGAGACAAAGCGAGGACGCTGCGGGAATCCTTTTCGATCGAATGACCCCTCTTTTTCATAACATGGTTGTATGCTCTCAATTCTGCATAACTATAGGTGAATTCTGGAATGGATGGGATCCGGGAGGGGAATTAGTTAAAATTCTAGGGGTGATGCTCTATTCCAAGCACCACGAGAACCATGGTGACAAGTACCGTTAATTTTTTATCCCACAGCTACACTTCATTAATCGTCCAATGCATTTTACTTGTTTACTACAAGTGATGCAATATGAGGAAGCTACTACTACATGTGAAAGTGTTTTTAATATTTCCGGGTGATCGGAGCTCCTTTATTGATGTCGGCAATGCGGGGAAACTCGATACGGTGCTTAATGTGGTAGATTCAATGTCGGATGATGATGGGGTTGAATTCTTTAACAATCCAAATAAGAAGAGTATGTTGTTTCTAAAGTTAACTGGTGAGTCTTCTGATGTTTTCAAATCAACATATCGTGAAGTTGCTGAGAAATATAAGAAAGAAGGGATATGTGCTCCTTATTTCGTGGGGTTTCAAATGACTCGCTTTTTCAGTTGGTCTCCGAGATGAAAGCTATAGGAATTACTTCTTTTGCAAAAGCACCAATGGAATTTCTTAGTCCTGTTGAACTTCAACTAAAAATGGTGTGTATTCTTTTTTATTCATAGGCTGCACTTTTTATGACGAATTAGGCTATCCATGATAGGATAAAAGGCATAATCATCTCCATGAATGCACAGATCCCTTACTTCAAGAAAATCTTTTCCATGATTGCCAACCATCTAACAAGTATTCTGAATTTAAAGATTGAGGTCAATCTCCCTTTGAAGAAGGATGGAACGACAATTGCTTCAATCTTATTTCTATTAATTCATGGAATGCTTTTCAAGGAGTTGTTATGGTTGGCAGAGATGAAACAATATTGTGATGATGCCACTTTGTCTAATGCCTCGCCATAATCCGAAGAAGTCACTGATTGCACGTACCCTTTATTTCTTGGAAGTCACTTCTCGAGTTGCCAACAATCACAACAATTCAGGAAAACATTGTGATGGCAAAGACTCTGCTGTGTGGTTCCACTCTAATACTATATATACAATGGACATTTCCCGTTTATTTGAGAATGCGGGCTTATTTGAGCCACATATTCATCAGCATGGTGCTGCTGCTAGTGCCATAGAGAGGAAATCATTAGTAAATCAGCAGCAAAACAAGAGGGTGAATTACACAAAGCAAACAAGGGGTCACTTTGTTGTGAAGTTCTCTGCAAAAGAAATTGCTACAGCTATTAAGTTCCCTGATGCCATGGAAATTGCTGATACTATTGACAAGGTTGAACCTGATGGTATAATGTCTATTGAGTCATCCTCCTTATGGGATAAAGGAAAAGCAATGGTGGATGGTATTGTGATAGCTAAGAGACTCAACAACTTTCCTCATTGCTGTTGTTACTAGGGGTTAAGGAGATTGAGCTTGGAAGGTCCAGAATTGATTATAAGGGATAATCTGCATACATCACATGACAGAGAGAAATTCTTTCCAGCTGAGACATTAAGGCTTCTTGGGGAGTCATCTCCAAAGCTTGTTCTCTTTTTTTTCAGCATCTGGGATGGGTTGCAGATATCAACCAGGGTTTTTGCAGTCCAAGTTTTGGTGCAGTGCCTTGGTCAGACAACAGAAGCAGGGAGGCTTATGATGAATTCATTGCGAAAAAGTTTTGGCGTGTGATTGATCACATTAAAATTTTATGTGGTTTTTCTTACATCGTTGATGTTCCAACAACGATTTATGAAGACAACGATGCATGTATCGATCAATTAAAGAAATGATCCACCAAAGGCGACATTACAAAGTATACCATCACAAAGTTTTTCTTCACTCATCGGCAACAAGAGCATTAGGAGATCAAAGTTTAGCAAATCTGATCCTAAGACAATTATGTTGATCTCTTCATGAAGTCAATACAAAATCTACTTTTCAAAAGCTTGTTCATGAAATTAGACTACATAAACTTTTAAATTTATGTCACTGATAGTTCTCTTGGGGAGTTTTATCGAACTCAGGAGAGTGTCTTATAGTATACTTACACGATCTTAACATATTTTTTTTCTTATGATCAAGAGTAGTTTTCCAACTGAATTTTTGCTAACCTAACAAAATTTTTTGATAAAGTACCTACTCTTGACTGGTCATGCGCTTGTGTGTTTTAATAATCATTTTGAATATGTGAAATATCGATATCATATATTAACTCAATTTTTCTCTGTAAGTCTACTGGTTATCAAAGCAAGGTTTTTACCAATAGCTGACAACAACAATCGCATCACCTAACCACGAAGAATTGATGCAGCTACTTCTTAAGTTGTACATACTTAAGTAGGAGTGTAGTGAATAGAATCATTAATTAGAAATGTGATTGCGTAAAGTTAAAGTAGAATTCCACAAGGATTTGGGGATCAAATAATTATAGGCTTTGTATTACTTATAAAGCAAGAAAACCCATCATAATTAGTATTAAAAAGTCACATGCTAGGGGTGAACACGCCGTTCTTATACACATGAGCCCTTCTCTTCTGCCGTCTCCTTCCTCTCTCATGGTCACAGGTCTGTTGTCCCTAATTGTGGTGTCTCCTCTCTAATTTCTCAACACGTGTACCACCCATTTCACCCAACCTTCACCTCATTAATTTTTTAATAAAACTAAAAAACTAAAACCCAAAAACAAAGAAACTAGCAGCCACTGTGTCCCCACCCACCCCGATCCACCCAATCCCGTGCGCCAGCAACCTAAGCATTCACCCATACCAACATCCCCATGCACTAGTAGCTACCCTTACTTGTACTTGCCATCACCAAAATTCCTTTCCATCTGGGGCCGGATTTATTAAGGGACCTAGGTGGTTTTAGGACCACCCGGATGCTCGGATAATTGGCTATGAGAACTTCTGAGGACTACCCGAGTCTGGGCAATGAAGGGAAAGAGCAGCAGCTGCATAATGTTCTTGCTTTTTGCAAGCTAGATAGATAGAATAAGAAGAAGACCAATTCTTTTTAAAACGGTATCCTAGGTCACGTGCTACTAAGTCACATTAATCATTTAAGTAAAAAGTAATGCTAAGGAGACTAAATTTGCAAAAAAAATTTACAAACTAAATGACGTGTCACCAATAAGAAACGAGCACATTTATCAACACCTAAGTAATAATCAAATCATTAACTTTCATGTCATTTAGTTTATAAATTTTGTCTAAAAATTTAGTTTTCTTAGCATTACTCTTAAATAAAACGGTGAGCATCGATGTGGTGTTTGAAAACTCATTCTAGGTCACATGGGAAGCTGAGAGCCTCACCATTTTTTTACTAAAAAATAAAAAAAGTCTTCAACTTTCAAAGAAGGTCCACCCCATGCCAATTAGTTCCCTAACCCCTGAATTTAGATCCCATCCAGATCCAAATTGTGGAGATTCTAGGGATTCGCACATCTTAACCATTCATCGTACATTGTGCAGTCAGAAATAATTTGACTTTTTTATTTAAAATTAAACACAAATAGTACCTAACGAAAACTGGCCGCATGATGTACGATGAACAACTACGATGTAGGGATCCCTATGATCCCCACAAAGTGGATCCAAAGAGGATCCTCTTCCCTAATCCCCAATTCCTACCCTGCTCAACTGAAGGCCACCATCATCAGTACAGAACCAATCTCTTATCCAATCTTCACACACCTATTGACACTTCAAGATCAACTTGGTATTTATATTCATTCGATGTGTTGAAGAAATGACTTTTCTCAATTGTAAGGGATTAGTAATCTTGCTAAAAAATGATGAAAAAAAGGTTACATGAATTGTTGTTTGTCCAAAAATTATGAACAAAAAGTTGTAGTTTATTTATATTCATTCCACAATTCCTACCCCGCTCAACTGAAGGCCACCATCATCAGCATAAAACCAATCTCTTATCTAGTCTTCACACACCTATCGATACTTCGAGATCAACTTGGTATTTATATTCATTCTATGCATTGAAGAAATGACTTTTCTCAATTGTAAGGGATTAGTAATCTTGCTAAAATATGATGAAAAAGGGTTACATGAATTATTATTTGTACAAAAATTATGAATAAAAATTTGTAGTTTATCGTTTAATGTTTCAATTTTATTTTCATCTAATTTTTTGGAGCTTTTTGTGAAACTTTATAGGCCTAAGCATGGTCCATCACCAATATTACCGATATGGTCCCAACTTAACCACCTATGGCTAGGTGTTGGGTTTTATTCCAAAAGGATTGGTAATATTTAGGGGTGAAAACTCTTATATATTAATAGTGTTGCAGTTCTATTAGATTAGGAATTTGATTGTGTAAATCCTAACATATATAGAATATCCTTATGTGATTCTACCATATCTCTTAGACTAGATATTATCTTATTAGAGTTGTAATCCTATTGGGGTTAGGAATTTACCTTCATTACTACTATAAATAAAGGCACTATGGGGTGATATAACACACACCTCTCAATTACACATCTCTATCTTCTCTCTCTATGTGCCACACCCCTTCTCTCTTTGGCCTTCATAATTGTTCAGTAAATTATGCCTACAATACGTTATCACCACACTCTTAACGCTGCCCTAAAGAGAGTTTATTCTTCATTCAGGGGAGTATTACGTTTTAATCATTCTTTAATTTATTATTTTAATGAATTGACCTACATGCTATTGATTCCATTTAATTTTTTATTTATTGAACGTGATACAATGCATTGGAGATGCAATTCCGGCTTTTCGAGAAGGATGCTCTACAAATTTAAATGTTTTTGTTGTTTTATGCCAATCAGGTACGCTTACAATAAAGGAAGATATTTGAAACGACCATTAAGCATGAAAACATTCTCCATGATGCATGAACCCCCTACAATTATATTTACGTTCCGATATATATATTGTATATGTTTCATATATTTGTCAATATATATATATATATATATATATACACGTTTCATGCATTATGCAATTTTTGCTATGTGAAATTTGTGAGTCAAAGAATCGAAATAAATTAGAGGCAAGGGTTTTTCAAACCCTTCAATGGCGGATGAGATGGTGTTGTTGGATTTCTGGCCAAGCCCATTTGGGATGAGGCTAAGGATTGCTCTGGCTGAGAAAGGCATCGACTATGAGTACAAAGATGAGGACTTGTGGAGCAAGAGCCCACTGTTGCTGCAGATGAACCCGGTTCACAAGAAGATCCCGGTTCTCACTCACAATGGAAAATCGGTCTATGAGTCCCTCATTGCGCTTCAGTACACTGATGAGGTTTGGAATGATAAGGCTCCACTCTTGCTTTCTGACTCTTAAGCCATCTCCAACGGAAGGGTTTAGAGGGCCAGAGGGCCAAAAAGTAGCTCAAAAATCGTCTCCAATCGAGGGTCAGGGCAAAGGGCTTGTGGGCCCACTGTACAAAAAAGGCCCAAATGGCCAATTGGCTGGCCCAAAGTAGCTAGCCTCGAGTCGGACCACAAGCTTATGTCATATTTGATTTTTTTTTTTTTTTTTTTTTACAATTTTTTTTTTACAAAATTTAAATTTTTTTTTTTTCCTTAACTTCCTAAGTCATTAAACAACATTAAATAACATTAAGTTACATTAAACAACATAAAAAAAATTTAACAACATGAAACTTAAACAACATTTTTAAAAACATTTAACAACGTGAAAATGATTAGCAATCCATAACATAAAATTATTGAGGTAATTTAATTTAAGTAACCATAGTAGTTCAATTAAAATAATAAATTATGTTTGGCCCTATGGCCATGGTCCAACACTGTTCATTAAAATATTAATTTCTTGGAGGGCCAAAGGGCAAAAACGAGCCCTTTGGCCAGCCTTCGATTGGAGATGGCCGTACCTCATAGCCCAGGCCAGGTTCTGGGCTGACTTTGTCAACAAGAAGGTGATTTTTACTCATTAATTTACTTATTTGTTGTTGCTGTTGTTTTTTTTTTTTTTTCAACAAAAAATGTTATCTACCCTAAAAAGAAGAAGGTAGGCTTAGCCTCACAATGAGCTAGTAATAATTTAGTTCAAATTCGTCTTTGACAAGAATCGAACCTAAGACCTCTCCTTTACAAGTGAAGAGGAATACCACCAGACTGTAGTACTAAGTGGCAGTTTTACAACATAATTAAGTTTAATATTTTTTTTTCCTTAAATATGCTCTTTTTTAAAAAAAAAAAAAAAAAAATCTATGTTCAATTTATCATCATGCTTAATTTTATAAGAAAGGAAAAAAAAATTAAAAAAAAAGGGGCTCATAAGTACCAACTATGTTTTGGGCCGAAAAGGAACTAACCCAAAAAAAGGGCACTTTCAAGAAGTTGGTGGAAGCTGATGGAACTATCTGTTTTTATTGTTTTTGTCCCTTCTGGATAGCTGCAGAACTTTCTGTAGTTCTCAGAGAAACCTTCTGTGCCATCCTGTATATATATACAGCTCACTCTACAACCCACCTCATCAGAGAGAATCATCCAAAGCAATCTAAGCAAAAATCTCTCGCAAATCCTTCGAATTCACGCCCAGCAAAAACCCAACTCAAACCCACCATCTAATGGCTCTCAGTCTCTTTGGCGGACGACGAAGCAACGTCTTCGACCCCTTCTCTCTGGACATCTGGGACCCATTCGAGGGCTTTGGCGCTCTGGCCAACATCCCCTCCTCCGCCCGTGAAACCACCGCCATCGCCAACACCCGCATCGATTGGAAGGAGACCCCGGAGGCCCACATCTTCAAGGCGGACCTCCCGGGGATAAAAAAGGAGGAGGTGAAAGTGGAGGTGGAGGACGGGAGGATCCTGCAGATCCGCGGCGAGAGGAGCCGAGAGCAGGAGGAGAAGAACGACAAGTGGCACAGGGTGGAGAGGAGCAGTGGCAAGTTTATGAGGAGGTTCAGGCTGCCGGAGAACGCGAAACTTGATCAGGTGAAGGCGGCGATGGAGAATGGGGTGCTGACTGTGACTGTGCCGAAAGAGGAGGAGAAGAAGCCTGTGGTCAAGCCCATTGACATCTCCGGCTAAACTAAATTCGCATAACCTCGATCGGTTACTTTTGAGCTCTGTTTTGGTGTGTTGTTAAGTTCTGCTTGTGTGTATTTCCGAGTTTCTCTGTATGTGAGATGAGTGATATGGTGTGTCAATTGTCATGTATGGGTTCTTGTTCTGAGTATTATAATAAATCTTCATAAAAGTTTACATTTTATTTCCAGTGAGTGTCTCTGGGAGAAGGTCTATTTAATTTTTTTTTCCACGAATACGAAGAAGATGACCGTTCATGGCGTGATTCTCTTGCTCTTAAAAGTCTAGAACTTTAACACTTGCGCATAGAATTGACAAATATACTTTCGATCTTCACATCTGCTACTGCTATTGGGAACCAGCTGCTGAGCTCGTGTGTCCTACGAAGATTGCAGAGGAGTATCAGGCAAAGAAGAAGGTTAGAGATGCAAATTTTGCATGGGAGAAGTAATGCTCAAGTTGACAGTCCAGCAAAGGCGACATTGAAGACATCTTGTTTGCTTACTCCAAGAGACTCTGGCGAATGCTCGAAGTTGCTTAATTGGGACGGCCCTATAGTGGTCGAAATTCCTACCTGCTGTTTTTTGTTTATTTTCAAGGTTATAATTTCAACTGTTTGTTTTAACTTGTGAACAAGGTTATATTTTCAAATTTTATACTGGTGATTGTTTCTTTTGGTTTTTAGTTTGGATATCACAAGTGTTGTACCGTTTTAATATAAAACAAAGCTTTTGAGTACTTCCATGGTCATCTTAACCTTGGATGCAAAACGAGATTGATTTCATCCTAAGCGAGATCAATTACTCAAGTGAAATCAACCGTTGTATTTTACTTGTACATTAGAGCTGGCATATCTTTTGTTGTGAATTTTAGCAAGGTACTACAATGCGCATACACATAAACACCAGACATGTGTCCAAGTCATCCTGCAATTACCTTAAAGGTACAGTGAAATGATGGATGAACCCTAAATTCTAAACCTTAAACCCTAGGTAAAAGTAATTGATGACAAAAATACCGAGGAATAAAATTTGACTTCCTTCAGCTTTTGACCTTTCCTAGGTGTATATCCATAAAGCAGCTTTTTCAACTTTGTATCAGTCGTAGAATGAAAAGAGGAGTAATGCTTCCTAGCATGGGACATAGAATAAGACCATTTAGATCAGAATAGCATTCATAAAAATGTTCTAACATAAAGTTAAATCGAACATTGAAGAGATTAGTTGGTAGTTGCTGGAACAGGTTCAAACAAGACTGCAATCAATTAAAAAAAAAAAAAAATGAATGGAGCTGAACCCTCCTCTGACTCAAGCCAACCCCAGGTCGGGACGAGACTTTCTTTGAGCTACCAATTAGTGAAATTCCATCTCTTTCTTACACAACTAAAAAATGGACAACAACTCTTAAGTGAAAAGCCTTCTAAGTTATGCTGACAATGGTTATGTAAACCATACAAGGCACGTTTCTAAAACAGACGGTTTATGTCTTTATCATTAGAGATATTGCAATATTGTGCATATCAACCAAACAGGACTTAGTTGCTACGTCTTTAAATCACACTAAGATTTTAGCTTGTGCGAAGTATCACATGAATGATTTTGGCTGAGGTGTGTGATTAATCACATTAAAACTTTATGTGGTTTTTCTTACAACGTTGATGTTCCAACAATGATTTATGAAGACAACGATGCATGTATCGACCAATTAAAGAAATGATCCACCAAAGGCGACATTACAAAGTATACTGTCACGAAGTTTTTCTTCACTCATCGGCAACAAAAGCATTAGGAGACCAAAGTTTAGCAAATCCGATCCTAAGACAATTATGTTGATCTCTTCATGAAGTCAATACGAAATCTACTTTTCAAAAGCTTGTTCATGAAACTATACTACATACACTTTTAAATTTATGTCACCGATAGTTCTCTTGGGGAGTTTTATCGAACTCAGGAGAGTGTCTTATGGTATACTTAAATGATCTTAACATACTTTTTTCTTATGATTAAGAGTAGTTTTCCAACTGAGTTTTTGCTAACCTGACAAAATTTTTTGATAAGGTACCTACTCTTGACTGGTCGTACGCTTCAGGAGCACCCAGATGCTCGGATAATTGGCTATGAGAACTTCCGAGGACCACCCAAGTCTGGGTAGTGAAGTGAAAGAGCAGCAACTACATAATGTTCTGGCTTTTTGCAAACCATATGGGTAGAAGAAGAAGACCAATTCTTTTTTAAACAGTATCCTAGGTCACGTGCTACTAAGTCACATTAATCATTTAAGTAAAGAGTAATGCTAGGAAGGCTAAATTTGCAAAAAAAATTTACAAACTAAATGATGTGTCACTAATAGGAAATGAGCACATTTATCAACACTTAAGTAATAATCCAATCATTAACTTTCATGTCATTTAGTTTATAAATTTTGTCTAAAAATTTAGTTTTCCTAGCATTGCTCTTAAATAAAAAGGTGAGCATCGATGTGGTGTTTGAAAACTCATTCTAGGTCACGTGGGAGGCTGAAAGCCTCACCATTTTTAATAAAAAATAAAAAAAAAAGAGTTTTGACTTTCAAAGAAAGTCCACCCCACGCAAATTAGTTCCTTAATCCCCGGATTTAGATCTCATCCAAATCCAAATTGTGGGGATTCTAGGGATCTGCACATCTTATCCATTCATCGTGCGTCATGGAGTCAAAAATAATTTGACTTTTTTTTATTTAAAATTAAACATAAATAATACCTGACGAAAACTAGCCGCACGGTGTACGATGAATGACTAGGATGTAAAGATCCCTATGATCCCCACAAAGTGGATTCGAAGAGGATCCTCTTCACACACATGTCGGCACTTCAAGATCAACTTGGTATTTATATTCATTCTATGCGTTGAAGAAATGACTTTTCTCAATTGTAAGGGATTAGTAATCTTGCTAAAAAATGATGAAAAAAGGGTTACATGAATTGTTGTTTGTACAAAAATTATGAATAAAAAGTTGTAGTTTATTGTTTAATGTTTCAATTTTATTTTCATCTAATATTTTGGAGCTTTTTGTGAAACTTTATAGGCCTAAGAATGGTCAATCACCAATATCACTGATATTGTCCCAACTTAACCACCTATGGCTAGGTGTTGGGTTTTATCCGAAAAGGACTCGTAATATTAGGGGTGAAAACTCTTATATATTAATAGTGTTGCAGTTCTATTAGATTAGGAATTTGATTGTGTAAATCCTAACATATATAGGATATCTTTATGTGATTTTACCATATCTCTTAGACTAGATATTATCTTATTAGAGTTGTAATCCTATTGGGGTAAGGAATTTACCTTCACAACTACTATAAATAAAGGCACAATGAGGGTGATATAACACACACTTCACAATTACACATCTCTATCTTCTCTCTCTATGTGTCGCACCCCCTCTCTATATGACCTTCATAATTGTTCAGTAAATTATGCCTACAATACGTTATCATCACGCTCTTGACGCTGTGCTAAAGAGAGTTTATTCTTCATTCGGAGGAGTATTACGTTTTGATCATTCTTTAAGTTATTATTTTATTGAATTGACATACATGCTATTAATTCAATTAAATTTTTTATTTGTTAAACGTGATACAACACATTGGAGATGCAATTCCAGCTTTCCGAGAATGATGTTTTACAAATTTAAAGGCTTCTGTTGTTTTATGCCAATCAGGTACGCTTAAAACAAAGGAAAATATTTGAAACGACCATGAAGCATGAAAACATTCACCATGATGCATGAACCCCCTACAATTATATTTACCTTTCGATATATATATATATATTGTATATGTTTCATATATTTGTCAATATATATATATATATATATGTTTCATGAATTACGCAATTTTTGTTATGTGAAATTTGTGAGTCAAAGAATCGAAATAAATTAGAAGTAAGGGTTTTTCAAACCCTTCAATGGCGAATGAGGTGGTGTTGTTGGATTTCTAGCCAAGCCTATTTGGGATGAGGCTAAGGATTGCTCTGGCTAAGAAGGGCATCGAGTATGAGTACAAAGATGAGGACTTGTGGAACAAGAGCCCACTGTTAATGTAGATGAACCCGGTTCTCATTCACAATGGAAACCGGTCTATGAATCCCTCATTGCGCTTCAGTACATTGATGAGGTTTGGAATGATAAGGCTCCACTCTTGCCCTCTGACTCTTAGGCCATCTCCAATCGAAGGGTCCAGAGGGCCAAAGGACCGAAAATAACCCAAAAACCATCTCCAACCAAGGGTCAGGGCAAAGGGCCCGTGGGCCCCACTGGACAAAAAAAGACCAAAGGGCCAACCAGCAAACCCAAAGCAGCCAGCCTCGGGTCAGGTAGCGCCACAAGCTGACGTCATATTTGATTTATTTTTTTTTTTTTACATTTTGTTTTTTACAAAATTTAAAATTTCTATTTTTTTTTCCCTATAACTTCCTAAGTCATTAAACAACGTTAAATAACATTAAGTAACATTAAACAACATGAAAAAAAATTAACAACATGAAACTTAAACAACATTTTTTAAAAAGGTTTAACAACATGAAAATTATTGACAATCCATAACATAAAATTATTAAGGTAATTTAATTTAAGTAACCATAGTAGTTCAATTAAAATAAATTATGTTTGGCCCTATGACCATTTGGCCCTCGGTTGGAGATGGTTTTTTTTTTTTTTTTTTTTTTTTTCACATGACTATGTTTGGCCTATATGGCCCTCTGGCCCCTTAGTTGGAGATGATAAGAAATATGGTCATGCACTGTTCATTAAAATATTAATTTCTTGGAGGGCCAGAGGGCTAAGACGAGTCATATGGGCAGTCTTCGGTTGGAGATGACCTTACCTCACAGCCCAGGCCAGGTTATGGGCTGACTTTGTCAACAAGAAGGTGATTTTTACTCATTAATTTACTTATTTGTTGTTGTTTTTTTTTTTTTTTTTTTAATTTTTTTTTCAACAAGCGATATTATCTATACTAAAATAAGAGGGAAGACTTAACCTCACAATGAGCTAGTAATAATTTAGTTCAAATTCACCTTTGGCAAGAATCAAACATAAGACATTTCACTGACAAGTGAAGAGAAATACCACTAAACCGTAATACTAAGTGGCAATTTCACAACATAATTAAGTTTAGAATTTTTTTTTTCCTTAAATATGCTTCTTTAAAAAAAAAAAAAAAAATTATGTTCAATTTAACATGATGCTTAATTTTATAAGTACCAATTTGAAAAGAAAAAAAAATTAAAAAAAAAGGGTTTATAAGTACCAACTATGTTTTGGGCCGAAAACGAAACCCAAAAGAAGGCACTTTCAAGAAGTCGGTGGAAGCTGATGGAACTCTCTGTTTTTATTGTTTTGTTCCCTTCTGGATAGCTGCAGAACTTTCTGTAGTTCTCAGAGAAACATTCTGTGCCATCCTATATATATACAGTTCACTCCACAACCTACCACATCAGATAGAATCATCCAAAGCAATCTAAAGCAAAAATCTCTCACAAATCCTTCGAATTCACGCCCAGCAAAAATCCAACTCAAACCCACCATCAAATGGCTCTCAGTCTCTTTGGCGGACGACGAAGCAACGTCTTCGACCCCTTCTCTCTGGACATCTGGGACCCATTCGAGGGCTTCGGCGCTCTGGCCAACATCCCCTCCTCCGCCCGTGAAACCACCGCCATCGCCAACACCCGCATCGATTGGAAGGAGACTCCGGAGGCCCACATCTTCAAGGCGGACCTCCCAGGGATAAAAAAGGAGGAGGTGAAAGTGGAGGTGGAGGACGGGAGGGTCCTGCAGATCAGCGGCGAGAGGAGCAGGGAGCAGGAGGAGAAGAACGACAAGTGGCACAGGGTGGAGAGGAGCAGTGGCAAGTTTATGAGGAGGTTCAGGCTACCGGAGAACGCGAAACTTGATCAGGTGAAGGCGGCGATGGAGAATGGGGTGCTGACTGTGACTGTGCCGAAAGAGGAGGAGAAGAAGCCTGAGGTCAAGGCCATTGACATCTCCGGCTAAACTAAATTCGCATAACCTCGATCGGCTACTTTTGAGCTCTGTTTTGGTGTGTTGTTTAAGTTCTGCTTGTGTGTATTTCTAAGTCTCTCTGTATCACTCCATGAGAGATGAGTGATATGGTATGTCAATTGTCATGTAAGCGTTCTTGTTCTAAATATTACAATAAACCTATATAGAAGTTGAGTCATTTTATTTCCAGTAAGTGTCTCTGGGAGAAGGTCTATTTAATTTTTTTTTTTTCTTTTTTTTTTTTTCCCCACGAAGATGGAGAAGATGACCGTTCTAGGCGCGATTCTCTTGCTCTTAAAGCCTAGAACTTTAACACTTGCGCATAGAATTGACAAAGATTCTTTCGATCTTGACATGTGCCACTGCTTTTGGGCGCCAGCTGCTGAGCTCGTGTGTCCTAGCAAGATTGCAGAGGAGTACCAGGCAAAGAAGAAAGTTAGAGATGCAAATTTTGCATGCTCAAGTCGACAGTCCAGCAAAGGCGACATTGAAGACCTCTTACTTACTCCAAGAGCCTATGGCGAATGCTCGAAGTTGCTTAGTTAGGACAGAGTCCTATAGTGGTCGAAATTCCTAGCTGCTGTTTTTGGTTTATTTTCAAGGTTATATTTTCAACTGTTTTTGGTTTAACTCGTGAACAAGGTTATATTTTCAAATTTTAAACTAGTGATTGTTTCTTTAATGAGGATAAAACGAAGCTTTTGAGTATTCTCATGATCATCCTGACCTTGGATGCAAAAGGAGATCGATTCCATCCTAAACAAGATCAATTACTGCAGTGAAATCAACGTTGTATTTTACTCGGTACACTAGAGCTGACATATTCTTTGTTGTGAATTTTGGTAAGGTACAACAATGTGTATACACGTAGACACTAGGCATGTGTCTTTAAGTCATCCTGCAATTATCTTAAAGGTACGGTGGAACTACGTTCACCTTTTTAAGTTATGCTGGCGATGGTTATTTAAACCGTACAAAGCGCGTTTCTAAGAAGGATTATGTCTTTACCAGTAGAGATATTGCAATATTGTGCATATCAACCAAACAAGACTTAGTTACTACGTCTTTAAATCACATTGAGATTTTAGCCTATGCGAAGTATCATGAATGATTTTGGCAGAGAGGCGTGATTGATCACATTAGAACTTTATGTGGTTTTTCTTACATCGTTGATGTTCCAACAACGATTTATGAAAAAACTGATGCATGTATCGACCAATTAAAGAAACGATTCACCAAATGCGACATTACAAAGTGTACTATCATAAAGTTTTTTTTCACTCATCGGCAACAAGAGCATCAGGAGATCAAAGTTTAGCAAATCCGATCCTAAGACAATTATGTTGACCTCTTCATGAAGTCAATACGAAGTCTACTTTTCAAAAGCTTGTTCATGAAATTAGACTACATAAACTCTTAAATTTATGTCACTGATAGTTCTCTAGGGGAGTTTTAACGAACTCATGAGAATGTCTACAGTATACTTACATAATCTTAACATACTTTTTTTCTTATTATCAAGAAGTGTTTTCCTACTGAATCTTTGCTAACCTGACGAAATTTTTTAATGAAGTACCTACTCTTGATTGGTCATACACTTGTGTGTTTTAATAATCATTTTGAATATGTGAAATATCGATATCCTGTACTAACTCAATTTTTGTTTGTAAGTCTATTGGTTGTCAGAGCAAGTTTTTTACCGATAGCTGACGACAACAACCGCATCACCTAATCACGAAGAATTGATGCAGCTATTTCTTAAGTTGTACATACTTAAGTAGGAGTGTTATGAATAGAATCATTAATTAGGAATGTGATTATGTAAACTTAAAGTAGAATTCCATAAGGATTTGGAGATTCAATAATTATAGGCTTTGTATTACTTATAAGGCAAGAAAGCCCATCATAATTAGTGCTACAAGTGAATACACCATTCTTATACACATGAGCCCTTCTCTCTTTGCCGTCTCCTTCCTCTCTCACGGTCGCGGATCTGTTGTCCCTACTTGTGCTGTCTTCTCTCTAATTTCTCAACACGTGTACCACCCATTTCACCTAGCCTTCACCCCCATTAAATTTTTAATAAAACTAACAGACTAAAACCTAAAAACAAAGAAATTAGCAGCCACTGTGTCCCCACCCACCCCGATCCATGCAATTCCGTGCGCCAGCAACCTAAGCAATCACCCATGCCAGCCTCCTTATGCACCAGTGCTACCCTTACTTGTACTTGCCGCCACCAAAATCTTCCTCCATCCATGGGCGGATTTATTAAGGGATCTAGGTGGCTTTAGGACCACTCGGATGCTCGGATAATTGACTATGAGAACTTCCAAGGACCACCCCATTTTGGTTAGTGAAGGGAAGAGCAACGGCTGCATAACGTTCTGGCTTTTAGCAAACCAGATTGAGAGAAGAAGAAGAAGACCAATTTTTTTAAAACGGTATCCTAGGTCACTTGCTACTAAATCACATTAATCATTTAAGTAAAGAGTAATGCTAGGGAGACTAAATTTGTAGAAAAATTTACAAACTAAATGATATGTCATCAATAAAAATAAGCACGTTTATCAATGCTTAAGTAATAATTCAATTATTAACTTTCATGTCATTTAGTTTATAAATTTTGTCTAAAAATTTAGTTTTCCTAGCATTACTCTTAAATAAAAAGATGAGCATCAATGTGGTGTTTGAAAACTCATTCTAGGTCACGTGGGAGGCTGAGAGCCTCACCATTTTTTTAATAAAAAAAAAAAGAGTTCGCCTTTCAAAGAAATTCCACCCCACTCAAATTAACTCCCTAATCCTCGGATTTGGATCTCATCCAGATCCAAATTGTGGGGATTCTAGGGATCGCACATCTTAGTCATTCATCGTGCATCGTGTGTTCAGAAATCATTTGACTTGTTTTGTATAAAATTAAATACAAATATTACTTGACGAAAACTGACCACGACATATGATGAATGTCTAGGATGTAGGGATTCCTATGATCCACACAAAATGGATCCGGAGAGAATCCTCTTTCCTTATTCAGATAGGATCCTCTTTACTAGTTGACTGAGTCCTATAGTGGTGGAAATTCCTAGCTGCTGGTTTTGGTTTATTTTCAAGGTTATATTTGCAACTGGTTTTGGTTTAACTATGAACAAGGTTATATTTTCAAATTTTAAACTGGTGATTGTTTCTTTTGATTTTTAGTTTGGATATTAATAGTGTTCGCACTGTTTTAATGAGGGTAAAACAAAACTTTTGAGTACTCTCATGGTCATCCTAACTCAGGATGAAAAACGAGATCGATTTCATCCTAAACGAGATCAATTACTCGAGTGAAATCATCGTTTTATTTTACTCGGTACATTGGAGCTGACATATCTTTTGTTGTGAATTTTAGCAAGATACAACAATACGCATACACATAGACACTAGATAAGTGTCCAAGTCATCCTGGAATTACCTTAAAGGTACGGTGGAATGATGTTCACCTTCTAAGTTATGCTGATAATGGTTATTTAAACCATACAAAGCATGTTTTGAGAACAGTCTATGTCTTTGTCATTAAAGATATTTCAATATTGTGCATATCAATCAAACAGGATTTAGCTGCTACGTTTTTAAATCACATTGAGATTTTAGCCTATGCGAATTATCGCATGTATGATTTTGGCTGAGGCGCATGATAGATCACATTAGAACTTTATGTGATCTTTCTTACATCGTTAATGTTCCAACAACGATTTATGAAGACAACGATGCATGTATCGACCAATTAAAGAAATGATCCATCAAATGCGACATTACAAAGAAAACCGTCACGAAGTTTTTCTTCACTCATCGGCAACAAGAGCATCAGGAGATCAAAGTTAAGCAAATCCGATCTTAAGACAATTATGTTGACCTCTTCATGAAGTCAATAAAAAGTTTACTTTTCAAAAGCTTGTTTATGAAATTAGACTATATAAACTTTAAAAATTATGTCACGGATAGTCATTTTGGGGAGTTTTATAGAACTCAAGAGAAATCTTATAGTATACTTACATGATCTTAACATACTTTTTTCCTTATGTTCAAGAGTAGTTTTCCTACTGAATTTTTATTTACCTAACGAAATTTTTTGATGAAGTACCTACTCTTGATTGGTCATACGTTTGTGTATTTTAATAATCATTCTGAATATGTGAAATATCAACATCTTGTATTAACCCAATTTTTCTCCATAAGTCTATTGGTTGTTAGAGCAAGGTTTTTACCGATAGCTAATGACAACAACCGCATCACCTAATCACGAAGAATTGATGTAGCTACTTTTTAAGTTGTACATACTTAAGTAGGAGTGTTGTGAATAGAATCATTAATTAGGAATGTGATTGTGTAAACTTAAAGTAAAATTCCACAAGGATTTAGAGATCAAATAATTATAGGCTTTGTATTACTTCTAAGGTAAGAAAGTCCATCATAATTAGTATTAAAAAGTCACATGTTGGGGGTGAACACACCATTCTTATACACATGAGCCACTCTTTCTCTGCCGTCCCCTTCCCCTCTCACGATCGCGGGTCTGTTATCCCTAATTGTGGCGTCTCCTCTCTAATTTCTCATCACGTGTACCATCCATTTCACCTAGCCTTCACCCCATTAATTTTTTAATAGAACTAAGAAACTAAAACCCAAAAACAAAGAAACTAGCAGCCACTGTGTCCCCACCCACCCCGATCCATGCAATCCCGTGCGCCAACAACCCAAGGAGTCACCCATGCCAGCTTCCCCATGCACCAGCGGCTACCCTTACTTGTACTTGCCGTCACCAAAAGCCTTCTCCATCCAGGGGCGGATTTATTAAGGGACCTGGTTGGTTTCAGGACCACCCAAATTCTCAGATAATTGGCTATGAGATCTTCCGATGACCATCCCAGTCTGGGCAATGAAGGGAAAAAGCAGCAGCCGCATAATGTTTTGGCTTTTTGCAAACCAAAAAGAGAGAAGAAGAAGAAGACCAATTCTTTTTAAAACGGTATCCTAGGTCACCTACTACTAAGCCACATTGATCATTTAAGTAAAAAGTAATGCTTGGAAAACTAAATTTGTAGAAAAAATTTCAAATTAAGTAATGTGTCATCAATAGAAAATGAGCACGTTTATCAATATTTAAGTAATAATCCAATCATTAACTTTCATATCATTTAGTTTATAAATTTTATCTAAAAATTTAATTTTCCTATCATTACTCTTAAATAAAACGGTACGATGAGCATCAATGTGGTACTTGGAAACTCATTCTAGGTCACGTGGGAGGCTGAGAGCCTCACCATTTTTTTTAATAAAAAGTAAGAAAAGAGTTCAACTTTCAAAGAATGTCCAACTCCACGCAAATTAACTCCCTCAAAATCTAATTATGAATTCTTACATCTCAGTTATTTATCGTGCATCGTACAGTCATAAATCATTTGACTTTTTTATCTAAAATTAAACACAAATAGTACCTGACGAAAACTGATTACACGATGTATGATGAATGGCTAACATATGGAGATCCTTATGATCCCCAAAGTGGATCCGAAGAGGATTCTCTTCCCTAATCCCCAGTTCCCACCCCGCTGAACTGAAGCCACCATCATCAGCACATAACCAATCTCTTCTCCAGTCTTCACACACCTATTGGCACTTCAAGATCAACTTGGTATTTATATTCATTCTATGTGCTAAAGAAATGACTTTTCTCAATTGTAAGGGATTAGTAATCTTGCTAAAAATGATGAAACAAAGGTTACATGAATTGTTGTTTGTACAAAGATTATGAATAAAAAGTTGTTTTTTATCGTTTAATGTTTCAATTTTATTTTCATCTAATTTTTTGGAGTGTTTTGTGAAACTTTATAAGCCTAATTAAACATGGTCCATCACCCATATCACCGATATGGTTCCAACTTAATCACCTATGACTAGGTGTTGGGTTTTATCCCAAAATGACTGGTTATATTAGAGGTAAAAACTCTTATATATTAATTGTATATTATTTGTCATATGATTTATGTAGAATCTTATTCTCCAACACTTTTTTACTAGGACTATCCCATGTTAAAATCCTGGATCCGCCACTGTCCTCATCCACACTTGAAAATTTCAAATAAGTGGAGCTTTCCAATTGTCCTTGATAACAAGAGGATTCTTGGTTGGGTAATGTAAATTCATGATACAGATGAAACTGTAAACATCTAGTCGTGCTTAGGTAATGTAAACTTCATGATTAACATGAAATTGTAATGTATTATAGTGAGAGTATGGTTAGTCGAATGCAATTAGGTCTATTAAATTGTTAGAATTTAGGCTTTAATTTTCTAGGAGATGAGGCCCTGCCGACATCAAGTCGGAGTGAGGGTTACTACAAGCGATGCAAGGTTGCTGGCGTGAGGAAATGTGGGGGTGAGGTGAGAGTGGTGTCGGAGTAGGTGAAGATTCGCTGGATACTAGTTTCTCTGATTTTGTTTTTAACTTTTAATTTTTTTTTTTGGTTTATTAAAAATCAGCGTAGTTAAATTTGAGATTAAGTAGTTGGATACGTATAAGACATAAGCGAAAAGACAAAAAAAAAAAAAAAAAAAATCAAATTGGGGACATCAAACCCTAAGTCATCTCTCACCTACTTTAAAATTAGTTTAGCAATAACCACTTAGTACTACGATGTAATGTTATTCTTCTTCATTTGTAAGTAAGAGGTTTTATGTTTTATTCTCTCCAAAGACGAATTTGAATCATATTATTGTTAATCTATTGTGAGGTTTAACCCACTTTTCTACCATCTTAGTGTAAATAATATCATTTATTTAAAAATTAGTTTGACAATATAATTGAGTTTAGTACTTTTTTTTTTTTTTGAATTGTTATTAGCACTTCAAAAATCTCATTTGACATTCCAAACTTTCTATAATTAGATAGAAAAATGCACTTATAAGAAGTGTATAATAAAATTTTTAAAATGCTAAGAACAATTTTTTTTTTTCTAACTTCTTAATTAACATGGTACGTAATTTTATAATACCAATTTGGAGTCTTTTATAAGCACCAATTATGTTTTGGGCCGAAAAGGAATTAACCCAAAAAAAAGGCACTTTCAAGAACTTGGTGGAAGCTAATGGAACTCTCTGGTTTTTTCTTTTTTTTTTTCTTTTTTTTTTTTAATTTTGTTTTATCCCATTCTGGATAGCTGCAGAACTTTCTGGAGTTATCAGAGAAACCTTCTGTGCCGTCTTCTATATATACAAGTCACTCGGCTGCCCACCCAATCAGATAGAATAATCCAAAGCAACCCAATCTAAAATCTCTCACTCAAATTCTTCGAATTCACAACCAGCAAAAACCCAACTCTAATCCAGCATCTAATGGCTCTAAGTCTCTTTGGCGGACGTCGAAGCAACGTCTTCGACCCCTTCTCTATGGACATCTGGGACCCATTCGAGGGCTTTGGCGCTCTGGCCAACGTCCCCTCCTCCGCCCGTGAAACCACCGCCATCGCCAACACCCGCATCGACTGGAAGGAGACCCCGGAGGCTCACATCTTCAAGGCGGACCTGCCGGGGATCAAAAAGGAAGAGGCGAAAGTGGAGGTGGAGGACGGGAGGGTCCTGCAGATCAGCGGGGAGAGGAGCCGGGAGCAGGAGGAGAAGAACGACACGTGGCACAGGGTGGAGAGGAGCAGCGGCAAATTTATGAGGAGGTTCAGGCTGCCGGAGAACGCGAAGGTTGATCAGGTGAAGGCGGCGATGGAGAACGGGGTGCTGACTGTAACTGTGCCGAAAGAGGTGAAGAGGCCTGATGTCAAGACCATTGACATCTCCGGCTAAACTAAATTCGTATAACCTCGGCTACTTTTAGGGTTAATGTCGTACGTATGTTAAATAATCATGGTTTGTTGTGCTGTTCGCTCCTGCTTTTTGTTCTTGTACCTCAGTGTCTCTGTCTCAATTTTCATGTATGGTTTCTGCTTGTGAAATATTATAAACCTTAATAAAGGTTTTGAGTACGCTTAAATTCGATCAATTCAAATTTTTGACTCATAATTTCAATGAATAAACAATTGCAAAATTATCTGTCCTACCTGTAAGAGTGGAAATGCAAGAATTGGACGGAGGTACGTGCCCGTCTTTTCTTCCTGGTCACGCTTCCTCATCCCACTGCTCTGGAGGATCCGACCATCCTCCACATGAACCTTCACCATCTCCTTCCGGAGCCCCGGCGCGTCCGCTTTGAACACGTGCGGCGTCGGCGAGTAAGTGTGGTTGGTATAGAAATGATATATCACGTTATTGTAGAAATAATTAAACAAATGATGAAATATGAATGTTAAAAAGTTAAAAATTTAAAATATAAAATTTCTTATGATTTTTATTAAAATACATGATGTATTATTTGTATTTCTATCACAATTAAAAACTCCTTTTTCGAGTCGATGTGCGTGCGGGCTAACGATGCTTTGGCTCTCAAATGGGTTCAGAATCAGCAACATCATTTGAGGGGAAATTTTTAATTATGACGGAAACGTAAATGGTATACTACATGTTTTAATAGAAGTGGTGGAAATTTTTATTTTTTAAGTTATAAATTTTTTAACATATATATTTTATTATTTGTATAATGATACGTGATGTATTATTTTGTGCATTGATCATACTGAAAAATCTTTCTTATTTGAGAATCTTCTAATCAATAATGCAATTTTGGATTTTGTATTGTCGGATAAGGACCGTTCGAATTTGGGCGAATTTTATAAATCAGTGATTGGATTTCTTGAGAGTTTGATTGCGATGAACGAAATACAGCCGTTACGTGTCGGCAAATATTGTAAATATTATAAAGCCCAATGACTCAATCCATTAAAGCTCAATGGCTCAAGCCCATGCCCACTTATCTCATTTTATTGAAAGCGTGGCATGCGATGGTATCTAACTAACGAATATCAAACTCGTTAATGTAAACATTATGTACAAAACAAAAATTAAAATAACGAATTTACAATGATTCTTGACCGCACGAATTTACAATGATTCTTGACCGCTGCCATTGCTGTTTGCCAAATCATATTCAATATCGAGTGCAGCGACTTTCGAAGCACTAATTCTCGACGAAGCGGATCCGATTTTGTACGGCAAATTTGAATGCGCACTAGGGACCATAGCGTCCCGTTTTCCTTCCTCTTCCTCTTTCTTTAGGTCACCGGGGGTCAAGAAGCAGTCCATGGACAAACCCTTTATGTTAAAATCGACCTCCTCAATTTCCCAAGCCTCCTCCATTCGCGTTCTCGAATGGCCTTCCGTGCTGTCACCAAACCTAAACAACGATGCACATGTCTTGCCCCCGTGCGCGATGCTGATGCCTTCGACGTTCCGGTAGTCTTGGACGTAGGACTCCATTGTGGTCTCCCAACAAATGCCGTGGTCGTTGCCGGCGGATTTGATTCGGAGGAGGTGGGAGTCCTCTAGTTGGACTAGGAGGCCGGTTTTTTGGCTGAAGTAGCCCCAAACAGTGTGCCTTATTATCTCAACGTTGGTGCTGCTTCTTGCTTTCAGGGTTGAGGGTTCGGCTTCTAATTTTAGTGTGAAGCAGTCTTCGTCCTTGATTGCTTTCTCTCCAATGCAAACTGAGTTGCTGAATAAGTTGGCTGTTGACCTCGGATCAAGACCCTGTTGAGTACAGAATGTAGTATCAATATTTGTGCATTAAGGTTTTTTTTCTTTTCAAACTAACGATATTATCTACCGTAAAAAGTGAGGAAGTGGATTAAGTTTTACAATAGACTAATAATAACGTAGTTCAATTTTGTCTTTGGCGTAAATCGAACCTAAAATCTTTTACTTACAAATAGAGAGAAATATCACTAACCATAGAATTAAGTGGCTTATGCATTAAGGTATTTTTTAAAAAGAGGACAACTGGTGACAAATCACGATTATCTACCCCTTCAGGGGGCCGGAAAGGCATTTTCAGCCTTTCCCTAGCCACAAGTTTGGTTTCCACACTAGTAACGAGTTTCGAACTTAAGACCTTCACGCATTTTTTGTAATTTTCTAAGGAAGTCACGCAATTAGTCATCTACCACCGGATTAGTAGCTCATGGTTTATGCATTAACGTATTTAATTGTGTTTTTTTTTTATTAAAAAAAAAATTGGACTTTTTCAAAACAAGCAAAGAAAAAAAAAGCTAGTTAGGTAGGGAGAGTGCTGAGAAACGTGCAAGTTTGGCCCACATGAAAGTGGGCCATATATACACTTTAGAATAGTTTGATGGGGACATACCAACATAGAAGTCAGGGCTTCCTAAGGGCAAAGTCAAAAGAAACCAAAAGAGAATTAGAGAAAAAAGGTCCTCAAACACATTCTTTGGCTAAACTTAATGAACTATGAGCACTTATACGCGGCTAGACACACATACATCAACGAGTGACAATAATTTCATGAGAATTTTAATGAAAAGTTCTTGATAATGTTCATTTTAAGTAAAAATCATATTTTTACATTAAAATATCAATCATGATATTATTCATTTTACCGTTCATTGTTCTTATAATTAAAACTTAAAGTTTTCAAACCTTTTTCATTAATTTTCCTTAATTCCATTAGATATCTCGTTAAAGTGTGTATATATAATTGATAATCATTGATGCATTGTGAGACGTTTCAAAAACTTTAACGGATGACAATCATGAAAGCATAAATCGTGATTATGTATGTTTCTGTAACTTTGTTATCTTGATCAAACGGTGAATAGAAAGGCATGACACTAAAAAAACACCGGGAAAGGAAAGAGAGGTGGAAGGAATTAGTACCTGTAGGAGACGCCGGAGAGGGCGAGGCGGGCCTCGAGAGGCATGCGAGTGGTGCCATGGTGTTTGGCGCCAAGCCACCTTTCCATCACTCCCTGCACTGATCTTGCAACCAGACACCACCAATTCCAAGCACCAAAGTTCTGGTCTCTTCTGCCACAGCACAAACCCACCCATCTCACCGCTGCCGCCCACTGATCTCAACAAGCTCTTCACCTTCAACTTGTTA
Source organism: Pyrus x bretschneideri (assembly GCF_019419815.1). Taxonomy (NCBI): domain Eukaryota; kingdom Viridiplantae; phylum Streptophyta; class Magnoliopsida; order Rosales; family Rosaceae; genus Pyrus; species Pyrus x bretschneideri. The sequence continues at coordinate 2,506,193 of NW_025999635.1, forward strand.
TTGCCACCATTCAAGCTCCTCTCTCCAGTACAAAACTCTGACGCCGTCATCTTCACCTTTCCCATTGCGTACATGCTGTCCACTGAATTCAAAGCCTTCTCTCCTCCAACTGCCGCTATGTATTGCTTGACTATGTACTTCGCCATTGAAACTTCCTACAAATCATAAAACACAAAAAATATTAAGGAAACTTAATATGTGACCAAAAGTTATATGTCAAACGCACTTTCATGGGACTTGACGTCAAATTCCTTACAATATAAGACGTTTATATTGTCATCCTAGGAATCTGGACCACTGATCTTCTTGTCAGATTGGGTGGTCCAAATTTCAGTCTAACAACATAAGCATTAATGTAGTGCATAATTTGATAAGAGAACGTTATCCTAATAATATTTTGAACAATAAAGTAAAAATGACTTACAATAGGTTGATCTTTGATGGAGCGGCTGATGGGTTGGTGATCTTTTGGAATTGGTAAGGGAATGAGAGGGGCTCCAGTGACTCCAAGCAAGAGCTGGACTTCGGCGTTTTTGCTTCCAAAAATCGCGTTGGCTGATTGTGATCGGTCGTTGTTTGAGGGTTTCATCCACGACTTCATGTTGTGCCATGAAGTGGTGGCGTTCTTGTGATCGCCTGAAATGTACATCTCTTCTGGGATTGGGACCTCGAGGACTGTTTCAAGCCCATATTCGCAGTCCAGATTGGGACAAAGCTTCCTCATGACGATGACAACAAAGATCAAGGCAGATTGAATGGCAAAAGAGAGTTTAAGAGGAGGGAGGAGGGGTGTGGGATTGGTGGAGAGAGCTATTCTATGTAGGACTGGGAATACTAAGAGAAATTGAGGTGGTTGCGAGTTGAGTCTTGGATTCAAAGGGAGGAAGTAGGGAGGGGTCTTTGCACTCTGCAGCTGTTAAACATTACCAACCAACCAATGGCTCTCACTCTAACGTGGTTTGCTTTGTCTGTGTCGTGTTTGCACGCTCCTCTCTCTCTCTCTCTCTCTCTCTCTCTCAAACTTGGTTTGTTTTTATTTTATAATTGAGGTAGATTGGCATCCAAGGAGTAAACTTCTCATCTGAACTCAAAGAGTATGTTGAATGAAAAAAAGGGTTAAAAGAATAGTGTTAAAGCTATTAATTAAAGGTAGACTTATTCCTTTGTGTGACCTTGATTTCAACTACCAACCAGGACCGTTTAGGCCCTTTAGGTTGTAGGAGTTGGATTACGATGACTTTTCGACGGTTAAAGTCAATAAACTTATAAAAATTATATTAAAGCGACAAGTATTTTTTGTCAATATGAAAGCAGTAAGCTCAAGGATCTTATGAATGGAGAATGGGAAAACAAAGAGATCATGGAACTTAATAATCAATAAGGACCTACTTGATCAAATTTCTGATTTTTAGTAATGAAAAATAAGGACCTGGTTGATCCAATTCCTGATTTAGGAAAAATGTCGTTGTATAAAGAAATTATGGATTGTAAAGTCGTATTAATACAAGAAATATTGAAAAATGCAATCTTAATCGCTTGAAGTAAGCCTCTTCAGAAATTCATATATTTTTATATTCTCCAAAATAGGATGTAGATGATTCTCTCATATCATAAACCTATACTTGATACTCACTCTTTTATCATTGCGAAATATATGTTGGATTGACTGCGTACAGTAAAACAAAGCTCATTCACAATACATCCAAAAAGAAAGAAAAAAAACAGACGAGAAAAAGATAAAGTAAAAAAAGTAAATAACTGTGGCATGTGTTGAATATAGGTTTCATACGGGAGAATTAAGAAAATAAAATAAAATATATAAATGTATGATTTCATTTTTAATGACACCGAACTTTTTTGTGATAAATCCTAAAAACTTAACAATAAATGATTAAGTTAAAATAATATCTGTATGATTAAGAGTGGATCAATGATCAGTTCCTCTAAATATCTTACAGCATCCACTTTACCGACTTTAACCGCAGCACATAATTTGACGCTAAAGCTTTTTACGCATTAAAACGGAAAAGAATATAATCATAATCATCATCATTGGATGATGCTGCCGGAGCATGCGACCGACATTTTTATTGAGTCGACACTCAATCTAATTTTCTCTCTCGATTCCAATATTTTTGCTGCTGCTGCTGCATTGCATTAGCTGTATCTGTACGTGCTTAATTATTTTTGTTTATTTTTTTAGTGAATTATTTTGCTTTGTTTAGCTAATTAAGCAATTTGTCTTTTGCAAAAGGGAGCTTTTGATATTGGTGCCTTATTCCCCAACTTGTTTGATTAAACATCTATAGGTTTTAAGTTTTAGATTGCACCGCCTCCTCTAAATGAGGAGCCAAGTAGATTACAAAACATGATTTCATTTTTCTAAAATTTACGAGCATTGCCATTCTTTCAAGCGTTGGGAATTTATTTATTTTTACCAGTAGATATTTTCCTTCTGAATTTAGTATTTCAATTCCATTAAAAATTATCATTATTTTTTTTATTTCGTTGTTATCCTTGGAATCTGGAAGTATTATCTCAATGGCTTATGAATTTGAATTGTATTGGTTGCTTACTCAATATATGACAACAATTGTACCCAAGTTAAATATGATATACAAACTTGCTTGGTACACGAAAAATGTATACCACTGTTAACGTGCCTATTTGGACTATCAATAAAAAATTTAAAATGTAGACTTTAAACAAATGTACCCAATTATTGACAAACGTACCATATACCTTCCAACAAATGTACTAAATTATAACTTTTAACGTACCTTTTTCTTATTCATTTGATTCTTGGGTGCATGTTATCCCAAATGCTTTGGTATATTTGAAATGCATAACTAAACGTACCAATTTTGTACAACTTACTTTGGTTGGGTACGTTTGGCATGATCAAGTTTGAAAATAGAATAATCTTTCTTTGTCTTATATAACTTGGATGAGTGACTAATTATTATTATTATTAATGGTTGGTACCTTTTTTGTGTAGTTGGTGTGTATGTATCAATATTTTGGTACATTTATTATGTAATGTTAATTTGGTGCATATCAATTATTTGAGATGTATAAAATACGTTTATTAATTTATTCGTACCAGTTATTTGGTACGTAAAATAATAATATTGTAAGACGTATCACTCATATGGTACATTCTAAACTATCCAAATGTGTTCTCCGTCCATCACAGAAGCATGCCTCTTAGGCGAGGTGGTTCCTATTTGGTATGTTTGAAGATATTGCCTCATACAAACTTCTGTTTGACTAGCTAATGCGACTGGTGGCACTCTCATTTGTAGTGCTATCATTTTTACCATACCAAATTAAGGGTTGCTCACCAAGCAGCATGCCCCAGATCAGAAGCATCGGTTAGAGAACAAGGAAAGAATGCTGAAGAAGAGTAGAAAAAAAAATTAAATAGCAACTTACCAGCCGCACCCACAGGTAGCAAAAAACATCAAAAACATCAAGCAACAAGAAACCTAAAAATACCTCAAAAGTGGATTACTATTCAAATGTGAATAAATAAATTTATGAAAGCAACCACTAATTCAAATGGAAGAGCCCATCCAAATTTTAGACGTGAGAATGAATCTGGATAAACACAACTAATAATTAAAAAATATATATCCCTGAATAAAAGGCCATGCCATGAAAAAAGAAAATGAAAAACCTCCGAAAAGGAGGATAAATTCGGAATTCAATATGTAGCATTTTAATTTGGAGAAATACATTAATGACATAAAAATTGATTAAATAAAAAAAATTTTGATGTGGCACCCAGTCAAAGTACCTTAATCATAATTTGAAAAGGCATAGATGTTTTATCAAAACAATGTAAAATTTAAGCACCTTAATTTAATTATCCCTTTGCAAAACAAGAAACTGGAGGATACGAAGCTCCTGGATTAAAACCCTAAATTAACTGAGTCGGTGTTGTGGGGTTGCGACACGTGTTGCTCTGCTCTCAATCATGTCCAGCACGTTCGTATGAAATCTTGAAAATATTATTGGTTTTTTTTTTTTTTTATTTGGATTAACTCTTATAATCCCTTGGAGTGGCGACGAGGTAACTATGTCTTATTGTTACAAAAAAAAAAAAAAAATGTATTGTTGTTACAAACATTCCAAGGGAGACGAGAGAAGTGATCTATCAAGATATGTAACGTTGTCTTGTATTATTGTTCATGATATTCATATTTAACCGACAATACAAAAACATAAACAAAAAAAAAAAAAAAAAAAACCTTAAGGCATCTGTTGGACTCTTATATATTAGCAGATGAGTTTATTATCTGATCCAAATAATTAACCATTCTCTTAAAGCGCTAGTCCATCATAGATATTTTCTGTTTAGGGTAGTGCTAGGCAATGTAGGACGTATATTTGAATGCACGCTCAGGTCAACCCGGGAAAAGGGGGGGGGGGGGGGGGGGGGGGGGGTGGGGACCGTTGTGGTATGATAAACATTATCGAATAGTACCTTTTAATGAGAGATATGAACAAGAGGCTTCAAGAAAACTAGTGTGACTATCTATTTAAACCATATTTGATAAATCATATGACATGATTATTGATAATTGAGTTATTACTGTAGGTATCAAATTTAGCATTCAGAAATATTTATTTATTTATTTTTAGTTCAACGATAGTTCTACTGCTAGACTAAGAAAACGAAGGACTTCAACCCATAATTTGGTTTTTATTTCTCACTTCACCACTTGCTGCTACGGGTGCTTCTAATTTCTAATCAAATTATTAAGCCATTTGATTATTATGATTTTCCTGTCATTAAAATCTTTTTTTTAGAATTAAAAGCAATTTGATATATAAGAAAAACGAATAGAGAAAGAAGGAAATCTTGAATAAGAGTTTCAATGACTGAGACGCGGATTGAAAATTTGTTACAGAAAACAAAGAAATTAAAGTAAGGTTCACTTTCATGCTGGGCCACGTGATGAACTGAGAAACAAAAAGCAATGTCTAAAAATATTTAGATATCACCGAAATTTCTGATGAATTTTCAGGAGTTTTCATCTGACTGTATCCCATTGAACTCTCATATAATTTCCTTGAAATATACCATTTTTCCTAACTGGATTGGTGAAAAGTCTCTGGAAGAACACCATCTCGATAAGTTTCTTTGCATACAAGTAATGCAGCTGTCAGTGTTTACTTTTCTTTATACAAGCTGTTTTCGAGTTTGGAGGATGTGGCAAACTAATACAAGACCTATCGTGCGGAAGCAACTTGTATTATATGTGTATACTGTCGCTATGACATCTCGTATCAATGATAAAAGAAATATTACATTATAATATTAGTACATAACCCATGGTGACTCGTATATTATGCCATGAAAGTCCTTGCCATGGAATGCACTTACTATTAACCGCATAAACCCTAAACTTAGAAGCTCATATATATCGAATACAGGATCTCGGGTAATCACTCGATGCAACTTATGAGCATAGCAGGCGTCACAACTCGCACAGACCACCATAATAACAAACAAACAATTATTTCAATTTGTTTCTTTTCCAATTTTTGGCATTAGGAAACTATGATTGATTCGTCCACTTAAAAATTCAAAAACAAAGAGAATGAATTCCCTACCCGGCCTAAAGAATTGGAGATTATTTGGAGTGAGTTCCCACCGCGACACCCAGCACGAGCTGTGTCTGTCGCATATTAAGATGGCGATCGCCAATCACGGCACCTTCCATGCAGGAATTCGTGCATGGACCAAATATCTGTTTGTTTGTGAATTTTGACATCTCCAATGGAAAGTGCAGACAGCACTCACCTCCCAGGGTGCTGACAATGTTCGTCTTTTCCATCTCCTACCTTTGCTTTCTGGACCCCTAACCACGTGTCCCATGTTACCATATTATCCATTTATTATCCATTCCTAAATTTCAATTTGTTTTGACATATTTTTTATGGGATTCACATATGTTTATGTATATGTGCCAGTAAAACACATGACAAATCGAGAATCGAATTAATTTTAACATCCGTGTGTTGATAAACGTTGTAGAAGCCAGAGATTGAAACAAGTTTAACGCTCATCCCGACATATTCCAAAGGTTTCTTCAAAAGTTTTTAGATATATGCTATTCATGATCGTAGAACATTATGTACAAGAGCAAACACTCTTGACGACTTGAGCTGCAAGCCTCTTAAAGGTCTCGAAAACTTTAAGCATCGATGTCTCATGAAGCATGCCAAGTTTCTGTACTAGTATCCTTACCCAACTTTTTGTCAAACTTACCAAATTTCAGGGTCATTAATAGAAATATAAGCAGTAACCATTCGGCTTGAATGTCAAACCATACTATGGACTGGTTTGGTATTGCTATGCTTTGAAAAAAAATTTATTTCTGATGTACTGTGAGAATAAGCTCATTTTTACTGTTTCAGGTTTTCAGCTTTTTTTCATCCAAAATTGTGAAATAAGTTATTTTTAAATGTTTACCAAACACTTTTTTTAGCTCAGCTTTTTTTCATACCCACTTTTTATAAAAACACATCAATACCAAACCAGTACTATCTGTGTTTGACCTTGGTCGATCCCGATGGCCGATTGCTAGAACACTGCTCGGTCTCAGCAAACACATTGCTTGCAAAGCCAAGGCAATTCAATAACCAAGTTTAAGTTGAAATGGCTCCTCTGAATCCCCAGTTTTCAAACTTTTCACCCAGTTCCCATAACTTGCCTCCAAGAATTTAAAATTATAACTTGCAGAATAAGAAATTTCCCCACTAGTTTATTATGTTCGAGAATTTCCATTTAACCCATGCTACCCAAAAAAGAACCGAATTGGACGCAGACTCCAAATACACCCCATGGTAGGATGGAAACTTAGGTATGATTGTCTGACTAGAAAACTCTCATACCAATTAGACTAACATGGGGCAGGGTGAAACCAAAATACAGATAATCTCATGCTTTTAGAATGGCATCCCTTCGGATGGCCTAATCCGAGTGCCCCTATACAGAAAAATCTTACATGCTTATACAGCAATACTGCACAGTGAAGCATATCTGCCACAAATCTTATACATATAATTGGTTGTTTTTTCTCTAATCAAGCATCTTGAGTTGCGACAAGAAACTACTATGGTGATGCAAATTCAATTCAAGTTTTGACGATGGAAACATAAGTTACACAACCTGCTGAAAAGGCTACTTAATATATAAACAAGTAGGCAGAGAGAAACAGCCAACTCCAACATAGTTTTTGGAGGCACGGGTACGAGGAAGGTACCGTTGAGTGCTTGTTTGCTACCTCTCTATGACCACCAAAGTAAAATGCGCAACCCAACCCTCTACACGAGGTTTTCATGAGGGCACATTGAAGTGAAACAACCACGAGATGACAAACGCAAAGACCATACAAGCTAGTAAGAAGTTCAGGAAGCGGTGACCCTGCCAGAAGTTTCGGCTCTCTGGTGTCTGCACAGGGGCACCTGCTACTGCTGCTGCCAGTGCGGCTTCATCATGCCACTGCTCCGCCGACTCAGCTTCACTCAAACCAGACACATTACGTGCGGTTGATCCACATATCTCACAGGTTCTGCAATCATATATATTTAATCCGGAAGTTGAGCAATAATAACACAAACATAAAATTGTAAAGGATACCCCAAAGAAACATGTGAAAAACAACTCCTTTGTTTGGTTACAGGTAAGCAATCTGAACTAAAGATTTGATATTGAATAGAAGATATTTCTTATTCTAAAGGCAGAACTGAAGAAAGAAGCAGGTGCATAGTACACCTGTCATTCAGCATCCCTCCTGGGAGCTCTATGAAACTTTTTAGTTAGGGCACAGTTATTAGCGTGAAACGCCATTCCCTGTATTCATATAAGAAGGATTAGATTAGAAGTTGTCACATATCTCATGCCACAACTGGAAACCTGATGTCCAGTTTTTTTAATAAGACAATGGATTCATACTAAATGAATACATCAAATGGAACAACTTCTTACTACGGTGTGGTAAAAAGCACGCACATTTCCTTGCTCTATGCTTTGGTTAGAGTCACAAAACCTGCGTGTAAGACTTGGATCTTACCCAAAACAATAACCTACATGTTCGATTTCCTATGGAAACACAAAAAAAACCTATTTGGAATTTTGCATAAACGCACAAACATTTTAATCCAATTACAAGGAACCAAATCAAGGAATAGATATAGAAAAGCTTTTTATGAAAATGGTTTTAGAATGTCAGAAAAGTTCGACAAGAACCGAATGAGATTTTTACTTTAATATGAAATTTAAAATCTCTATCTTTTCCGGTATGTACTTGTTTTCTACCATCTCAATCAGATTGATATTGGTTTCTGCCATAATTCCCTTTAAAAATATACCAAGCATAAAGAATCTATGAGGTCATCAGGATTTGATAAGCAATGCACCTTACAACTCTGCATGAAAAGCTTGTCAACTTATAGCAAGCACTTAATAGATGAAAGGTACAAAGTCGTGAATGAAAAAGTAGAATGCACCACCAAGCATAAAGAATCTATGAGGTCATCAGGATTCGATAAGCAATGCGCCTTACAACTCTGCATGAAAAGCATGCCAACTTATAGCAAGAACTTAATAGATGAAAGGAACAAAGTTGTGAATGAGAAAGCAGAACGCACTACGCAATCAATTTCTATTTCAGTTATTTTCCTTCCTTTTTCTTTTTGACACAAATAGAAGGACACCAGGCAATTTAAAGGTTTTTGTCTAATGGGAGTAGGAAAGGTAAAAAAAAATTCAACCTTCAGAAACCTTCAAAGTTAAAACATTACAAAATTCCGAAGAATTCAAGAGTAGGCTAATAATTTCGGAACATAATACGGAGCAAAACACGGAGAGTAGCTTGAGGAGAACAAGGGAATATAAGCATGTTTTACTAGAAGCAATGGAAAATGTAAGCTCGAGTGAAACAAAGATATTTGTTCCCCAATTAGCTTTTGCTCTGACGATGCACAAAGGTATTACTGAGATGATTGTTGTTTATACATACTTGATCTTGTAATGGATTCAAACAAAATTATACAAACCTAGAGACTTAAATGCAGAATTTTTCCACTTAATTTGTGGTGCTTTTGACAAGACAAACCTACTTCATTCGGTGATCAATCTTCATAAGATGGCATCTTACAACAGTTTGAGCCGTCAAGTCGGAAAATTCATAGTGGGTCAATATCAGAAAAAGGAAACTTGGTAAAAGCACATTATTATTTCCAAAACATCCATCATGAAGATAAATGTACGTGGAAAACACATGTTCAATACAGGTTTACCGAGTCAAGTAATTTCAGTTAACATATCATATCAGAAGAACGTGCAGAAAAAACAAATTATTTGACCTTTACAAAGCACACATCACCAACCAGCTTGTCCAACCGGGATGGCGGAAAAAGCGTCGGAAAGGAGTGAGAGAAATGCAAAGTGCAGGCATTCCAACAAGGCAAGAATGGGAGAAGAATCATGTGCACAGTTGGAATTCCATGCAGGACTGCGGGTGCTTTCGACTTTCGCTTTATTAAGCTTTATGCTCTTGATTTACACTAATATGCTTTTTCTTTAAAGCACCACACAAACTTATTTTAATTTAGGTTTGCATTATCATGTGCAAACGTGAGTTAGGCCGGTTGGTCAGAACAATGTGCTCGCCTCTTCCATATTCCTTTCCCCCGTAAATTAGCGAAGATTAGAATATCGCTTTGTCAAAAGTTTGCATTATTGTGTTCTTCTCATTAGGTAAAACAATTTTTCCAGCATTATCCCCAAATTATACTTCATATTACACAATCCTCAGAAGAACAACATAACAATCTAACCTAGCATTTCAACGAAATCACTGCTAACAGATAAAAGTAAATAAATTAACAGCTGGGTAATCTCCAAAACACAGAAAGATTTAACCTTTGAATGTAAAAAAAACTTACTTGTTACCCTTGATCTTGAACCAAGCCTCAGCACACTGCTTATGGGCAGCAGCCAAATCAGCCTTACAAGAACACCCCAGCTCAATAGGAATCCCAGATTCATGATTCGTTGCATCCATGCTCAGGTGACAAATCCTGCAATCCCTCTCCACTTTCGCCACGTGCATCTTCACCTCCTCCAGATCCACCTCCACTGAACTCTCCGACGCAGATGATTCCCTCTCCACGATCTCAGACCCTGACTCAGTGGAGCACCTCTTCTCCTCATCCTCCGACCCCTCGGAGCCGGACTCAGGATGGCTACGTCGACCCGTGGCGGCGCTGCGGCGTCCCACATCCCCCTCCTCCACATCAACAACCACGTGGGCTTTGTCTACGGCTGCCATTTGCAAAACCCAAAGAGAGAATCTTCATGTAATGGCTCTGTGCGGCCGATATTATCAATGCCCACAGAGGTTGAAGAAGCTCTCAACCCAGTAGGAAGTGGGTTTCTTAGATTTCCAGCAACCGGGTCCTGTAGCGGTTGGTAACCCCTCCCTCTCTCTCGCCTCTCTCTCTCTCCTCACACCTCACTCCTCACTCCTCACCCTCAGTGTCAGTGACCAAGGAAAGATCTTTTAAATAGAATAATGGAGGAAAATAAACGCACACACTAAAAAAAACCCAAAATGTTTGCAGGTGAGCAGGTGAAACATAATAACATATACAGCTTCCTGATTTGTGTCCCCCAAAACAGACGACTTTGACCCCTCCCTCCCTGCTCCTCTTCTTTTTTTGGTTAAATTAACAGCATTAGTGTGTTGTTTAGTGATCATAAACAATAAATAACGTGCCACCACAGTGATGAGGGAGATTAGTGTGTGTTTATTTGCTAATCTCTCTGCTTAATCATTTCAGTTGAGAAGATAAAGGAGGAGGGTTTTTTTTCTCTGCTTAATCATTGTGATTGAGAAGATAAGAGGAATAAGATTCTTTTTTAAAGCAACTTATGTGAAACGATGTATTATTATCGTGGCAGAGAAAGAAGTGATTGAGGTGACTTTAGAAAACTGTCGTACAGAGAGCACCGAAGTTGCATGCATCAAAAGCAGATTTCACTGTCTTCTTCACCCAAAGCTGCTTTTTTCAATCTGCTTCTGTTTCACTTGCGTAACTGACATGAAGACCCCATACTTTTGTATGAGGACCGTCCACTTTAACTTGTGGAAAGACAGACATGCCCATGTAGTTCTGATGTGTAACTGATAACACTAGTTGTCTGAAGGGTATTATTGACTGTTCACAACATTAATTGATTGAGCAAAACATAGGCTAGCAATGTGGGCTGTTCCTTCATCATGCAATTTAGGGTAAGTTGAAAATTTTCTTTTTAACCTCGTGTTTGCCAAAATCCTAAATTAAGCTTTTGGTTAAAATTAAAATATGTGGGGCGGCGCGGGGGGGGGTGGTGGGGAGACTGACAAAGGAGTTGTTGTAACGGATAGAGATCATATTCGGATCTCTTTCTTTAAAACTCAAAGATCAAATTATTTGGACCTTTGAAATTTGATCCAACGTCTAAAAACAGAGAATTTAGTAAAAACGTTTAAAAATTATAATAATTTTTTACCGTTGGATCAAATTTCAAGAGCCGGGATCACTTGATCCCTGGGCTTTGAAGGAAGAGATCTGGAGAGGATGTCTTTCCCTGTGTAACCACTCTTTTAATATATTTCCTCCCAACAGGATTCTTTCCGAATCCTTTTGGTGAGAATTTTGGAAATTCGTAAATCGTATTCATTCATCGTATATTGTGCGGTCAATTTTTGTCAAGTACTGTTTATATTTAATTTTAAATAAAAATATTTAAAATGATTTATAATCGCACGATGTACGATGAACGAATATGATTCACCGATTCCTAAGATCTTTAAAAAGATGATCCGGCGAGCATCTGGATTCTATTTCCTCATCCTTTGAAAACCAAATTTAATGATTAAATATTTGAAAAAAAAAATGAGGTGGGAATGTCCAACCATGTCATCTGTAGAGCATTTTTGACAAAAAGATGAAACAGTTATATTTTGATCTATTGAGTTACATTAATCCAGTTGGATGTGAAAGCTGCTCAAATCAGACAACGATACCGATTTTCTCTTCCAATGTTCACTACACGAGTGACATATTCTTAAATGGAGAATATGGGTCAAGCTTGAAGCTTGTTTTGAGTCTTATGATCGACTTGTGATCCTATTCAGCCTGTTTATGACGGGCCAAGTATCCACTTGTTTTAGCTCCTTTTTATAAGGATCATAGACCAAGCCAGGTCAGGTAAGCCCAAAATCTTTTCTTTATGGGAGATGATTTTCGGCACTTCTTCTGCAAGTCCTCTTTATTTTTAAGGAAACTAATGAAAATGGTTTGAAAAATTTAAGTTTTAATGATAAGAACAAAATAAAGGATAAAATGAATAATACCAGAATTGACTTTTTAGTGTAAAATTGTGGTTTTTCATTAAAATGAACAGTACCGCGGACTTTTCGTTAAAATTCCCTTATTTCTAATCTTGGAATTGAACAGAAAGGAGAATTAAAGGAATTAAGGGACATAAAGATACGAGCATATAGGCAATGATTTTGATATTTCATATAATGATTTTCACGCTCATTTTAACTTCTAGCACTCCCACCCTGAATGTGAATAAACTAGAAAATAATCGATTTGAAGTGCCAAAGTTTTATCAATCAAGTTTTTGGATGCCAAAGTTTTATCAATCAAGTTTTTGGATTTGGGATAAAAGCACTTGTATAAAAGCATTTACTAGTCAACAGCTTCTTTGCTCATGACAAAAGGGGTAGAGAAGTACCTACATACATAACTTTGATGAAATGCCCTCTTAAATGAGATAAGTCAAAAGTGAAAAGCCTTCTAAATGAAACTGGAGACTTTAACTTAATCTGCTGTAAATTAACCGGTCTGTACCGCTATAACCGAAACACCCCGAAGACTGAGGAAGACCGGCCATGAGTTCTAGCTCAATCCCTCAACTTCAGTTGGCATTGCAAAAGTCTGTCTAGGCACCTGGGTTGATAGCACGTCCGTCATCATTCCCATCAACTTGTTTCTTCCTTCCTCAAAGCACATATGGTCATTCATCGGAGTGTTTGCTGGCAACCCCATTTGCAAGGTAGTGGCAGCTGCTTGAAAGACTCTCTGGCTTGCTACGCTCTCTGGCATCCTAATCCCATTACTCTCAAGGCCACTCTTAATCCATGCAATCTTGTTCAAATCCGTAGCAATGGAGATTAATTCGTGGCTGGAGAAAGGGAGAGGCTCATCATACTCAACGAACTCAGGCCCCAACAATGAGCTTTGAGAATGCCCCTTGACTCGATCACAGCAACTGTGGCCACAGCGTTGAGGAACCATAGGCTCATTGCATGCACCGTCAAGGAAGTTGTCAAAGCCGAAATCTAGTTTAGTTATTGGGACCAAAGGGCCATGACTTGGGACTGTCCATGAAAAAGATGAAGCATTTGCTGGACCACTTGGACGGTTATAAGCACTAAAAGCACTAACACGTGCCACTGGACGACAAGTGGTGGACTGGAGAGTTGGATGGTCACTTGGCTCGGCAATAAGAGTAGAATTGTGCTTTGATTCGGCAGTGCCAGAACCCTCCTTTGCATGATTTCTTACGTCGAACTGGTTTGGTCTATTTTCCATCAAGACCTCTCTTCCTTCATGAGTCTTGAATGAACTGATATTCCCAACTGACAGGGTTTCTTCTGAGGATGCATTTTTTCTGTCAAAGGTGTCATCTTCCATCGTTTCCCCATGTCCAGTATTAAACCTTCCTTTATCAAAGCACTTGCGCCTTAGTGTAGAATTCCAATGGTTCTTGATTCCGTTATCTGTTCTACCTGGAAGAAGCTTTGCAATTACTGCCCATTTGTTCCCATGGATAGCATGTGCTGAAACTATAATACGGTCTTCTTCCTCTGCATTAATTAAAGTTCCGTTGAGAAAACTTCAGAAAAAGCAATGAAGCAAATAAATATACAACTTTAGACAGAAAGGTATGCCAGTATCAAATTCATTTAAAATATTTCTCAAAATGTAATGACAACAAAAGCAATCCACGCAAGGACAAGATTACGAAGTTTGCAGGTAAATAATTTCCAGCTATATTTGATTTACTAACCTGAGGTCCTGAACCAGCGGCAACATTTTAGCAACAAGAGAACCAGCATGATACAAAATCTTAATGCAATTCCAAACAACATGAACCGAGGTTAACCCAAGGACGTTTACCTTAATCAATCAATGATCCCTGGGGACTAATAAAATAGATGAACCACCTAATTAAAACGATTTGATGCACCAACCCTACATGTACACAATATCCTGTAAAATGTATCACCAAATTGTGACCACAACTTCAAATACGTTCTTCCATCGTGGTGTTATAGATCATTCTGAACTTTCCAAATATTCAGTTACATTCATTCCTTAAACATTGTCCAAAAGTTGCATATAAAGAAGAATCAAGAAAGCTGAGAATCCACATACATACAAAATCACAAATTAACAAACAGATAGATCACGACAAAAACGAAATATGTTAACATTATGGAAACAACGTACTCGAGACTGAAAACCACACTAAGAAAAAGACCGCGCTAATTGGAGCGTTTATGTACACATTGGACGGTCCAAACACAATAGCAGTTCCAATATCAACAAAATTCGAACAAATTTGTACCATGCTAGACTAACTGCATATCTCTCAAGGTTCCATCTTTAATCTTGAAATCATATTCGACACTAACGAAATGCTTGGCTCCTCGATCAACACACTAGACATACGATATACCAACATCAATCCCACCCCTTTTGTGTGCCGACAATTTTTCGAAAAATGACATACTACAGCTTTGATTAAACAAACAAGAAACCAAGAAGACACTTCCGACATATGTAACAAACAAGACAGTGACAAGAGTTCACAAACAGCTTCGAATTCGAAAAATCGACACTCGAAAATTCAGAATTCCACTGATTAAGCACATCCTAATCGAAATTCAGTAACCGTCAAAATCCAAACATAACATAACAAAACCAATCAAACACAAACAGAGAAAATATCAAAACGAAAATGGCGGCGATTAAATTACCAGAAAAGGGTTTACGCTTGACGCAGGGGTCAAGCTGATTACACCACCTCAGCCGGCACGACTTCCCAGACCGTCCGGGAATTCCTCGGGCGATCAGGCTCCAATTCCTCGCCCCGAAGTTGCCCACGAGCCGGCTCAGCACCGCGTCCTCCTCGGGCGACCACGGTCCCCTCACTTTCCCGCCGGGCACTGCGCCCTCGTTCAACTCGGCCTCGGTGCCGGGGCGGTCGTCGGCTTCTTTGGGGACGGCGTCGTTTGGGGCCGTCATTGGTGGTCGGTTCGGGAGGCTTCGGTTGGCTTGTTTTTATGAGTACCTACCCAGCAGACCAAACCTCTGCCTTTTTAACTGCACATAGGAAAGCGATTAATGTGGGACTGGCCTTTTGCGAATGTTTCGGATTCCGGTTTTGTACGGCAGTTTTTTTTAAATGACCAACGTGTCCCCGTGGGTGGCGGGACGACGTCGTTTGCTTGTTATGAAACTTGAGTCTTCGTGTTGACTTTGTTTGCACTTTGGCTTTTTAACCCCTGTATTCACCCTTCGCCTTCGGTCACCAAAACGACGGCTTAGCTTTTGTCGTAGTCTCGTACGGCTGCGTTTATTGCATTAAATTATCGAACTGAACTCATTTCGGAAGTTAAGTTGGACTGGTTTAATTAAATGGTTTGTACAGTATCAAAATAAGAAACAAAATAATAAAAACAATAACAATTAATTCTCTTTGTTTCTTTTTCTTCTTTTTTATTATGTTTTTTCTTTGAGATGTGATATCCACACATCTTATTTTCCTTCTCACACATTTTTTTAATTTTCGATCATCGGATCGGATGAATTGAAGAAGATCAATAGACATAAATTATTAAGGGATGTGTGAGAAATAAAATGAGGTGTGTAGATAGCACATCCCTTTTCTTTTCTAGAACTCTCGCCCTCTCTCTCTTCTTGTCCAACTCCTTCTCTATCTCTCTCTTGATGGTCTCATTGATCCTCCATTTCAATCCATCAAAGCTCCCAAATTCCACAACTTTTCTCCAATCACAAAACACAAACCTCAAAAATTAAAACCCAGTATTCTGTATTTCAACAACCCCATAATCCAATCCCAAATCAAAGTGAAGAGGGTCACAAAGGTGTTTGATTTTCACTCTAACACTAGCCCTCCTCGCTAACAATCATATTTTTAAATTATTTCAAATAAATGTCTACATAGTTTCTGATTGAATCGATTTTTGTATGAATAATTTATAACTTAAAACTTAAAATATAGACAATGCAAATTAGGCATTACAACCCGTCCGCGTTTCTATTACTCTATTCTTTGAAAATGAGTTGGAGAGATTAAGGCCCTTTAAAATAGATATGGATCATCTCTGGATCTATGCATCTTAATTCTAGAGATTCATCAATTCGAATCATTGAAATTTAATCAAACGGCTATAAACAGGATTCACGTTAAAAATTATAATAACTTTAACCGTTGAATTAAATTTTAATTATCCGAATTAGTGGATTCTTAGGATTATGATGCATGGATCAGGAGAGGATCCATGTCCCTTTAAAATATTTTAGCAACTCAATCAGTCAGTCTCTCGATTTGTGAACCCACACAATTTGCTTGAATTATTGTGATGTGATTGCTTCTAGATGTTCTTAGACTTTCGCAAAATAAACGTTTTTTATTCTTGTTCAGGTTCTTGTAAGTTTGAAGTAAGCGTGCACAACTTCAATTTACAATGTGTATTGCTGCCCTGCACAGAACAAAGTGAGGAAAACTACAATATCTGAAGCGTGTTGAGATAAGCATCTTTTATTTTTATTTTTGAGGTCCTTAATTGTGTTCTTAGACAGTGACACAGAGTAAATGATACGATTAGGATCGCTGTTTACAATGTTACTAAGGTCATTTCTAACCAAAGAGTTCAGAGGGCTGAAAATAATCCGAAAACCGTCTTCAACTGAAGGCCAGGCCAAATGGCTCATGGGCCAAGGGCTAAAGAGCCAACTGGCCGGCCCAAAGCAGTCAGCCAACTAGCCTCGGGCCAGGATACATGATGATGTCATATTTGATTTTTCTTTTTCCTTTTTTTACAGTTTTTTTTTAGAAAATTTAAAAATTCTATTTTTTTTCCTATAACTTTCTAAGTCATTAAACAACATTAAATAACATTAAACAACATTAAACAACATAAAAAAAATTAAACAACATTTTTAAAAACATTTAACAAAATGAAAATTATTGACAATCCATAACATAAAATTATTGAGGTAATTTAATTTAAGTAACCATAGTAGTTCAATTAAAATAATAAATCATGTTTGGCCCTCGGTTGGAGATGGTTTTTTTTTTTTCACATGGCTATGTTCTGCCTATGGCCCTCTGGCCTCTCGGTTGGAGATGGTAAGAAATATGGTCATGCACTGTTCATTAAAAAAATTAATTTATTGGAGGGTCAAATGGCTAAAACGAGTCATCCGGCCAGCCTTCAGTTGGAGATGGCCTAATTATACTCGTTCAAATAAATGCAATAAAACCCCGCGAAGCCTCTATGTGTAACCTTAGATGAATAGTCAACCATGTATGTTTAGTGACATTCGTTTTTTTACATTTTTGAAGGAAATTTTTTGCTCAAATCGACAATTGTTATCACAAAACAAAAGGCGTTGAAATGATAAAGAGTAATATAGACAGTCTGACTTGATCAATGTGTTGAATGTTTCTTACACAATACCTCAACGTAACTTGTTGGAGAAAGTACGTAAAATCTCTCATTGAGAACTTGAGAAAATAATCACCAAAATTGACATGTGCAGTTTCACTACTAATAGCACCGAGACTTTTCGTGACAAAAACTCAGCACCTGTCAATGCATAAAACTTAATTATGGTGCCCCTTCTAGAAAATATTGTACTTATTACAAGTTTAAGATTCTGAAAAATGTATGCGCGTAGATGCCCAGGTTCAATATTGACATTAACGTTGGACTTCTTCAAGCCTTTTAATTTGTCCATGCATTAGGCGTATTAAGGAGTAGATGTGCTTAAGTTAACGAGTTAATTTCGTTCCATGTCCATTTTTTCCTTGTCTTTTGGCCTCAATACAATCATTCTTTCCACACGCATATATATCCATAATTTTGCCTCTTCCCCAAGAAGTCAAGAGTCACCATATTTAAATAAATTTGGTGATCGGAAGTTTCTATGGAATTTTGTCTTTTCAAACCTCTAATTTGACTAGGCTCGTTTGGATCAGCCTCTCTCAGCAGGCCCTTCAATAATACATATATCTGGCCCTCTCTTCTTCCTCTTTCACAATCACAACCAAATCATCAGCTCAGATAAAGAAAGAAAACCAATAAAATTTAAACGAAAGAGAGAGAAAAAAAAATCCTGAAAATTACCACAACATGTTCAGCCCTTTCAGCTGTGCCAGTTTTAGTCACCAAGTAGAAGAAGATGATGAGCACATGATTTCAACTTCGCCTCCATCTCCAAGAAAATCATCAAGATCGAGAAGCGTTGGCCTGATTTACAGAAGACACAACAAGGACAGCAAAAACCCCTATTCGGACCGGGGCCTTGACAAGTTTTCTGCACTTGTAGCTGACCTAGAAGAGAAAAGGCAGAAGATTTATGCGCAAATGGACCCGAAAGACAAATCTTTTGTGCGGTTCGTATTCAAGGACGAGACTGATACAAGTGCTCCGGTTCCAATCGTGATCAAACTGAAAGACAAAAAGGAAGACAAAACAAAGACAACTAGTGATCGTGAAGAGAAGCATGCAAACCCTAATTCAGAAGCCTTTGAAAATATTGACCAATCCCACATCGACAAGAAAGACATGAAGCAGAAGCAACCGAGATCGGAATCTGATCAAGAGAGCAAGAAGGGGAGATTTTCAAGTTGGAAAATGAAGTTGGATGAGTGGAGAAAGCCATATTATTATTTGCCGGTCGTTGTGATCTTTATTTTGGTGCTGTTGACTTTGTTTGGGCGGTCGTTTGCCATATTGTGTACGTCTATTTTTTGGTACGCGGTTCCAACTGTGAAAGAGAGCTCGAGTAATGCAAGGAGGCCGGTGGCATCAAAGAAGAAAGATTATGTTATTGAGTAGCAATAAGATGTTAGTTGCTGAGGGAAGTACAAACGCCGTGGCTATACCCCCATCTCAACGACAGAGTCACCAGAAAAGTTTGTGATATCATGGTCGATGATTGTGAGAGGGGAGAAATTGAACACAACATCACAATACTGGTGAGTCTTCTTAATTACTTGAGCTGCAAGCGGGTTTGAATATTTATTTGATGTGTTGATAAATGTAAACAATGTGTAATATATGAGATTAGAGTATTTCCACGTAGGTTTAGTGACATTTGTGATTGAAATTCATTTGTTTGATGATGATCCAGTTATGGTACTTTGATGTAAGTTGTAGAGAATGCACATTATTTTAAATTGAGTGGATGTTCACGGTAAATTTCTAAACAAAAGCTTAAGGATTCGATTTAGGATTAAGCTACTGTATATGAATCAATATAATCGTCTGGCGTTTTTTACCAGTCAAGAACAATTTAGGAGAACAATTCAAGTCAGATAACCATTAATTAATCTATTTATATATTGGACAACAATATACTTTGAAAATTCTGGTTCTGATCCTTTTGCTAGAATATATTGTATAGTCAACGTTTCTCCTCTTAATTTTCTTTTAAGGCTCTCCTCTTCATTCTTAACAAGCAATTTCCATATGTTTCTTATGTCTTTTTTTAAGGTTTTTTTAGATAAAATAGTCTCTTATTGATATAATTTCTCATTTTGGGTATTGATAATGAAAATCTATAGAAGTGATCCCTAATTTTGTCCCCTGTAAATTATTTTGGTTATTCTGTGAAAAATCTGTCAATATACTCGTTAAGTGGAGGGATTGGTTGGACAAATATACCCTTAAAAAGGTGGTCACGTAGTCTTTCACGTGACAATTTAAAGAGGATATTTTACGGAATAACCAAAATGATTTACAGTGAGCAAACACATAGACCACTTCTATCGATTTTTGCTGTCAGGACCAATGAAGAGTATACCCATTTTAGGGACCATTTTGGTTATAAAAGAAAAAATATGTTTAATGACTTTCTGATGTTTTCTTGTGAAAACCGTTGTGTTTGGACACAATTTCCACGAGTTTCAGAAGTTTCTTGTTGAACCAAAAAAAAGGACACAATTGGTCCATTCTTCAATTCAATGGCCTCAAATTGGGGGATGCGTCAAGCCCATATTGTCCGACAAATTTTTGGAGGTGCATCAGGCCCATAACGTGTATGGGCTATTTTACTCCATCTTACTTGCTATTCGTAAATTAATGCATGATCTTTCTTTGGTAAGGTAAATTAAAGGAATTGGATGAAGGCTAGCCTAATACTATCATTATCCTATGATTTACATTCTTATAGGATAACTAATTCTTAAACAAAATTAAGGTGGTTAATCCCACTAGTCCGACCTGTGAACTAGACTCTCAGCACGTTACGACTTCTTTTTTTTATATAAAAAAAAGAGAACATAATTCTATTGATGGACAAATAGTTACAAATGATGCCAACATGAGTACATAAACTTTAGTGACCAAATCCTTGATCTAGAGGTAAATTTGCACAAACATAAAAAAGAATTAAACTCGAAGTGGCTACCACACAAAACAAATGCACTAGTACAAATCTGTCATAATGACAATAAATGCAACAAACACACATCAAAATCATTGCTATACAACAAGACCACAACAAAGCTATCGCCACAAGTTGTGACCACAAACACAACCCTCTAAAGTTTTTATATTGCTTTGCACGACACGAACATAACATGAATATAAACAGATAAATCTGAACATGACTCATCATCAACCCCATTAAACCTAATATAATCTAGTCACTTAACAACAATTAATCAAATCCATTCCACCAGGTGAAAACCCATATGTAATTGTGTCTATTTTCTACTCTTTGGACATATATTAATCCCTAATTTAGTAGCTAGTAGAAGTTCTTAATTAGACTTGGGTCTTTCACGTGTTCCATGCAACTTTTTATATTCCCTTTTATCCTATGTGAATTTGATCATGTGTTCGATCTTTAATTAGGCACCAATGAAAAATCAAAGGAGCAGCATCTATTCCATCGCATCTTAGACCACTCTTCACATCACATGGCCCCTACCTTTCGGCCATGACATGGATTTCACACTAAAAAACTTGCTTTATTTTCTCAAAGCTAGAGAGAAGATGATCAAAAGGCAAAGCAGTTCCGTTCACTTTAGGGTAAGTGAGTGTAAGCAGCAGCATCAATATTCAATGGAGAAGCAAGATGATGACGAATGCCAAATCAAGAAGTGCATGTTTTTTCCAACCAACCGAATGACCAAAATAGTCAATCAATGGCCTTTCCTAGGCAGACACAGATGCCCCGCAAACGCATCCTGACGGCGATTTTTAGGGCAGCAGCTGGAACTTCTCATGCTCCATGGATCGCTGTCTTTGATGTGATTAATATTTACTGTTCCTGGCATTAATTGAAGAAGTTGGGGTTTACCATAGGGCAATAGAAGGAGTAACCTTAATTACTTATAAACACGTGTAAAGTTCATTATTTTCCCTCATGTGAGAATGAGATTCAACTCTCAACATGCCTTCATGTATAGCGAATCTTCCGGTCTAACAAGTTAACAATACAAATTGAGTGACGTGGGGCGTGTGTGGCCGTTGGGCTTCACATGTTAGACAATACCATTGAGAAGTTCAGGTTACACCATAAAATCAATTGACTATGACATTTAGTACTATGGTATAATGGTATTCATCTTCACTTGTAAGTGAGAGGTCTTAGGTTCAATTCTCGTCAAATGCGAATTTGAAACACATTATTGCTAGCCAATTATGAGACTAAGCCCACCCCTCCCCCTTATTGTAGATAATATTGTTTGTTAAAAAAAAAAAATCAATTGACAATATGAGGAGTAACCCTTGATGCGGGATTCAACTCTCATAACGCTGTTTACTTTTTGGAAAGTGATTTTTATGCATTATTTTTCTCCTCACGTATGTACACCCTTGACTTTTAGGGCAGGAGGAGATAAATTTAAAAAGGAGGTGGGAAAATCATTAGAGTTATGATAATCAACCTGAAGTAAAATTACGATACTCCTAGTATCATTGAATTTTACAACGATGTATTTTTACGAAGCCCTTTGGATTAGACAAAGCTAACTGGTGAAGGATGGTTGGGTAAAGGACTATATATAAATGAGGTACTTAATGATAAAACCCACTAGATTGAGATGTATTATTTCTTAAGCATAAATACAATAAGGGATGCAGTATAAGTTAACATTAGGGTTCCTCACAAAGATCGTTCTCATTAAATTAATTCATTTCACGCATTATAACCTTGTTTTACGTCAAGAGGTCAAATTCATACATGACATATGCAGACACACACACCTAACTACCAAAGCAAAAACGGACGACAAAATATTTTGCTGCAAAGTATTGATCACCTGCTACCTGCAGATAAGGACTCTATATATACACCAAACACCCGTAGAACTATACAGGTTCAAAATTTTAATTAAGTAGAACGAATTGCAGAAACCAGGACATGCAAAACACAATGAGATGACCAAAAGGATCCAATGTGACAGCTAGCTAGATATTACCCACAAAGTTAACATATAACTCACGTCCCCACAAAAAGAAATTATAATAAGCAAGGGTTACCCAATAAGTAATGACGAAAACCCTTATGTATAAATATATGTTGTGCTCGCACAGACACATATTTTGACAAACTTTTTAGTAGTTCTTATTTCATAACTTTTATTAAGAATCCGAGTCGTCTATATTTTAATTCATCATTTATGAATCATATTTGCAAAGAATTAGACAAATAAAAAACTAAGACATTTATTTGTAGTGAAGAAAATAGACGTATACACTTTTACAAAGAAACACTAAAATGAATACCATTTAATTAAATTGTCATAAAATTTAGGTGATTTTTGATAGAGATGAGTTTTGAGGAAATACCTAAAAGATAAACAGTTGAATCGTTGAAATACATTATGGCTTAAGAATGCGGATCAAATATAGAATAGGATTAGGGGGAATACACATGATTTTTCACACACATTTTAACACACTTGCATGTATTTTCTATTCTGTAATTTTCTTTAATGATCCGAAACCCTAATTCCTAGTTCTTATACTATCGTTTGCATTTGAGGGTCCAAAACCCTAATTCCTTAGTGTCGGTGTCCCACTTCTCACAGAAGCCAGATTGAAAGCGCCATTGAGTTTGATGCCAAACAATGGGTCAGGGTAGTGAGGGGTGTGACACAGGAAGGGGTCCTAACCACTAATTGATTTGTCCTTTATGTTTGAAGACCCTCCTAATTGAATCTACGTGACATAACGTCCATGTCCGTGCTAACCCTAGCTCTAGCGCCAGTGAGAAACAAACAGGGTGTGTACGTACGTTTTACATCAGGAATGTATAAACACTAGCTATCTAGTGTCGATAAGTTTACACATTTCAGTGCCGTGATATTAGAAACGTCCTTGCATCGGTCTACCAGGCTAGTTAACATGACAAAGAAAATACTTCTGTAATTTGAAATTCAAATGCCCTACAGTTCTGCAGAACCCTAGCTAGCTTTACACACACATATACATATGGTATCTCCCACGGGCCAGCCATCAGATGAACACCATTTGAAAACAACTTTTTCTGGGTCTGCCATTCCTTCGATCATGTCGTGTTTGCACGATTTAGGTAATAGCAATTGACACTGCGCATTAAATTATATATTGTTGAAATTTGAAAATGCTAGATGGATTGTTCCCACCAACTTTTGCCCCATGCTGCCATGCAGTGCCAATTCTTCTTGCTGTATAAATCTAATACAAGAAAAACATTTTTTACCGCTAAGATAACTAATAATTGACTTTAGGCCCCGGATGATTAGTAATACTTTAGAAAAGTAAGACATGCATATGTATGTTATGTCAGTTGATTATTAAGAAAGTGTACCTCCATTCTCTTGCATCCGAAGTTAAATTTTGCTTTCCATATGTTTACTGTAACTTAGAATATTACTTAATAAAAATATAAAAAAAAAACAAAACGATAAAGAAATTATCATCACGCACCTTCTGCTTTGAGAAGGAAACCCTAGCCTCTCTATACCCACACCACATATATTTTGATCGATGTTTTCTTATTGTCCATAAGCATTAGTACAATTTGACGGATGGAACAGTAGCTTTCTCATCATCTTGTGTATTTATAATGGTGTCAATAGATGTGGTCCAAACCCTCCACGTCCAACAATTGAAGAATTGTAGATGAGGGCCAAGACGGTAGTCAGCATAGGACCTCCCAAGAGATGATTTTAATGGATCTCCAATCACATTCGTTCATCGTACTTCGTGCAGTTAGAAATCATTGTAGATTTTTTTTATTTAAAATTGAATATAAATAATACCTGACAAAATCTAACCTCATGATGTATGATGAACGAATGTGATTGGAGGTCCCTGAGATCCTCTCTCGTTCTATTTTGGCTGATGATACCTTTTCAAACTTTAATAGGGGTTTTTTTTTTTTTTTTTTTTTTTTTTTTAACTTTAATCCTTGAAAAATATTGGAATTTAATTAAAACCTAGTGTTAGATTACATATTGATTTTTGTCTTTTGATGTGTACTTTAATCATTTTTTTTAATATCTAATGTGTATTTTATTTAATGTCTTTGTATTAAATATTTAAATTTATTAATATACATATTTTAATTGAAAAAATTACATATAAAGTATACTTTTAATAATTAATTTTATATTGAGATAACACTTTTTAAGCATTTCAAGGAGAGACAAAAGTTAATACATGTAACAAATGACATCATTGCCTTTATTTTCTCTGGAGTTTAAGTTACAAAAATACCCTTGATACAAATTGATTATACTAAAAATTACCCTTTAGCAGTTGGAGGATATGAAAACTAGTCTGCAGTTGAAGGTCCCTCGCTTGGCGATTTGGTCATCCCATCTCTGCGTACATTCTTCATTTCAAGACCAGACATATTCCTTTGTTATGTTATCGAATTATAATTTTATATGACTTTTGAAGGAAACAAACCGTCAATAAGACTTCCACCCACCTACCCCACTTCGCTCCGTCGCCAACAAACCGTCAATAAAACTTCCACCTACCCCAATCCACCACCGGCAACTCCCATATCTCCTTAGTCCTCACCCAACCAAGCCCTTTTCTCTTTCTGTCTAAACTTCCACACTAGGTTCATATAAGAGGTTCTGTTTCAACTCACTACTTATCACCACCTTTAGGTTTCAAATGTGCAGGGAGACATCAAAACCAAGTTCGAAATGTGCAGCAAGGCATGGTGTTTTAATTGCAATCTCTTAATTGGTTTATAAAATTAAACTGTAAATTATACAAAGAAAGAAAATTAAGAAACAAAAATTGAAAGAAAAACAAAGGGGTTAGTTTGGTGGTGATGGTGGAACAAGAACTACTTTGGTTGAAGGTGGAGACTGGGTTGCAATTTTGTTTAAAGATGGTGAAGGGTTGTGGAGGTGAAAACAATTGGGCCAAAATGGATAGTTTTACAGTTTTTCATATTTTTATTTTACTTTTCTTAAAATGGCGTCGCATTGCAATTAAATGTTTTAAGTTGTGAAACAGGTGTCCAGTGATTCATGTATGACGCACTTTAGTGGCAAGTCTTGCCAACACTTCTCTTCTTTACATTTACGGTGATGAAAACAAAATATTTACATTTATGGGTTGAATTGATTATGCAAAAATGGTCGAAAACGAATTGAATTGATTCTGCAAAACTGATCGATGAAGGGTTGAACTGATTCTGCAATAATGGTTGAAGACGGGTTGAAATGTTGAAATGATTCTGCAAAAATGGTCGAGGATGGGTTGATCGGATTCTGGAAAAATCGTCTAAGATAGTTTGAACTGATTCTACAAATATGGTTGAGGAATGGTTACACTAATTCTGCAAAAATAGTTGATGACGAGTTGAACTGATTCTGCAAAAGATGTCAAGGACGGGTTCAACTGATTATACAAAAATGGTCGATGACGCGTTGAACTGATTTTGCAAAAATCGTCGAATAAGCGTTGAACTGATTCTGCAAAAATGGTTGAGGATGAGTTGAATTGATTCTACTAATAAATGATACAAACTGATTTTATATATAATTTCAAAACTGATTCTGCAGGAATAGTCGATGATGGGTTGAGCTTTTGGCACATGTTAATTTTGTTGGAGTTGTGAAGGTTGGATTTTATTAACAACCCTAAAGCTTTAGGGGTATGATTGGTATTTTAATATATTGTTTCAATATTTTTAGGTTAGGCTTTAGTTGTTTTTAGATTTTGTCTCTCCTTGACATGTTTAAAAATCAGTGTAGTTCATTGAAATATGGTAAAAGTTTTTGTCTCTCTATATAAAACTCCCATTTTAATTCATTAATTTTGTTTAATTTCCTCCAATTAGAGAAACATTTAATAAAAATATTCACAGTATGAAAAATATGTAAATACATAAGTGTACCAAAATATATTATAATAAATATAATCTACAAAATGTTTGTACGGAAGTATATGTACCAAAACGTAGATAGTTAATGAAATGTATTATATTGAATTAATGTACCTAATATGTCTGTATCGAAATGGATATACCAAAATATATTAAATAAATTAATATTCCTAAATGAAGAACACAAACCGTATCAAAATATATTATATAAAAAGTTAGTTTACCGTGATATTTACAATGATGAATGAAATAAAAATTAGGATTAAATGTACTTAATACATTAAACAAGGAAGAAAAAGAGAAATAAAACAACAAAATATAATTGTATGAAGTGATTAAATGTATGCTGACACATTTAGTCAAGGGACAAAAATTAGGTTTCTATCTTACACAAGGGATTTGGATCCTCTCCTGAGCTAATGGAGAGGATCTTCCTGATCCATCATCATGGACCGTTGGATTTTTATCCAACGGCTACAATTATTATAACTTTAAAGGGACCCTCTTATTTGTAGCCGTTGGATAAAAATCCAACGGCCCACGATGATGGGTTAGGAGGATCCTCTCCATTAGCTCAAGAGAGGATCCAAATCCTTACACAAGGTTATAGTTTAAAAGTGATTTTCTTAAGGACTAGAACGAAGTTTTCTATTTTTTCTTCTTCAACTATTTAAACAACTTTTATGATAGTAACTCAATCATCTTACATATTTATTATTCACAAAATGAGAATTCGCTTAAGCTTCTGGTATTCAAAGGGGTAATTGTTTGTGATCACTTTATCTTATAACTTTTGTTGTGCCAGAAGTTTTAAATTTCTTGTATATATATATTTTCCATGAAATTAACAAAACAAAAATTCGGAATTAGTCATGACCACATGATCTTAGATTCAAACTTACACGAGTAGATTATATTATAAGGAAGTTATTTTCACAAATTTTTTTCTATTGCTAGACACTTCTATTTATTCTTGACATCTAAATTGAATAAATCATAAGACTCAAAAGACAAAAATAAATAAGAGCATGCAAACAACATTTTTCAGATTATATATATTTCTAATCCAAAATTCCACGTTATGAATTCAATAAAAGAAAAGGGTGTGTGAGTGGAATCTGTTGGCCCTAGGTGGATGAATAGTATATCTCATGCATGGGAGAGATGAAGATCTGAAATCTAATGGGCAGCAGCAATAGCCAATTAGCAGGTGCATTCAAGTTCCTGTGGTGATCCAGCAGATGGGTTACAAGGCCTGAGAGTAAATAATTCTTGTGTCCTGCAAACAAGGAACATATGTCCTTGGATGTGAGCCAAAACCCTATTTTCAAATCACATCAGACAGTATAAGCCAATCACAAATTACCCCATCTTCACATTATGCGTGGGAAGGTAAAATATATATGCATGGTGGACCGTGGAGCCACTGTATAGCACCATCGACAAACCTGCTCTGTGGCTGTGGTCCATCTATATGCTTCAGTGCTTCACTAGTGTGGACAAGATCTAGCACCATCCATGCCATCATGATCTGGAGTGGTCAACTGTGCAATCTTGAAGCGGCCCCCGCATTTTGAACGGCCGAGATGACTACAGTAGAAGCAGGATTAGCTTTTCAGCCAAGCACTAGATATGTTGTTTTGCCCTTTCATGTATTGCACGACAGTCACCATTTATGGAGGATGACAAGTAACTGTTACTATGGAGCATGTTTTTCTTTCTTTTTCGTTAGGAACTAACAACTAATTAACAAGTGAGAAGTTTTGAAAAGGTTGCTGCCGAATTGAGGAAAAAGGTAAAATTTCACTTACACACTTATAGACAACATATATAATGCATAGTCATGTTACAAAGATCAATAGTGGTTAGAGGACCCCATCCATAAATCAATCTTGCAAAAAAATTCACATGGTAGGTGGCTATATTTAATTTAGCAATACACAAAGATTGGAAGTTCATTTTATGGGGTAACATAATATGTAAAATTCACTAGACCGACTTCATTTTCTTATCAAATATAAGTTGTAAAATATGTACAGAACCAGCTTCTGAACATGAATCCTGCTCTAGAGTTTACACGGTCAAATATCATAGACTGTTGCTTTGCTCGTATAGCAACGAATTATTGACTAGATGTTGATTGTCTATAGTTCATTGTTTATGTCAATTTTAGTTCAATAATAAAGCAGTGTTGTGTAGGCAATACATGGTCACCAGACGGGGTATTGATCCCGCTCCATGAACAGTGGAACGGAGTCACTTTTAAAATTGGGCTCAGGTAAGTATCTATGTATATATTATGGTGAGTGGACGGCTAAGAAATTAATCAATATTGTTAGTAAGATTGACACCTTTTTTTTTTTCTTTTTTTTTTTTTTTTATGCCTATCCATGTGCACCATTTATAGGCCTTCGTAGTGATGGTCCTCGCACTTTGGTGTCTAAACAAAAGATAACAAAATTGAATAAATCATCGTTTGTGTCTTCTATTATCTCGTTTCTTTTTTGGTGGTTTGGTAAATGTTCCTTTTATGCTTACTAAACGGAAGAACTTCATTGGACTAACACTAGGGTTTCCAAAATTTCAACTATAATTGTCAAAGAGTGAGGACCATCACTTTAACTTTGTTATTAGATAATTTGAAGTTTTCCACTAAAATTTAATTTTAACTTTTCTTTTTGTAATATTAGAGGAATCAAATTCTCGACGTGTTTTAAATTCTAATCTGAATCAATCAACTACACCACATATTTTAAATGATTTTACTGAATTACATTACATTGAGGAGAAATTTTTCCATGTACTAGCTAGAAATTAACACAACTCGATGCTTTAAGTGTCATAATACAAGTGATTGAAATGTTTTTTAAGTATTCAACTACTTATATTATGACACTTAGTATAACAGATCGTGTTCCGACACGCTGAAAAAATATCTCGTCTTTGAGGAAGACCGGTGCCTTGATTGACTAAATCACACACCTTGTGGATCCCACTAGCTAATACATTTTAATTTCAAAGAATCCGGATCCTCTTTGTGAGGATCTAGGGGATTCATGAATCATGTCCATTCATCGTACATCATGCGGTCAGAAATTATTTTATATATTTTTATTTAAAATTAAATACAAACAATACCTGACAAAAACTGACCGCACGATGTACAATAAACGGACACGATTCACGAATCATCACCACATGAATCCAGATCCTGGTGGAATTTCAAAATCCATTATAGGGTCTTATCATTGACTGATATATGAATATATATTTAGATACCATAATTAAATTTTTAAAAAAATGAGAATGTGCAATACTCTGTGAAAGCATAGAAAAGGAGTAGGTGTGTGAGGGGGAACATGGTTGGACCACAGACCTTGATTTAGATGAGGAGAATATATGAGAAATTAAACCATAAATTAATTCGATTGTACCAACTTGTTGGGGGACTTCTAATGTGGACACACAACGTATAAACCTTTTCCATGTGTCTAGTTTGTTTGAGAATGGGGTCTACAAATAAAAATATCCTTGAAATTAAACTTTTATATGTGATAAGATAGGGAAGGTATTTGAGATAAACCTCAAGTCAGTGATAACAAGTTGGTGTAGAACTCACCATTCAAGAGCCGAAGCTAAGCCTTTTTAGTTATAAGTAGTGAAAAATACAATTATACCATGATCTTAACTATTTAGCTCATTAACCCTATCAATTGTCATAGAAAATGTCTTCATTATGATTATTTTGATAAATAAAAAAATGAATAAAACTTGCATTCTCCTCTTTGAGAGATAAACTCATTCTTTGGCCACTTGTAAATAATGTGTTTTCATCCTAAAAATTTCATAATCGAAACTGTTCAATGTCTTAATTTTCATGTGAAGATTATTTCTACAAAAATTCATTCGACTCGGATATTGTTTAGTCATTTAAATTGTATCAAATAAATCAACGGTATAAGTACCGAGTAACATATTAATGATGAACTGTCCATTTACTTGATACATTTAGAGGACTAAACGATCTCCGTTTTAAATGATTTTTTGATTTTTTGTGAGTATGATATTCAAATGAAGATTAAGACACTGAACAATTCTGATTATGAAATTTATATGGTAAAAGTAGAAGAATAAATTCACCCCTAAAGAAGGGAATGCAAGTATTATCCAAAAAGAATAAAAATATATGAATGGTAACATCGAAGATAAAGAAGTTATAACGCTCACTCCCTCTTTTATATTGGAGGCTCCCTCAAATACCATTTTCCTCTTACACAGAGAGTTTTGAGAAGGAAGCGAAGTGCTGGGTTGGTTTCATATATTAATTGCTTCTAGAGGAGGCATCCAAAGGGATCGCATTGATCCCAGCTAACTATTTATTTCCACCGTTTGGTTTGGATCATGCTATCCCTTTGGATTTCTCCTTTGGAAGCTTCAAACTTATTTCTTTATATCTTGCATCAACGACTTCTTACACGTTCAAGGTATTCGGCCAAACTCGACGGTTTCTTGTTCAGGTAATTCAAACTTTTTCATATATATGTCTTACCTTCTTCTCTCTCTCTCTTTTTGTCAGATCGAGCTTCGAAAATCTATGTTTTCAGCAGCCAACATCTGAATATTTTCATTGACTGGAAAAAAAGATGCACATCGTCATAGTTAATGAGACAAATTATGCATTTCGATTAGGGTTTTGCATTCTATACTTATGATTCTACCATATATATATATATATATATATATATATATATATATATATGTCTTTTCATCATGTCGAAAATCTATTTGACCCTTAATTATGAACTCCCCTCTGTACCAATTATTCATGAAATTAACTTGGGCAAAGATTTTGGTTTGTATATATTAATCTCTGTTGTTTCTTCAATTAAAATTTGAGGATACTTTTCTGCATATATAGCTTCCTTTATATCTTGCTAAATTATGTAATTATTTGTTGTGTTGTATATAGAATATTAGGGAAAGCTATAAGTTAACCAAACCCGAAATCCCATATGAACATCTTGGATCTGATTTTCTGGGGATAAAGTTCGACGCTAAAACCCAGAAATGAACTCTGGAAAACAATCAATTGTTATGTTTACTCACGTTGTTTACAGGTGTCATTGATGTTTATTAATCTTATTTAATTATTTTTTTTTAATTTAAACCAGCTGTCTCACTCCCCAACTCTCTCTAACTCCCTCCTTCCAAAAACCCTAGATCCGAAGACCTACAGCTACCTGCCTCTTGCTCCGGCTTGCGGTCCGCGGCAACCATTTGCCCCCTAATTCGAGTCATGCTTATCGTTTATTTTGTCCCCTCCCACACACCGTGCCCCCACTCTCCCACCGCTTCCCCTACCTTCGTGCCATGCCTCCTTTCCCCCCGCCTCGTCTTTGTCCCCCTACCTTTCCCTTACCTCGCGCCTCTTCCTCCCCCTCACCATCCCCTCTCCCACAAATTTTCAAGTAGCTCGCCCTTCCTTTGATGAATCTCTTCCTGAGCTCTGGCTTTGCTCTTTTGGGCTAGACCCGTGGGTATGGGTAAGATTTGTGGTTGTGGCGGGTTAGATCCACCTCCCATGACTCGTTCTCCAGGGTGATTTTGCGCTCCTCAGGCAGCCTAGCCGCCTTACATGACCAAACCTGTGGCGGCTCTTGTGGTGAATGCTATACATATCTCTAGAAGCGCTGTTGGTGTCGTGGAGTCAAGTTTCTTAGTGGTTCCCTTTTCGAATTAGTTAGTTTTGTTTAATGTTTTGTGTTATGTCTCTTCGGCGAGTGTTATGGCCTCGTTGTTCTAGCGATGGTGCGATGTGGCCTAGTTGCTTTAGTTATGGCTTATGTGTGCATTCAGAGCATGATTTGTCACGTTTATATCTTTTGTGACATATTATAGGACGTGCATCCAGTTTTTGTGTGTAGTAGTCATAAGGGGTTTTATCTTATTTGTTGATGAATGAATCTCTTCAGATAAGAAAATTGGTCAATGAAGAATACGTACCCATTTGGCACCTCTTAGATTTGATTTGGGTTAATGGAACCTAGCTCCATTGCTTGTAAAAAAAATTCTTATTTACATTATAACAAAGATAGGTTAAAACTGATTAATCTTAGTAATTTGTAGTATACTACTACATTACATATCTATGGTGAATACATTTTTAATCAAATTTCCTTCATCCTGTCGAAATTTCCTTAAAAACATTATGGTAAACAAATTGTAATCGATTTTCTTTTGCAGTGAAACATGAAAAAGTAAAAAATAAAAGTTTCTAGATTAAGAAACTGGTAGTAAGTTTTGATTTTCCAGTTCATGAATCATGATTAGCATAAAAGTGGAAGCTGTCAAGGTGATGTCTTGCGTTACAATTTACCCTAATCTCTGCAACTTTAGATCATTACCTTCCAACACTTTGACTTCACCTTTTTGTAAAGGTAATTTTACTTTGACGATCAAATTGACAAATTGCAAGAAAGTAGAAACCACATGGTTTATTAGCATGAATTATTTTCTACAATTGCCACCACCCGAAACTAGGGAGATCCAGTTGAACTTGAACCTACTAGAACAGACTAACATGGCCACATGAACTACAGTGGACCAAAGTCAGGAACTCCAAATCTCACGCTTTTAAGGACTTTAATTAGAATCCAATGTAGTGGAGGAATGATTTTATAAGCTTAACGACTTTCTTTTTCCCCCACTTTTGGGCCTCGCATTGAGTGCACCAAAGGCAAAGGCAAAGACATCATATACATGTGATGAGATGAGACCAAATTAAATAAAAGTTCTTTTATCCATTTCTCTCATTTTGAAATAAAGGATCGATTTGTAAAACTCATACGAAACGTACGAAAATTCTAGCATGCTTTGGTGTACTTGATTTATTTTGTCGTAAGACTGATGACTCCCAACCTTGCACCACCTTAATTATTTTCCTTGTTATTAAATTAATAGATAGACTTAAATCACAAAATTGTATATTGAAAATGGTCTTGTATGCGTTGATTATATACATTTAGGTACGGTTTCGGCCACCAAAGTTGGGGTGTGGGGAGGGGAATGGGAAAGGGGTGGGTGAGAGCTATAATGTGGGTTGGACTCGAGCACGCATCAACTATCCCTGAAGTCTGTTTGTGTATGTTTTACTTTCTTTTTAAAATAAATATGTAGATTTGTAGAATACACAATTACTTATGCAGTATAACGTGCATGTGAAAGAGAGCGCTATTATGTAGTATTGTGGAGGATGGCTTGCACTATTAAGTAATTAGATGATTAGCTTTCACTTTGAATTTGTCAACAATATGAAGAAACCCTAAACGAATTCTTGATTTCAGAAGCTTCCTAAACCTATGCAAAGTTTGGAGAATTCTCGAGTAGAAAATGTTGCGTGGTCTAACTATCATCATTGTTCATCATGGTAGTAATTAATAGTAATCATC
This sequence comes from Pyrus x bretschneideri, assembly GCF_019419815.1. Taxonomy (NCBI): domain Eukaryota; kingdom Viridiplantae; phylum Streptophyta; class Magnoliopsida; order Rosales; family Rosaceae; genus Pyrus; species Pyrus x bretschneideri. Next base: position 2,540,386 of record NW_025999635.1, read on the forward strand.
ACCATCATCATCTAAATCTAAATCTTTTACCATTAAACGAATGGTCTAATTCAAATGGCAGATGGGGTCCAAAGTGGGAGAAGAAGAATTTGTATGGGGGCACCAGTGTCCTCTGTGTGTGTGCGTGAGTGTCGTGTGTGTGCAAATTATCTTGAATTGTGAGATATGCACCCCAATTGTCTCCCTCCTGCACTACACAAAGCTTTATCAAGGACACACAAACAGCCAAAACAAAACCCACACACTTGAAATTTTTTCAATCCATCAGAAGTATTTGGATGCTGCTTTTGCTGTGGCAACTACCAAAGGGACCCCAAAACCCTTGACTTGCCTGTTCAATCCGTCCGAAGGATTTGGATGCTGCTTTGCTCTGGCAACTACCAAAGGGACCCCAAAACCCTTGACTTGCCTCCAAATTCAAACCCCTCCACTCCTATTTCTTCTCGATTACTTGTTTTAATATTTTCACTTTGTGAGACTCGATTTTTCAGTCATGTATTCGGGACCTGGAGGATTTGATTACTTGGGGGATTTGATTGAGAAGTGTTCATAAAGTTGCACGTTACCCTTACGTTGCTATCTATCGAAGCTACCATATGAAAAAGAATGGAAGTATTATTTTGTATTCGACATGCAGGCATAGTGCGTTCCTGCTACCGTATCAGAATAATAAGAAGAGCTCTTTACAGTATCAAGCAGAGAGAACAGAGGGGAGGAATTCAAATTGCATGAGAAGCTAGGGCAGAAAATGAACAAGTGTTTAAGGGATTCAAGATGATTTGGGGGTGGTTTGTGAGAGACCTGAACACAAGAGCTTGAATGTGTTGAGTCACATGAGTTACAAATTTCCTGAAATAGAGAAAGACTCTTATGCAACGAGAATGTCATATTTGTAAGTCCAAATAAATATGACCAATAAACAACATTAGACACTAACATTTATCCCAATAGCGAGCTATTCCTCACTGATTTAGTATTTGCATTGCTACAATGGGATATTATAAAATAACTTAGGAATCTATAGGCTCGTTTCAAACTTTTTTTTTTTAAATAACTGAAAATGTTTTTGAAACCAATCCTTAATAAAAATGTAAGTACTTCCTTAAAAAAATGAAACACTTTAAGTGTTTTTGGTAATCAAAAATATTTTTACCAAAAATGTTTTCAGTCATTTTAAAAGAACTTCCAGACAAACCATACATCACAAAAAAAAATATATGGCCCTCCTAATCTATGAGCATGTTGCAAACTCATATGCTAATTGCTCGCGTCCGAAAGCTCTTACAATATTGCTCGCGTCCTAAACCAACAGCTTAATTGGTGTTCAAAAAAAAAAAAAAAAAAACCAACAGCTTAATCCACCACTTAATTGAAACGATTCTTTGTGTTGTTGACTAATTGTCAATTCTTATGGCAGATGCCCTTGGATTGCAAATACAATTCATATTTTGCTGCGGATGGAAAGGACTGGTTTTGGATATTTATATGTTAAATGGGCCTTTAGATTTGTTTCTGTTTAGGTTGTTTGGGCTTTTTTCTTTTTAATAAATAGGCCGTATCTGGACACCAAAAATTTTGTAAAGTTTTTAAAGACAGATGTAACCCTCAACAAAATGATTCAAAAGCCCATATTAAACAAATTAAATATTTTCTAAAACAAGTAAAGAAATCTCATAAAAACAAAATTAAATGATATAAAAATATTGAAATAGAAAACGAAAGAGAGAACTCTCTCCCGTCCCTTCCTACCTCCATACCCTCCATTATCAAAAAAACATAAAAAAAATAAAAAAAAACTCCAAGCTCCACCATCGTCATCTCTCCAAATCTCAGGTTACAAAATGACTTTAAATACTGAGAGTGTGCAAGCGGTCTTTTACCACAATAGTGGAAAAGTATTAAATCCTTGCATCACGGTGTGAGTTTGAACTCTATCAATTGCTAATCTAACAAAATTTATCGTCTGACAAAAAAAAAACATTAAAAATGTGAAATGTAGTTGGTTCAAAATTTTATCACCAAAAAGTTGACCAAACAAATACCAGGGTTTTGACTCTTGACTCATGTCGTCAACTGCTTTCTAAATCAGGGTGTCGGTGTGAAGGCAACACGACGTCGTTGAGCCTATATATGTTGCGGGTTTTTTGGACAGAAAAATGCAAAACTGCTTTACCAAAAAAATAGAAAAATCCGTTTTCGGATCGGATAAATAGAAAATCGTTGAATCGCTCTGATTCGGGAAGTGCGCGAAGACGCCTCGGGTTTCTGCAAACAACAATGGCGAACTTCACCATTTCCCGCTGCAATTTCCCCTTCATTTTCCTCCTCTCCTCCTTCTATTTCCTAACCCTAACCCTAATTGCAGAACCCATTTCTTCTTCCGGGCCCAAACCTCTAAACAACAGCAGCAATCCCAACTTCGATTCCGAAATTACCCTCCTCGGTGACGCCGCGCTAGCAGGCGGTGGATCCTATGTCAACCTTACGCGGCCGTGGGTCTCAAGCTCCGGTCTTCTCCTCCGCAGAAAACCCTTTAAATTTCTTGATGGGAATCTCAGCAACCCGACGTCGTTTTCAACCGAGTTCGCATTCTCGATGACGCCCGACGGCGGCGACGGGCTTTTGCTCGTCTTTGCTCCCGGAGATTTGGGGTCCAGATTATCGGGTAAGGGCGGCCCGTTTGGGATTAAAGGTGACAATCGATTTCTGGGTATTGAATTTGATACTGACATGAATGGAGATATGAATGATTTGAATGCTAATCACATAGGGGTAGATGTTGGTAGCTTTGTATCTCTAGCTGTTGGTAATGTTTCTAAATTGAATTTGGTGCTTAATAGTGGAGAAAAGTTGAAATGTTGGATCGATTACGATGCTAGTTCGAAACGATTGGAGATTAGGCTAGGCAAAATGGACGAATCGAGGCCTTATGCTCCGATTTCGGCATATGGGATAGATATGTCGGGAATGTGGAGAGGTGAGGATGTGTATGTAGGTATTAGCTCCTCGAATTCGAATGGAAATTCGTCACAGATTAGCAGTGTGTATTCATGGAATTTTAGGCTTAGAAATGTTCCCAAGTCGATGCATTCTCTGCCGGTGAATCCGAGGGGGTATTTGGATGGACATGGTGAGAGTTTGAGCGTGCAGAAGCGGGGGGTTTGCCCATTGACAGTTCTTGCCGGGATGATCTTCGTGACTGGGTGTGGGGCATTGGTGGCATTTGTGATGCTGTTTTTGTGGGCTATTATCATCAGTAGGCACACGGAGTTCCCTGCTGAGTTTTGTCCAAAGCCTGCGGAGTTTAGGTACGAGAAGATCGATGTAGTTGTAGAGAAAGATGTCGATGGTATTAAGTACTAGTGCGTAATGTTTTCAAGGGCGTGGCCTTTTTTTACTTTGAATGTATGTTGCCAATGTTGTTTGTAATCTCTAACACGAAAATGTGATGAATTCTGTTGTTTTGGTGTACCTGGCTGTGTTTCCTGCAACTGCTGTGGATCTCAGGTATGTGAAGATCAAAGTAGTTGTAGAGAAAGATGCCGATGGTGTTAAGAAGTAGAGCGTAAAAACCTTAACATGTGTGGCTTTTTTTGCTGTGATTCTATGTCGGAAATGTTGATTGTAATTTCTAACCCGAACAAATGTGATGAATGCTGTAGTTCTGGTGTGAATTCTGATGGCAAATTCTAATGCAATTAGGTCTGATGATCACATATGTCGTGTGTATATGTGGATCTGTTTTGTTCATTCATCATGTAGCTCCATTTTGTGCAATTTAGCAAGTATGAAAAGTTTGTTATTTTAAAGTGAGTTACACCTTTTATGTCTATTTTATTCATTATATTGATGAGTTTTTTAGATAATGGGGTGTAAATGTGGCTTACATATCAACCCATTTACGGGTTTCAATACTCACCACGTCATCAATTGAATGAAAATTCAAATAATTCATTAGACTAAAGGCGTAAATTGCTACAATTTCAAATCCGGGGGCAAAGTGAGGAAATTGAAAACTCGTGGCTCATTTGAGAATCACCTCAAACATGAAGAAGTGAAATGTGGTTAGGGTTGGTTCATGATGGGATCCCGTCCTGAAAATGGGATCCCGAATCCCAAACCGATCTTTTTTGGGAAGAAAATCCAAATCCTGATCCCAAACCGATCCTTAGGTAATACTGAATTTCGGGATTCCTGAAATAAATTCGAGATTTCGGTATGGTTTCGGGATTTCAGTAGGGTAGAAATTTGGCTTCTTGTTAATGGAAGAAGTTGATAAATTCAATTCAAACCTATAGATCGAGCATGCAAAACAGAAAAGAAATCGAACATGCAAAGCAGAAATTGACTATGGAAATCCAGAAATCCAAATCAACCAAATCCACATAAAATTAATATAGAAATCCTCAGAAAATTAATCAAGAAATCCTAATCCTAATCCAAATTGAAACAATCAAAAGCTCTAAATCGTAAATCCCTAATTTGTAAATCCTCATTCGAACCCTAATTCATAGAAAGCTTTAGAGATGATAGAGAAGGAGATGGGTCGATACTAGAGATGAGAGAGCTTCAAAGATTTGAGAGAGCTTTCGGCAGCAGTAGCTCCTTCATCTCTCTGCTTCTCAACACGAAGAGTGCTACCATCCTCTTTTTGCTCCTTCCTCTCTCTGCTCCTTCCTCCTTTTGTTAGTGGGAGCCAAACGGCTCCTTCTTTTGAGTTGGGAAGTCCGAAAGCCAATTGAATTTTGTGCCTTTATTTTATTTATTTATTTATTTATTTTTATTAATATTATTTTGTGCCTAGTGGGAGCCAAAAGGCTCTGCTTTTTGAGTTGGGAAATGGGAACCAAAACCCAAAAGTCAATAGGAAACCGAATACTTCGGTATTTTTCGGGATTTCAGGATTACCGAACAAATGGGATTTGGAAACCAATCTCATACCGAAAATTTCGGTATTTTTCGGGATGGGATTACTGAACTTCAAGATGGTTTTGGTTTGGGTTCGGGACTTTTTTGGTTTGGTTTGGGATTTTCGAGAATTTTTTCCAACCCTATGTGGTTACCCTAAATCCTAAATCCTTTTTTTTTTTTTTTTTTTTTGGGTCTACTGTGGAAGGCCTTAGCTATTGTTTGTCGACGGCTCGTTGTCGGGGAAGAAGACATTCTGAATCTCTTTCTAGTAAAACCATGGCCAAATTGTATTAGGAGTTTGAGTTATCTTTAAACAATGTTGTTAATCATGGATTTTGATGTATGACTTGTAAGCTTGTCCAATGGGCTGGAAAAGAGCTGGTTCAAACCAGTTTATAACTTTTATATTCCTCTTCCTCGCATAGATTTGTGGATCTGATCCAATGAAATTGGTATGGATAGTGAAACTCTGTAAAACAGATTTTAGACAATCAATACGTTTCTAATTGTGTTTTATATAGTCACTCAATACTACGATCTAATGATATTCTTTTTTACTTAGAAGTGAGAGTTTTTAGGTTTGAATCTCGTCGATGGCAAATTCGATACTAAATTAGGTTGCCCATTGTGTGACTTAGTCGAACTCCTCCTTCCTTAGTGTGAAAATATTGATGTACTCAGAAGAAGAAAAAAAAGGGTAAATTACATAAAACTACCTCAACTATTGGGCCAGTCACAGTTTCATATCCCATCTTTAAAAAATTTCAATGTCATACCTTATCTTCAAATTTGTTGAAATGTTATACCTTCTGTCATTTGTTTGTAAATTGCTCTGTTAAATGCTGACGTGGCTTGAGGTAGGGCCCAGTTTCTATTAAAAATTAATAAAATATTAAAAAATAATAATTTACCCTTAAAATTTTTTAAAAATAAAAAAAAATAAAAAACCCATCTTCCTCGACCCCATCCCCTTCCCTACAACCCAAATCCAAAACCACCCCAAACCCAGATCTCACCCACGCCAACATCTCAACCCCCCCCAGACCCACCTCATCCTTCTCTGCTGCTACCATGTCATCATCCTCCTCCTCCTATCCAACCCCCAAGCCTTTGAGCTTGGCCACTGGGCATCTGCATCGCTCTCGAAACAATAGCACGACACACCCATTCGTTGTCGTCAATCACCTAAGCTCAGTCCTGAGGCACTCGTAATTAGGATTGCCATCGCTGACGCAATAGAACTTGACTACGAACAGCGTGGCGACGAAAAAGGTGACGAAGCCAACAACGTAGGGGACAAGAATGTGGTGGAGATGGAGGGTGGAGTGAGAGAGGAGAAGCGAAAGGGAGTTGAAGATGTAGGAAAAGTAGGATGTAATGAGGAAGGTCCCAAAGAAAAAGGCGAGAATGAGGATGAGGAGGTCGAGGGTGGGCAACGGCGAGTGCTTGCAGAGGAGGGTGCAATTAGGGTTTAATGATTTGAGTTTGGGGGTTGGATAAGAGGAGGAAGAATAGGATGATGTGGCGACAGCAGAGAAATAAGAAGTGGGTCTGGGGGGGGGGGGATGATGTTGGCATGGGTGGGATTTGGGTTTGGGGTGGTTTTGGATTTAGGTTGCAGGGATGGGGATGGGGTCATGGTTTTTTTAAAATTTTTTTAAGGGTAAATTATTATTTTTTAATATTTTATTAAATTTTTAATAGAAAGTGGGCCCAGCTCAAGTCATATCAGCATTTAATAAAGCAATTGACAGGTAAATGATGGAATGTATGACATTGCAACAAATTCGAAGATAAGGTATGATATTGAATTTTTTTAAAGATAGGGTATGAAATTATGACTGGCCCAATAGTTATGGTAGTTTTATCTAATTTACCCAAAAAAAAAAATTTATTTTTTACATATGTTTTTTTAGTAATCTCCTGACCACCAATTTGGTCACAATTATGTTAATTTAATCATTGCGTAATGCGCATGATCAATTTTTAGTGGCATATGAGTCAATAAAATGCTACATTCACAAGGAAAATTCGTAAATACTTTGAATTTTCATATTTGAGGAAAGTTTAACATGAATTGTAACTTACATGTGCAGTAAATTCGGAAGCTTCTATCGTACATACGGAATAAAAACTAACAATTAGAAATATATTGGCACATTAAAAGTTTTCGGAGGTTTCATAACCAGAAGTGAACGAGAACATGGTCTAGAATTCAAGAAGTTTTGCTAAATTTTCCCATAACTAAAAAGGTGCTCTGGATTATAAAAGCACATTTTGGTACTTTATTGCACTATTCTAAAAAGTGGTTTAGGCAGAGGACGGGCATCTCAATTAGGGTCTAGGAGTTTAGAAATCGGTGAAGTCTCCTGACCGCAATTAGGCAGCCGTCTAGGCGGTCTAGGCAGCTCTAGACGGTTTCTTATAGAATAACTCTCAATACATATTTCATTTTATGAATTCAATCAATTGTAGTCATTTATTTATATATTTTTATTGTTATATAATAATTTAATTGAAATTTAAAAAATAAAAATAAAAAAAGGTGCTAGGAGTTGGTCAAACAGCGAGCAAGGCTTAGGGTCTTAGCAGTTTATTTATTTATTTTTTTGGAAGAATCATATACGAGTACTTGATGTAAAACACTTAAATTCTTAATATAAAAGATTATCATGCTTTCAATAAAAAGGAGAAAAAGTGCTCTCTACATAAACATTATCGAATTTACTCGTAAGTGCACGTAATGATTGATGTGAATGACATAAAGTTTCGAAAGCTTTCGAGGAACATACATCATCATTTCTATTATTTTACACGACCAAAACTCCAAAAACCAGAGCCTTTGAAAACGATGGAATCACTTTATCAATCACCAAAGCCCTAAACAAAAGGAAAATGAAAGCAGCCTCATCTCAAAGCATCCAAATTTTAGTGCAAAGCACATAAAGATCGATGCCTATTATTTTTTTCTTTACGTTAAGCAACGGTCGTAGTGGGATTCTGAGTGCGACCCCTCTTTTCTTTTCCTTCCATTGTCCAATGTTTTGCAACTTCTGAGAATCCATGATTGTTGATCGGGGATTTTCAGTAAAAAAAAGAGAGACTGTTTTAAGAAGGAAAAGCCCACTATTAATATTGGACTTGAATTCTCTCATCTCCCGACTCTTCTTTTAATCTATTCCCGTTTAAAAGAAATTTAATGAGTTGGAATTATGTCACATATTTATCGAACCTTTTTTTTTCATTTTTTTATTGCTTTTGTTCAACAATCCTTCCTCTTCTCTACCCCAATTAACTTCACCAGTTACCCTTCTCCTCTCGCACACGCCAAGTCGCCAACCGTGGTTGGCCTTCTTCTCTCCGTTGGTGTTGAAGAGGTTCAAGCATTTGATGGAAAATTTTGTGTGCATGGTTTGTTGATTCAATTGTGTTTGAACAAAAGCAATTAAGAAAACTTAAATAAGGTTCGTTAAACATGTGGCACAACTCCAACACATTAGATTCTTTTTGAATGCTTTAAATTAAAAGAAGGGAATGAGAAGGAAGAGAAATTACTTTAGTCATGCAATCATTATCCATGGTTATATGGAGTCCTTTTTTTATGCTCACCAAATGATACATACTAAAGTAGCAAAAAAATAAAAAAATAAAAAAAAATTATGTCTATGCAATTTGGTACGGTTCCAAAATTTACTGATTTTTTTCTCTTTTAATAGCTAACCATCTAACATACTAACAATATCGCTCTACTAAAAAAATTTAAATATAATGCGTAGAATTTAATAATAACTAATATATTTTAATTTGTGGAATATATCATTAACCATATGAAAACTACACAAATTCTGTGTTATTCACATTCATTTTTTTATCTCTCATACATTCTTATTAATTTTTTATCGTTGATCTTTTTCAATTCATTTGATAAGACTGTTGAACATTGAAAGGGGTGTGTAAAAAGTAAAAATGAGTGTGGATATCACTACCTATTCATAATACTAGGATTTGTTTGAAAGTGCTTTTAAAATTACTGAAAGCGCTTTTGGTGAAAATATTTTTGAAACCAATCTTTAATAAAAATCCAAGTGGATTTTAAAGTAGCACTACAAGTGCTTCTTGCAAACGAGTTCTATAGAAATGTGGTTAGAATAGTGAAACCTGATTTCATACTTCTTTTATTTTTGTCCCTCTTTAATTTATTAAAACTTGAAGGTTGGGATTATTTTTTTTAGAAGTGCATGAAGAGGAATGGTTGTGATTTTTAGGTTCCCGTCTCTTCATTTCAAATTCTTTTTTAGTCTCTCAATAATGTTAGAAGATTGTTTAGTTACGGCACTTCATTAGAAGATTATTTAATTACGACACTTCATATTTTTTTAATGTGAGAAATTGTAAGAAGACTATCTCAAAGTAGGATTCATGAAATCTCTATTATCTCATGTTTTTTACATAATATTTATAATGTTGACATCAGTATTATACCAAAGACATAAAATGACGAAGAGCCTATTAAAAGTTCTACTTTTAAAAAAGTCTTATTAGTATTTCCCTTCTAATGTTTGAAAACATTTTGCGATTTCCACACCTAAACAGTTGAATGAAAACGATTTCCAATCATTTCATTGTGAACAAGTTGAAATACCATATTAAACTTGTCAACATTTTAAAAAAGACGGTTGGGTTGGTAGCCATCAATTCAAGATATATTAGGAAAAAGGAAATAAAAATCTTAGAGAGATTCTTCCTAAAGGGACCTCAAATTATTTGGAATAAACTAATAAATGTAAATGCCGATGCTTTACAATGATTTTTTTAAAAGGACAGGTTGGTGTTTTTGCCTCGACAGTCTAGCTTTTTGGAATTCTTGAACCCTTCCTTACCATTATCGTGTAATTCACAACCGTCAGAACCTAATTCAAGATGTGCAGTATGAAATACATACTTCATATTCGTCCCAATCTACCATTCCGTGGTAATTGACAATGCTTTACAATGATAAGTAGCTATAATTTTGTGCATTGCATTAAGCTTTGTTGATTTAAAATCTCTTCTGAGATATTTCTCTTCTAATAAGGGCATCGAGTGCCAAACACTTATTGAATTGATGGTGTACTTTTTGAACACACGACAAGTATCTATCGGACATGCGATATCACTAAAACTACACCTTGATTATAAGAAAGTTTTACTCTCTCCAACCAAGTGACGATTGAACATTACTAGACCAACTGATCATAAGTCTCCTTCGAGTTTATAACATGCTCTTGAACTCACCCATCTTAGAAAATAGTATAAAACTAGGTCAAGGCTTACATTCCCCATCATAATGTGTCGGTTTTATTAATAAGCTATCTCTTCATTGTCGAAGAATAACTTATATCGAACAAATTTCTTGCCAATATAGCATATCAATTCAATAATACAGTATATTTTGCTCAACATGACATTACAGGAGCAGAATGTCAGACGATGAACGCGTTTCATATAAGTTACTCTCAAAATAATTTTGTACATAACAAAACTTCACCGAAATCTAATGGCTCCAAAAGTCCACGACTGTCGTGGCACTTTCTCATGCGCGCGATCCCAAAATTGAGGATGTTGAAACACAATTTGTCCCACATCGGACAGAGGGAAGGAGAAAGACCCATTTAAATAGAATTACCCCACTCTAACTAACACCGATGCCTTTTGTGATAAAGCCTCACACTTGAGGATTGGGCAGGTGGTAAAGTGTGGGGACAGTATTGGTGTTGTTGGAGTGGGTCATTGGCCTGTCGACCTGAAAAATTCAACATGGTATCAAAACCAAAGGACGGGCATGTATTGCCACGTGATTGGTTGGGTCCCCGTTTGGCCCTGCTCGATGGGTGAGCCCTGACTTGGCTCCATGTGATTGCTGATGTGCGGATCTCCACGTGTGACCCATAAAATATGGTCTCACATGCGGCCCATAAAATAAGGTCTCACGTGCGGGGAATGTTGAAACACAGTTTGTCCCACATCGAATAGAAGGAAGGAGAAAGACTCATTTAAATAGAATTACCCCACTATAACCAACTGATGTCTTTTATAATAAAACCCCAGACAACAATATCGGTATCGTTAGAGTGGGTTATCTGCTCGTCGACATGAAAAACCAGGATGACTCTCTGCGCACAACTGTCAATGGTCAGAATGGTCACACACTCCCAGAGAGAAAGCAGGTGGGGAACCAAATCTAACGAACCCCCACGCGTCGAGAATTTATAAGATACCTTTTGGGATGTTCAACACATCTCAGGCGCCTCCGACAAAGCAGCGCCAAACCGATACGAGCGGCGAAGAAATCCGGGGGGAGATACCGAAAGCGAAATTACACAAAAAATATTTGGAATTTAATTAAATTTTTGAAAAGAATAATTCGTTGAAAAGATTTCAAATTTAATTAATTTTCAAATTGGGTGCTACCTTTTGCTGGTTGAAGTGGAATTGGACGCTTGAATTCAGCTGGGGCCTATAAAAAGGAGGGATACGCTGGCAGTTACTGATATCTCGGAAGCAGAGGAGGAGGCGGAGCCAGCGGAGGAGGACGGGGAAGAGCAGATAACCATCACCGAGTGGCTCCTGGCGGGGCAAGGACATCCTCAAGAGTCGACTATGGATTCTACTAGTGAAGCTCATTCCGGTTCTAGGAAGGTTCATGATGAAGAAAGTACCGAAATCCCAGAAACCGCTCATCAGATTAGCACAGGTTGTGAAATTTTCATTTTTCTTAACATTAATTGTTCATATTTTTTTATTTATGTTTTTGTTATCTGGGTTTGTTTTTTTCTGCATGTTTGATTGTTCTGGTATCACAATTCGACCATTGGATGAAGGAAATTATTGTTTTTTTCAATCATTTTCCGAAACCCGGAAGGAAAATGTTATTTATTCATCTGGGTTCGGTTTTTTCTGGTTTTTTTCTGCAAGTTTGAATTTTCCATGTGGTTGAGGAAATGAATCGTTTTTTCTTCTAATTTTGTTCATATGGTTCCTAAAATGTTTCAGTTTTTGGATTCCGGATTGCAGTTCGTGAATTTATAGTTTTTCGAATTGTGGTTCTTGGGAATTTAGTGCATGTGTAATGAAGTAATTCCGAATGATTTCGGATAGCTTTGTGAATTGTGATATTGGTACTGAAATTGCTCTCGTTGTAAGCTCATGTTACCTCTTTGGTTTCCACAGATTCATGGTTTCAAGTGGGATTCGTCCTCACCACCGGTATCAACAGTGCGTATGTTCTGGGATACTCAGGAAATGTCATGATTCCTCTTGGTTGGACCGGCGGTGTGATCGGTTTAATTCTAGCCACTGCAATATCACTCTATGCAAATGCTCTCATTGCCAAGCTCCATGAGTATGGAGGGGTTAGGCACATCAGATACAGGGACCTTGCTGGATTTATATATGGTACGAGCGAAAAGGATAGTAAAAGCAAAAAATTGATCTGATTCTATTGTTGTATTTACCTTTTCGATTTCTTCTTTCCTGGCTGTATTGTTCCCTGATGGGGCTATTTCATTGCAGGCAAGAAAGCTTACTCTCTGACATGGGGATTGCAATATGTCAATCTCTTCATGATTAACACTGGTTTTATCATCTTGGCTGGTCAGGCACTCAAGGTGAGAGCACATTGCATATTAACTCCGATCAGATCGTACTATGTGCATATATGAACAGGCTAATGTCTTATTTTCCTAAAACTTGTAGTCGTTCATTTCGTGTGCAGGCTGTGTATGTTCTGTTTAGGGATGACCATACCATGAAGCTACCACATTTTATTGCCATTTCTGGCTTTGTGTGCGCTGTATTTGCCATAAGTATACCGCACTTGTCAGCTCTGAGGATTTGGCTGGGGTTTTCAACAGTCTTCAGCTTGATGTATATTGTTATAGCAATCGTTCTGTCACTTAAAGATGGTAAGGATCATCTCACGTTCTTTCTTCCGTACTACTTGAACAAGTGTATAAAATTTCTGGATGTTTCACGCTTTAAGGTCGATTTGGATGATGCACGTGGCCATTTTCTTGCTTTAAATTAAGAACTTTGTACCGTTGGATTTTCATTAACAACAGCTATGTTGTTCTAGGACTTAAAGCACCGTCCAGGGATTATGACATCCCAGGGTCATCAACAAGCAGAATATTTACCACAATCGGAGCGGCTGCTAGCCTTGTTTTTGCATTCAACACGGGAATGCTACCAGAGATACAGGTACCAAAAGCTTCAATCTTTCAAGTTTTCTCAAGAACGCTGACATGAGTAATGAGAAATCTTGCGAAAACCACAATCGCCTGTCTATGGAAGGCTTTCCACACTGAATTTTGTTTTGGCTGTGATTATGTGACAGGCTACAGTGAGGAAGCCAGTGGTTGACAACATGATGAAGGCTCTGTACTTTCAGTTCACCGCCGGTGTTTTGCCGTTGTATGCCGTCTGTTTTATAGGTTATTGGGCATATGGAAATAACACATCATCTTATCTGCTCAACAACGTCAACGGACCGGTCTGGGTGAAGGCGATGGCCAATTTTGCTGCGTTCCTGCAAACAGTCATTGCCCTGCATGTAAACCTTCTTCCTTCTGACCCCCTCTCTTTCACTTTCCGAAAATGCACTAACCCAACAAGCTTTTTTCCACCGCTGCTTGCAGATATTTGCAAGTCCAATGTACGAATATCTGGATACAAAGTTCGGCATCAAAGGAAGTCCACTGAAAATTCAGAACTTGACATTCAGAATCACCGTTCGAGGCGGCTACTTGGCGATTAACACGCTGGTTTCGGCTCTGCTGCCGTTCCTCGGAGATTTCATGAGCCTCACAGGAGCCATAAGCACATTCCCCCTCACATTTATTCTTGCAAACCACATGTATTTGGTGGCAAAGAAGGAGAAGCTGACTTCTGCACAGAAGTGCTGGCATTGGCTGAATGTCGGCTTCTTCGGCCTTTTGGCTGTTGCAGCTTTGATTTCAGCCTTGAGGCTCATAGCCGTAGACTCCAAAACTTACCACGTATTTGCTGATCTATGAATAATTTTCTTCCTCCCCCTCCCCCTTTTCTTTTTTTTTTGCCATTTGATCCCACAATTGTATTTAATTTGCTATTGGCATTTAGTTACGTCTTTTGTTCTTCAAGGATTGAGCATTTTATAGCATAGTTAACGAATAAAAATCAATTAGCGGATACATTTGACTAAATTTGAAACGAAACGAAACTACAAGGACGAAAATGTAACAAAAACAATTACGGGGACAGAATTTGGCGTTAAAATGTTGGAAAAGTTAATATCTTCGAGGAAACTACACCGTAAAAATGAATTTCACCTTGAGAGGGCCTGACCAGCCAATTAATATCTAAAGTCAAATAGCTTCTGAACAATGAGGAACAAGAACTATTTCAAAAATACAACATTCAAACAATATCCATCAACCTCATGCTTCAGCCTTCCGAGAAACGAGAGATCCATTTTGGCCGATTCCTAATATCAATTCGACGAATCTTCTCAACAAATAACCTGCATCCGTTCAGAAGGAAAAACGCAATTAAGTTTCGATATGGAAGCTAAGAGTTCCAACAATCCCGAATACTAAAGCTAAGAGTTCCAACAATTCCAGTGCAAAATACGGATGCCAAAAAAATAGCTTGGCACCAATTTGTTGCTACTTGGAAAAAGCATACTTTTCTAGTTAACCAAATCTTCTCTTGCTCTGTTGGATTTATTAATGTCGAGTGAAGCCACATTATGGCATATTCATATGTTAACAAAACACTATTGAATCGTCAAATGCATACGACTCCAGCAAACCAGGAGCTATTGGCTCGGGGCAGTGGGGATAAGAATGCTAGAATACAAACATAACCAGAGTTGTTAACAAACCTCACCATAGCAGAAGTTCAAGACTAAATTTGTTTGGATAATATTATACACTCTGTACTTAGACATAGATATATATCTTACCTCATCTGGAATCATCCAGATATCAATTTTAGAACGATGCAGACAGTATTGAGTAGCACAAGAGGAACTCTCAAGTATTGTGTTGCGTAGATGAGACCTATAATCTGTCCCTTGACTGATTTCGTCCTGCCCCCTGAGAATTCTGAGAGGCTCCATCCCCTAGGCGCAAGGAAGCGGTCTTCATTTAAAATCGCCAGTGCATTTGCAAGAAGCAGAAAGCCTTCAAGTAGTGTACCTAGACCCATTTACCTGAAAAATGAAGCGTTTGTCTCATACAACGACATATGGCTTTGATTTTTAGGCATTAATATCCATTCCCCATCCCCTCTTCAATCTAATACGTAAATGAGAAAAAGGAGACCAGCTAAATAACTCATTATGTGCGTTAACTCAAAAGATATGACAGCGGAAATGAAAGCACCGAATGCTTCTGAGAAAAAAAAAATTAGTTTTAATATTTATAACGAAGTTCACATAATCTCAAATCTTATTTCGATTTGTGGCAACTTCAGCACAAATGGTATGACTGTATCCTGAGATGAGTGCTTAAATGCCGCTCAGTAGTTGTCTAATCCGTTCTGATGGCTAAAGAAGAGTCTGCATCTATTTGAAGGAGAAAATCCCTCATATCTTACAAAATCGAAGTAGATCTAGACCATGTTGCCGAATCATGCACAGCAAAGCACTCATTGTGTGCCTTCTCACTTCCGTAAACATAATTTTGGGAAATATATAAAACTTTTACAATGAATGGAACCCTG
This sequence comes from Pyrus x bretschneideri, assembly GCF_019419815.1. Lineage (NCBI taxonomy): Eukaryota > Viridiplantae > Streptophyta > Magnoliopsida > Rosales > Rosaceae > Pyrus > Pyrus x bretschneideri. The sequence goes on from NW_025999635.1 coordinate 2,556,040, forward strand.
TATCTAAAATAGTAGATTGACACGAACTCTGCCCTCAGTATTTTAGGAAGATTTCGTCATGATTAACGCAACAACGCAAGGCTGATCATTATCGAACCTTAGATCAATCGGTTATACTATTCTAATTTGTTTAAAAGAGCAAAACTATTTTAAGCTCCAAATCAAATGACCCACAAACAAAACAACCCCTTTTACATAAATTCTAACACTCGCAGAAAAATGAAGACTTGCAGCATTCTGCCACAGAGACAACAGTAACTAAGAGAGATTACTACTCAATTACCTCACTTTTAAACAACCCTAAATACCAAACCCAAAAAAAGGATGCAAAACCTAGCAACCCAGGAAACATGGAATCCCCTCAAGCAGTGCGGTAAAACCTCAAAAACCCAATAAAGCCCATGTCAGATTGAAGCTTTAAAATCATAACTTTGAACCCACCAAGCTTCAATGGCACAAGTAATTACAAGAATAACCCAGCTATGGTAAACACGAAAAGTAGGAAGATTTAGCTCGCAAATTATGAATGTGATTCAGAAATTGATAAAAATCCAAGTAATAATTTCAGAGATTAAGGAAGAAAATTGAAAACCCTTGTTACTAACCTGAATGCGAGGACCTGATCTCAGGAGAGGGAGAGACTTGGAGGTGGAAAATGCTAAAGCCAAAGGCTTCCAACAACGGAGACTCCAGGAACAAAGTAGAACGTGCCCTTTCGTTTTTTTTTTTTTTTTTTTTTTTGTAATTTGTTGCCAGTTTAATTAAATGTTGGGCTGGTTAAGCTTTCTTGCTGGATCACCTCATTTGGGCCTGGTCATAGTGGGCCTTGTAATAATCGTCATAGTTAAAATTTTAGGGTGTTAGGTAGATGTGAGTTAAGCCAGTTTGAATCTCCCACAATCTGCATTATGTTGGCAATTTAAAATCTCGATGCTTATATTGCAATTCTCTCACTTATTTTTGTGATTGACTAAAGAAAATGAAAATCAAACGATAGAAAAAAAGTAAAACTACAAACGAAAAATACGAGTGTGGAAATCGTTGTCCCGGGTTTATAATCAGAACCGCGCACGGATCATAACATGCAATGTTTATACAAAAGAAAAACATGCTAAATCTAATTTTCAATTGTCGTCATATATGATACACTTTGTATGTACATTATACAAAGGAAAATGTCATTTGGATGAATATCTCCCTACTGGTGATGAAGCTGGCTCATTGGTCCTTTCACAAATGCAACCTGGATATGGATTCGCATAAAAGTTCTCCTCCAGTCTAGGCAAAATTCTGGGCACTCTTGGATATGGTGCTCCCATCCGATTTTTGTGTAACCTCTTAACTCGGGACGAGAATGTTTTCCAAGTTATCATACCCTTGTCTAACTTATCGATCAATCTAACAAATCTTTGTCTGCAAGGCAAGTAACATCGAGTGTGTCAGATACGAAACTCCCAATGAAACATGTTACTTACCCCTCTATCTCTCGCCACATCACCATATTACGAGAGAGATATTGAGAAGGGGTTGTGCAACACGTAACAAGTAAGTTTTTCTCGTTAGATAGAGTGCGAGTGAAGATTAAGCTGAAATTAGTTGGGAAAGAATCGTGCTTACTTGTCGGGGCTGATTGTTTTCCTAAACCCTTCAAATCTTCTGTGGCCTTTGATTGCTTTGGCCATGTTTCCATCGTAAGAGTAGATGAAAACATCACTCTCAACTGCTATAATATAATCTAATGCGGCAAGCTGATTGAGCTTATCCTTGTAAGGTTGCAACTCTTCTTCGGATGCTAAATTTGAGTGGAAAAATAGATTTGGATACTTGGCTTGCAGTGATGTTAGCCCGTCTTGCCCGTAGACTTCACCTGCAGCTATGTAAATTTTTGTATCCGAAGGAAACCCTATTGCCTCAAGGAAAACAGCAATCTCTCTTGGGGTCATGGGGCATTGCCCTTGGTGTCTCTGCACCGTACCGTTGATCTTTTTGTGCTTCCAATGTGGCGTCTTCTCCCTTATCATTTCGAGTTCTAAATCTTCTTCCCTAGTGAGATTGTGACTGCAGCCTGTGAAAGAAAGCATGTCCTTTTCATATCTGCGTTTGTAACATTCTGATCACTTGTTAGAAACGTTACTTGGACAGCAAAAATATGTTAAATATCCTATTTTTTTAATTAACCAGACAAACCTTAGATGGAGAGCAATGTATTTGCCACCATTGTTCTTTAATCTGTAAATCAAATTCATTGCAAGCTCTTCGATTTCAACTGCGAAGCGCAGTGCCTTATAAAAGGCGCGGCAACGGAGTCTCTGGATTGAGCTATCAATATTATTAGCAAGTCTGGAATCTGTGAAGATAAATTTGACAACCTTGTGCTTCTTCAATAATGTCGCCATCTGTTGTTTATAGTAACTGGGCTGGTCACAAATTGTTAAACATTGTTAGATTCAAACAATCAAACCAACTGGTTTTGTTGAAAATGGTACTGACAACGTTGATCATACCCCTGACCAAGAAACTGGAGCCTTATGGCGGGGTTTCATGTTTGCAAACTCCGGCGGAAGAGACTCTACGATCATGATATCATCTCTCAAAACTTCCATGAAGTTCTTCCAATTGAAAATGTCTTTAAAGTCACTGAGAAGGAAAAAAAAACTCAATTACAATAGCCTAATCTAATTATAAACATACAATAATCAGTTAATAAGTTGATTTGATGCTAACCTTGGGTCAGTCCAAAAGGATCTGTGATCTAAAGAAGGTAGAACAAGAGTGGCATTCATAAGTTTTGCTATGGCAACCATATCACTTATCTGCAATTGCAATTTGTTCATAAGAAGCAACAAGAAAAATAAATATATACCGAATTGGAAAATCCGAAAACACAAAAGCTTAGCTTGATTATTAATGTGTACCCCGAGCTTCATTTGATTCAATCCGCCATTGGAATGAACAAGGATGTAGCCATTTGTGGCTGTTTTATTCACTGCAAGAAATGAAACTTGCAATTTATCTAAAATGTTTCACTGGTGGATCACAAAAGCTTACTTGTTGGAGAAGAAAGCTTTGGGGACGTACGAAATTCCTTCTTCGCTCGATTTATGCATTGGTAGTAGTTATAACTCTCTGGTGGCATCCAAATATCAAGAGTCTGACTAGCAGAAATTAAATAAACGATGGGATCACAATTTCAGGTGAGAGAATATTTTCTGCAACTTTTTTAAATAAAATGCAGTAAAAGATAACAATCCGACCTGGAACTTATGAGCATTTTAGCCACATTTACCCTGTCACCTAATCTGACCATGTTCTGTTTCAACGTCGTCGTCCTTTCGATTAGTGAAGGTCGAATCAAACTTATTTTCTCCATTACCGTCAACTCCGAAAACGTGTTTAGTAAGGCAAACTTGACCAACATTGATAGAAAGGCCAAACCCATCAAAACCATTGAAGTCCATTTGCACCACCGCCCACTCGAGAAATCAGACAACTTTCGCACCCTGCGGCGGAAAAACACGGCATGAGCATTAGCGTCGTCGAACTTGGTAGAGGAACCCGGTTGCCCCTCCGTTGCCTCGAAATGTCGCCGCCTAGACCTAGCGCATGAGTTGTGATCACCAGTGGATTTCGACATAGAGGAGGAGAGAAACAGAGGAAAAACAGAGGAGATGTAGAGTAATGTAAAGAAGGAAAAAGAAGGAAAGGGGGAGGTGGGATTGGGTTAAGGGGAAATAGTGGGAGGAAGATGCTGCCATGTTTGATTAATTGCTTTTTTGTTTTTATAATTTTTATGGCTTTGGAATATAAGTGGGAGCGAATTATAAGGCGGAAAAGAGGAGAATACATACAAATCAAGAGGATAGTATGCATAAAAGGATCTCGATAAAGAAATTGCTATTAGCAATCTAAAATAGTTCTTCAAGTTTTATTTTTTACGTTGACAAAGTTCACTAGTTTGTTTAGCAATATGATTATGATAAACTTATTTTTTATTCTATTTTTATATATGCTATGATATTTAGAGGTTGAGAATTGAGCTTAGTCAATCAATTATAATTACGTTTCAAACTTGTCACATATAAGATCCAAATACAAAACCTTTCCACTTACGAATGAAAGTGAATACTACTGGACCGTAGTATTAGTAAAATTTAAGAAACATCTTTTTCAAACAAAAGAAAAATGAATAAGAACCGCGGGGTGGCCGAGTGGTTGGAACAAATTTCAGGCAACCGTATTCCACACAAGTAGTCTTAGTTTTGATTTTGGTGCTAATGAATCACACAATGGTGGTAATGGGAAGGCAAAAATGCCCCTGTGATTCTTTCAAGCCTATAAAAAAATGAACTGTCGTGATTTCACCACCAGCTGTTCTCATTTTTGGAAAAAAAAAAAAAAGGGGGGGGGGGTGGATTTAAGAAAAATGGAACATAAATTAAGGCAAATCTCAATCAACAAGAGAAATGGCTTTCAGTTTGGGTTGGGCTTAGGATCCAAAATCATTGAATCGGACTCCTACACGAACTTGGGCCTTCTGATAATTCAAGAAAAGGCCCACCTGTAAACTTAAACCCTTTTATATAAATACCGTCATCTTCTCCCGCAACCAAACTAGGGTTTTGGTGCTTCTTCTTCGCAGGCGTCTGTGGTTGCTCGCTGTACTCACTTAAACCCCCAATCGCGAAAATGGTGAAGGGACGCCAAGGAGAGCGAATTAGGTAAACTGATCCATTTCTTCCCCCCAAAAACCCTAATTTCGAAAATGTTAATCCGATTACATGTTTTCAGATTTCTAATCGTTTTCTCACTTTATTTTTCTCGTATCAGACTGTACGTCAGGGGCACCGTCCTCGGATACAAAAGGTAATTGATTTCTATCGAGCTTTTTGTGATTTTTTTTTTTGCAATTAATTTTGTACAGATTACATGTAAACTGAAAAGATGTATATATATAGTGTTTTGAGCTAAATGGAGGCTAGGGTTTTGGGTTGACTATGTTTTTTTTTGGGTTAGGTCTAAGTCGAACCAGTACCCGAACACCTCTCTGATTCAGATCGAGGGAGTGAACACCAAAGAGGAGGTTGCATGGTATGCCGGGAAGCGGTTGGCCTACATCTACAAGGCCAAGGTGAAGACCAATGGTAGCCACTACCGCTGCATTTGGGGCAAGGTTTCCCGGCCTCATGGTAACAGCGGCGTAGTTCGTGCTAAGTTCACTTCCAATTTGCCCCCCAAGTCCATGGTATTGTGTTGTATTAGAATTGTTGTTTGCTGTTTTTCTTTTTGTTGAAATCGGTATTTTATTGAGCTCTTTCGTGTTTCTTTGCAGGGTGCTCGCGTGAGGGTGTTCATGTACCCCAGCAATATCTAAGTTTTTAAGGTACATTTTTTGAGCTTGCTTTGCTTAATTGTCTGCCTACACTGTTATTTATAGGGAGTATGTGTTTCTTGCGCATGGCGTGGATGTTTATCTTCAAAAGTTTTAGTTTATTGTTGTGATCTTTTGTTGTGGATTTTTCTTCTGCAATGTGGTTTAACACGCAACTTGAAAATGTGTCCTTTACCTTCGTTAGACAATCAGGCGTGTGTTTTCGGGTCAGAGCTTGTGTGGTGTACTGTAGGGAGTGCGTTGTTATCTTGAGGATCGTTTCAAATATTCCAATATAGATTTACAGTTTTAATTGTTATTTATGAACTTGCGGCTATGGTACCTTCATTTTTACAGGGCCCCGAGAGTACTCCCTTCTTATGTTATTTCAGTTGACTCCGAACTTTTGGATTGTTTGCATTCCAATTGTTGACTGATATTGGATACATTGTATAACTATTCACTTATCTTTTGGGTTTCTTCCATTGGGCTGTTTCACGACATTTTTTTTTATGCTCATGCATTTCTTGTCTCTATGGGATACAAATTCAGTATATGAGCTTATATAGGGATTGCAAATTTATCCGTCCACGATGAAAGTTTTGCTTTGTAATCAGAATTATGTGGGGTGTTTAATCATAAAGCTCCATGTTTGTAATTTTAGAGGATGTCAAGAAATTTGATTGGCAGCAATTCGTATATCGCTTTTTTGTTTCTCGCTCCATGTTTTAACGTCTTGTAGTCATGATGCACTTGTTACATCCATCTTCATATGACTATTTGTGCAACTATGCGCTCAGCCCGCAGTTTGTATTGCTTCTATAGCATATTCTTCTTACCCTGGTTCTAAGCTCATGCTCATTTCTTCCTTGCAGTTGCTCAGGACTTCTAGATGATAGAGAACAGACACTTGAAGGGGTCTACTTTCACATGGTTTTTATGAGCGAAGTTAGATGTGTTTGGTTGAAACCGAGTCAGTTTTGTTGTTCGGATGGTAGAACATTGTTTTAATACTCCTTTACTAATTTTAATGCATATTATACCATTTCGATTATGTTTTGAAGATTCATTATTTGAGCGTCTGAAGTTTTGAATGAAGCAAGTCTTGTTGGCTATTTTTCTCAAATTAGATCTGTTTTAAAATATGAATTGGTAATTTGATATATTCAAGTTAGAGGGAACAAATGATACTTAATCTAGACTGATTGCGACCTAGTCTTCGTTCGTGGTCTCTCTAGTTGAAATTTCGATGTTTATTTTTTGAGTTGTCTTGTTTGTTTCATCCGGATTGACACTCCAGATCTTTAAAAAGGATTCAAAATTTGAACAGTCCTGATCTCTCTCTTGAATGTTGGAGGTCTCTTGGGTACGTGAGCTCAGGAAACAGAAATCCGGAGTGGAAATCATTCTGTTTCAATTCCGGTGGGAGTTGTCAGATATCGGCATTCTTCTCTCATCTTGCCTCACTGGTCACTTTCATATTGCCTGGAAATAATTTGTTGTGATGACAATCGATATTTAATCAACCATTTGTGCGTATTTCTCTTTATTGTTTCTATATATGTGTATTTATCGAAGGGAATGAAAAAACTTTCGAAGGAAAGCCCGCCTCCGATGCCCGAGAAATGCTGAAAGGAAAGGCACAAAAGGTGTTGCGATTTAACTTGCTATTGAGGTCGTATTGGCCTTGGTTTTGTAAGTTAAAAACCAATTGTTGTGAACATGGTTCGTGGATGCGAAACGTCAAAAGTGTAGATTTGCTTTGGTTTCGTTTGTAATTAAGTGGCATGTGATGTAAAAGTTGTTTTAAACCATACGATACGCACATGCATGAACTACGCTTCTCACATTCACAACCCACATGATCCTAATTGTAAGATTTAAGCTTTCACATTCACTTTTTAGCTCATGATCCATGTCCTAAGTAACCCATCAAACTACTCTCTCTCATACCTAGTCATGATTTTTTTTTTTTTTAGTACAATGATATATTTTACACTAAGAGGAGGGAAGAGTTCGGCTAAGTCGTACAATAAGTAACCGAATTTGGTATCAAATTCGCCATTCACGAGATTCGAATCTAAGACCTCTCACTTACAAGTGAAGAGGAATACTACTAGACCATAGTACTGAGTGACACATAATCACGATTTTAACATGCTAATAAGTTACGATTAAGTTACTCATAGACACTTAACGACGACACATTCGAATAGACTTCAATACCTATAGGCATTTAGTATGGACACATAATTGTTGAATTTTATCCAACAGTTTAAACTGAATGACTGAAGACTGTTGAATTAAACTCAACAATTAATGAATCAAATATGTGTTGATGTTGATTTTATAAGTTATCAGGAAAAAATTGAATTCGTTGGCCATAACTTATGGTCGAGGTCGGTAGACAAATAATGTGGATTAATAACTGAGTTTGACTAAACCAGGTCCATATAAATTAGGTAAACTAATCCCATTTTTCTTGGAGTAATGAATGTGCACTAGGGATTTGGATCCTAGCCGAATCCCCTCTCTAGGGATCTTAAGGATCAACGTATACGAACCGTTGATAAAAAATTGTACAGCTTCAATTAATTTTTTTTTTATATTTTTAAAAGTAAAGAAGCCTTGTTTTACTTAAAAAATATAAAAAATAAAAAAAATTATGACCACATAATTTTTAATCAACAATCCGTGTTTCTTGATCCTAGGATACCCACGAAGGGGATCCGGCAAGGATCCAAATCCGTGCACTAGGATGAGGGCGCCAAATGGCAAGGGCCTCCCTGCAGCTCAATTTCCAGTCAAGCGGCCCCCACAATCCAAAAGTAACTAACCTCATCTAAATTTAACTTTTACCCGTGTTTAATCATTTTTTACATTGATTTGTCAAACACGAGAAAGATTTTTTTCCACTTTAATCTTTCTCTCATTTCATTCTTTTCTATTTAAACGGTTACAGTTTAGTTATGTTAATATTTTATATTAATTTTTATAGTGACAATATGATTATCTCCAAGGGATGTCAAATTGTTGAAATCAGTAATAACGGTAACAAAAGACAGCATTAATATTTTCTAACTGAGAAGCCAATCTGATATGGCATGACATGGATTCACATCTCTCCATGGCTGCCAAATTTGACAGCACCTTCAGATTTTTTTTAATTAATTATTAAATGCTTTTTATTAATTTTTTATTAGTTTAAAACATTATCCTTTTGTTTATTTTTATTCCCAATGCAAAGAAAGTACATGAATTATTATTTTATGTTTAAAATTTGACATATCGGTTGGAGAACAAAAATTTAAAAGATGTCAAAGTATCATGTAAGCCTTCAAATTTAAATTTTAGGTTTAAAATTTGACATCTCATTTGGAGATGGTCTAAGACAAAAAACAATATGTGAGAGGAAGGGAGAGAAGTGGATGATAATACGAGGGGAGAGAATTCTCCTTCTGTCAAACATGGCTACTAACGTCAAAACTTATTCAACAAATAGTGACAATATTTATTGATTCAAATATACATATCTTACATTTTATTATGTATAAGCGACATTAACCGAGTGAGAGATTCGACACAGATAGTTAAGATGCAAGGATAAACAATTTTTATTTTATTTACCTTTATATTTTGAGGCAATCGAACATCCGGCGGATGAGCCCCGAATTCCAAAATCCTAAAGTTGTAGTTGTGAACGAATGAAGCGGCAGGGACCAGGGAGGGATTACGATTAGGGATAGGGATGTGCTATCCACGTTTAATTCTCATGTGCTCTTTGTTAGTTTCTGTTCTTATATTTTCTTTCATTTTTTCGATCTAATGGCAACAAATAAAAAAATGGGTAAAAAAATAAAAAAAAATATGCGCATAACACATCCCCCCATCCCTTAGAATATCCGTAAGTTTGGCAGCACATACACCTGGACCTTGGATCGTGCAAGTGCAGCAAATAATAATAATATTTCCAAATCACTAGAATTATATAAATATTGCTTGGTCCTTGCATGGCGCCTTATTCCTTCACATGGCCTAAATTTATGGCAATCTCTTCCTTAACCTTTTCGGGCTTTTCTTAAGATCGGCTGCTAATACTTAATTAATTTGCTTAATTGACCAAACTAATTTTTACTTAAACGATAAAAAATAAGAAGTTTTAACGAAAAATCTACGGTACTGTTCACTTTAACGAAAAACCACATTTTTAAATTAAAAAGTTAATCCTGGTACAATTCAATTTACCTTTTATTTTGTCCTTATCATTAAAACTCAAAATTTTCAAACTTTTTTCATTAGTTTTCCTTAAAAAATACGAGTCAAGACTAGAGTTAAAAAGATAGAAAAGAAAAAATACAGATGAATTCTAGTTCTACATAAATTATATTTTCCCAACACATCGTCTCAACTCTTTATCCAACTTCTTCTCAAGTATAAAACCTTGGAATATGCTAGCATTTGACGCGTGTATTTAGTGGCAGATCTAGGATTCGAATCTTGAGTGGTCTGTGTTAAAAGTTCAAGTTTTTTAGATAGAATAAGTGTGAAGAGCGCAAACAAAAAAAAAATCAGTTTATTCACTGAGGCATTTTGTCAAATGAGTGATATCGAGAGAATTTGTTGAATGTTGTCCACGCAACCTATCAAGATACGCCTAACATATATTACATCAAACAATTAGTAGGTATAAGCTACAAAGGGACCCATACAAAACCTTCGGAGGATCCTCGTTAGACCTTCACATTTATATTTTCTGAACTTTAAATGGTCCTGGGACCACTTAAGTTCCAGCGTGCATCCGCCTCTGCGTGTGTAATGATGTGATGGTGATTAAATTATTTGTAAATGACTTTCACTCCTTATTAGTAGACAAAGTGTGTTGATCATATTTTTCTTTTTGAACAAACAATATTATGTACATTAAGAATATGAAAGAATGAGTTAAGCCTCACGATAACTTAGTTTTACACTAAATCGATAATCGTAAACATAACAGCCATCGTTTCGCCTAAAAAATTTCCATCTAAAGATATTTTGAGCTCCACGGCAAGGATGATGTCGACCTATGTGATGTTTTAGTTTACAAGATGAGGGTGTCATTGACCATCTTTTTCCCTCAAAATCCAGACAAATGAGTGAACCTGGACTAATTCCTACACGGAAGGTCCGGATTGGACTGTATGATATTATTACGGATATTCCCTTTTCCATCCAGACCAATGGTAAATCGGAAGCAGAATATACTCCTTTCTCGGCTATCTGAACTTTGCTTGTCAAAGCCATGTTTAGCTTTCGTTTTAGCTTCAACCCCAACAACTCTGGTTGCAGCTTCGCAGTTGCAGGTAGCCAGCCATGTTTGGATGCACAATAACTTGCTCAAATCAACAGATTAAAACGACTTGATTAATCTGTTTTTTCTAAATTTTTTTACACCCAAACAAACAGCACTCATCGGAGTTTGGTGTATTTTTTTGAACTTCTTCGATGGCACAGACTGCTTTGACTGCTTCAGCTCCTCTTGTTCCCGTCAGCTGTAATTGTATGTTTCGATCTCTTAATTAATCCCCCCCCCCTTCTTAATTAGCTGCCCAGATTTGTTTTTAAAGTTCTTGGGGCTTGAACAAATGGATTCTGGATTCTGCTGTTTGGTTGCTGAGAAAATGTTGAGAGAAAAAGGGAAGAAAAGTAGAGCAAGAGTCACTGAGAACTTAAGACGTGTTGTGTGATTTGGTAATCTGATCAGAACCCAGATCGTGGTTTTGGATTATCTTTTGTATTTTCCCAGCACTTTCTCGGATTCCAAACAGAGTGGCATAAATTTGTGAATTTGGGGAAGGCTTTTGACATTTCTGGGAATTTTTGCAGGTGGTGCAAAGCCGTGGAGTAAATCAGTGCTCCTCTGTTCTTCAAGACGATATGCGAGTACGAGCAGTTCTTCGCTATCGATCACAAGTTTCGGAGGCAGAAGCCTTCGGATCGTTGAGTCGAAAACAAATGCAGCTGCAGCAGAAGCAGCCGCTAGTAGTGAACGTTTTGAAGAGGTAGCTGAAGGCCAACCGGTCTCTTTTTCATGGGCAGATGATAAGGTTAGGACTCTCTTCTCAATTTACTTAAAGCTAAAGGTTAACTAATGCTACATTAATTACCTTTAGAGGCGCTTTTAAACTGCTTATTTGGCGGAGATGAAATTTGCTTATTACATTAACTATTATGATCAACTGATAAGCGAAACATTACATGTCATGTAACGTGGTTTTAAATACAATATTCTCACATTATTATTATAATAATTTTAACAAAAAGTTTCTGATACTGTTCACTTTAACAAAAAAAACATATTTTTACACTAAAAAGTCAATCCTGGTACTATTCAATTTACCTTTTATTTTGTATTTATCGTTAAAACTCAAAGTTTTCAAATCCTTTTCATTATTTTTCTTTATTATTAAAGATTTATGAGTATTGTTACGCATTACATTAGTCTAAAGAAAGCTTTTCAATTGCACTGTACAAATGAATAGTCTTTAGAATCGAATTTCACTTTATTTACGAGGTTGCCACTGACTCTCTCTGCCGCTATCTTCATGCTGCTTGTATATACTACCTTTACTGACTACATTAAAGACTACGTCTTTTTTATGTGGGTGAATTTCGGTTCAACATATGTGAGATATGTGATCGATAAACCGAAGAAACAACAAGAACCATTTACACTGTGTGCAAATACACAACAATACAGTGCCCCACCAAAAATTTATAGCTCCCATTTTTGGTACATGCATTCCACCAAAGCAATTTCAAAGTAAAAAAGGAAGGAAGGTACACACATCATTAATACAAGTGATAAATGTAATCATTAAAGCAAGCAAGTAATTTTCATCAAATATTTTGTCTTTGAATTTATTCATTGTCAATTATTTTAATTATTTTATAAAAAATCTTCGTTAAATAAGATCAAATTGACAAAACTACTCATAATTTTTGTGAAATTATTTTGGTCCATTGTTTACGAAATTAATAGTATTTTGTCATTTTAGTTCTTATTTAACAAAGATTTTTAACGGAAGATTCAAAATAATTGATAGTGGACAAGTTTAGAGACCACTTTTATAGATTTCAAATGTTAAAGATCAAAGTGGAGAGTTGTATCAATCTCGATTATAATTTTGACTAAAATGCCAAAGAGAAATAGAAACAAGAAGAAGCATCTGATTAATGATCAAGTCAAGTAGATTTGAAGGGTACCCAACCACTAATTAAAATAATAATCTTCTGCTACTTAGTCGTTTGCATGAATGATGATCCAATTCTCTAACAGCTCGAAAAGAATAAAAATGCTGGCCAGATTCGAACAAGTATTTAAAAAAAAATTGGACTGGAATTTTGATGTTGCGATGTGGCCTAACATAATCTTTTAATTTTGTATTCAACCAATCAAAAGAAAATAAAATAAAATAAGTGCGTCGGCCGTTGAGAATTTCCCCATTTATACGGACCGGCTATTACGGCACACTTCCAAGTCGTATACGTAGTTCCCATACACATCTTTTCCTTCTCTTTAAAACAATAATAAAAAATAATACTTTAATAAATATTAAATATGAAATTTCTTTATTTGCTTTCTAATTTCTTTATTCGACTGGACAAAAAAGAAGATTACTGACTTTCTCTTAAAAAAATAAAGATATTCGTCTAAGATAATTAGTAAAAATATCATGTCTGAATCACATAAATGCGATGATGATACATAATTATAATTAGTTAGATTCTGAATATTGATACAAGTGAGTTCACAACTCTTTGAAAAAGTATTTTATAGATTTGTCATTTTTTTTTTAAAAGTCAAAATACTTTGGGAGAAAATGAAGAAAGGTATTGTTTTATTATTCAATTCATTAATAAGTTACCATTAAAATTAAGTTCATACAATTAATTTTAAAAACTGAATATAGTCAAAGTCCACTTTCCTTTCAGTTCACAGCAAAAGAAAAATAGAAAAATTAAAAACAAAAAAAACTAATTAAAAATTAAAAACAAAAAAAACTAATTAAAATTTAAAAACAAAAAAAAAAAACTAATTAAACTACTGACAAATAAAGGAGAAAAGAATAAACGAAGTGAATTCTCGCGTACGCGTTTACCTCTCTCTCTGCTTTAAAACTCTCTCCCTTCTCTCTCTCTCTCTCTCTCTCTCTCTCTCCCTGTAATCCCCTCCCCTATTTGCAGAAGAAGCACATTCCTCGTCGGTCGTCCTCAAAACTCTGACCCAACGACGCAGCCTCTCTCTAAATTCCAACGCAGACCCAACTCCCCCACCTCCTTCCCTCTCCCTTTCTCCGTCGGCATCTCAGAATCCCCAATATTTCCTGCTGTTTTTCGTTTTCAATTTCCTCAATAAATTCGCAGTCTTTTCGATGGACCTAGATTCTCAGATCCATGGGAGGCCGACTCATGTTTCTACATAACCCAATTCTTCATTCTGCACCTGGGTTTTCGCCAATGCCCCAGCCCTAGCAGATCCCACCCCCACCTGAATTTAACGCATTCTGGGTTTTTCCCCAAATCTCAGCCGTCCGATCGAGACCCGCCTCGGAAGATGAAGGGGAAGAGCCGCTTGTTCACGATCGGGCTCGTCACCGCCTGGTACTCATCCAACATTGGGGTTTTGCTGCTGAACAAGTACTTGCTCAGCAACTATGGCTTCAAGTACCCGATCTTCCTCACCATGTGCCACATGACGGCTTGCTCTCTGCTCAGCTACGTCGCAATTGCTTGGATGAAGATGGTTCCGATGCAGACCATTCGATCCCGGGTCCAATTCTTGAAGATCATGGCGCTCAGCCTGGTGTTTTGTGTCTCCGTCGTGTTTGGGAACATTTCGCTGCGGTATTTGCCCGTGTCGTTTAACCAGGCAATTGGCGCCACCACGCCGTTCTTCACTGCGGTTTTCGCCTACTTAATGACTCTCAAAAAGGAGGCTTGGCTCACGTATCTCACCCTCGTTCCTGTTGTTACAGGAGTCGTCATTGCAAGTGGGGTATGAGCCCTCTTCCTTTTCTGTTAATTTTTGCTTTGTTTAATGCAAATTCATGTGTTTTATTGAGAATTGCTGTGAATTCTGGAAATGGGTTTGCTTTGGTATGAGCTGCTTTGGATGGGAATTGAGCAACTTTGCTTAGACTAGTCTGAATTGTGGGATATGGGTTGGGATGGATTGGTGGCATTTTTCGCCAATTCGGTTGTTTATAACTCCAATTGGTTTTAACTGTCCATAGTTTAGAGAAAAACTATTGTGAGAAGATCTATCAAAACCAAAAGGAAAGATGAATTTTTGGACCTGAGGTTTTAAGTATCTACCTGAGATCTGATATATTTCTGTGTAAAGTTGTGAGATTGTGCAAACGTATGTGGAGCCTTCAATTTGACCGGAGCAATGCATCTCCTAGTTTGTTCTTTTTACATGGCCGCAGGGTGAACCAAGTTTCCATTTATTTGGTTTCTTAATATGCATGCATCTCATAGTTTGTTCTTTTTACATGGCCGAGGGTGAACCAAGTTTCCATTTATTTGGTTTCTTAATATGCATGCATCTCATAGTTTGTTCTTTTTACATGGCCGCAGGGTGAACCAAGTTTCCATTTATTTGGTTTCTTAATATGCATAGCAGCAACCGCCGCCAGGGCGCTTAAATCAGTGCTACAAGGGATTTTGCTTTCTTCTGAAGGGTAAGGAATCCTTATGTGTTTGCTCTATCATTCTCTATATGGTTGAATGGGTACTGAATGACTTGCCTTTATATTCCAGGGAGAAGCTGAATTCTATGAACCTCCTTCTGTATATGGCTCCGATAGCCGTTGTTTTTTTACTTCCCGCAACGCTTATCATGGAAGAAAATGTTGTTGGTATAACACTAGCTCTTGCAAGAGATGATGTCAAGATCATATGGTACCTACTATTCAATTCGACGTTGGCATATTTTGTAAATCTGACCAACTTTTTGGTCACAAAGCACACCAGTGCTCTAACTCTTCAGGTTTGTCTCCCTTCTTGATGTAGCATCTTTTTAATTGTTAATCAAAATGTATTTTAAATGCTGTTAACGCTTGTTATGTTCTAGCATTTAGAAGATTTCATGAATAACAGTTACAGTTTGGGCAGTACTGAAGTTGCAGGGAGTTCTGTCTTCATGGTTTAAGTTGGTGAAACTAATAGGATTTTGTTGCTTATAGGATGAGTCATCCTAATCTTATAGGGACTAGTTCTGTTTATGGGGTTAGAAATAATGGTTTATTGGTGCGTGTTGAAGGATGTCACCTGCTGGAAAATAGCCAGTTATATGGGGCTGTGAACATTATACCATGGCAGAATTTATAATCTAGGACCAGGTGCGTTAGATTGAAGTCACTAGTAGGACAAGAGGATGTCCATTCATATGTTCGCGTGGCTATGTTGGCTAGTGTTTTTTTTTGACGTGATGAAAAAACGAAATGATCATGATAAAATCTGGTGTTTACCGTATTTTTCTAAATTGCTTCGTTGTTTCCTTTAATGTGAAAGGAGCTGTTGCAAGTAACTAACGGAACGTTTGGTTATCCAGGTTCTAGGGAATGCTAAAGGAGCTGTAGCTGTGGTGGTCTCGATATTAATTTTTAGAAATCCAGTTTCCGTGACTGGAATGATGGGTTACACTCTTACAGTCTTTGGAGTGATCCTATACAGCGAAGCCAAGAAACGAAGTAAATCATAGTTCCGGGAAAGCATCAAGTGAAATGCCCTGCGTTTTGTATTTTGTACTGCGAGAACAGCAGTGGCCGTCCTGGAGGCATGGTTGGGGGGTACATGCGAGCAGTTGGTGCCGGGATCTTGCCTCTACAAATTTTATTTTACCCCTGGAAGCCTGAGTACGTGCATGGCTTCCATTTGTATCAGCAAACAATGCAGGATAAGTCGAGAAAAGTAGGAAACTTAATAAGTGACTAGTATTACGGAGGAAAATCAGCATCATTTCATCATTTTTTTTTTCTTTCAGCAGAAGGGTTGTAGAATTGGTCTCCACAGATTGAGTCTGTTATTAACATTTCTTCTATTGAATCAATGAAAAACAAAACCATTCAGAATTTCACAATTTGGTACTTTGCATCTCAGACGAGCCCTCCGTCTGAATGCTACGTGAAGAACGTAAGACAAGTTAAGGAACGGGACAAGAAAAGCCCATTACAATATTTTTCAGCAGATGAAGGAACGGGGTGAGCGCCGATGGTAAGAGCACGCAGAAAAATTCTTGACTCTTAACGTACGCACAGCCATCAGCCATCATATGGTATTATCATTCCCCATGTTATAATAAGAATGTGCAATCTACTTATACATTAGATATGGTGGAATTGTAACACCACATGACCGTCACACTGAAAAAATTTCGGGTGTGAGGGAAGCAGGAAAATGAAACGAAGATGATACTCTTTCATATATTTGCCAAATGCCGAGAAAAATAGTGACAACATGAACTTACTGGAAACAAAGCCCTGAAGGTCTTTTTACAACCGCCGGACCAAGAATCACATACAGGAAGCAAAACACAACAATGTGCCCAAGATTGATGAGCCAAATAAAATAGAGAAGTACCAAGTTTGCTCACTCCGCCATGGAAAAGCATGAGGTTGAAGAGGAATACAACACACAAACGAAAGCCACGTAATCGAACATTTAAACACAGAATTTATGCTTCTGGAATCGAGGCTACTGCTGCTGTTGCTGCCGCCGCCGCTGCTGCTGTGCGCTTGATTGATGCAGACTTAATAAGATGGTTGTAGCTCCCCTTCTCCTTGAAAAGCTGGGAGAAATGGTGCTTGCAGTATAGAATGCCCTCCAAAGCCGCGTAGTTTGAGGGAGTAATAGGACAGCCACCGTGAGAACACTTGAAACACGACTTGTGATAGGCCTGGCTCTCCACAGTCACCTGCAAAATTTTGGTTCAATACACTCAAATTAGTTTCATGGGGTTTTTTTCATATTTTTGTGAGTTATATGAGAAAAAAGTTCATTTTCTTCCAATAATTATTGAAGAGGAACTCATTTGTTACTATGGAGGTCATGTGAAATTCGTGGACCCTCAAACACCTTTGATTATAATTAGGAATATTACATAGAACATGTGCTCAACTTATATCAAAGCAACGAAGTGCCAGTTCCAACCAATTCATTTTTGATTGGGACAAAAACGGGAAAGCAAAAATAGAATAGTCGAAAGAAAAATTATCAACAAAAGACATATCTTGGGATCCTACCTTCTCCAGTGGATAAGCGGTTTTACCACAAGTAGCACATTTGTCTTGTGTTCCAGAAAACATGCTAGCAGCTTTGCTAGGTGACCTAGTCTGAACCAAACACAAACATTTGAGAATCAGTGTTGCCGCTAACTGATAGTATAAGAATATTCTGTTACTAAAAAATGGAGTTTATAACAGCGATGTAGAGAAGTTTACCAGCTCTGGAGTTAACTTCTCAGCTGACTTTGCAGCTGTTGCAAATTAAATTTATAGAAGATTAAAACAGTAAACAACAAACCATGCAGAGACATCAAAGAAGGTTTCATCAGGAAAAAGAGAAAGACATACGTGACTGAAAGTTCTTGTTGAAATTGCCAGTCTCCTTGAAAAGTTGCTCAAAGTGAGGCTTACAGTACAGAACACCTTCCATTGAGGAATAATTGCTCAGCTTTAAAGACAAAATATTACAAAACATTAGAAACAAGAAGAAACTTCCATAAACAACTCCATATATTACATATCTTAAATTGAACAGAATTCGGATCAATGGCACAAACAAATCTCACTATTCGAGTCCTCTTTCAAACATATACGTTCATATGTCAATAAATTCAAATGTTCGTTCATATGCAAGGGTTTGGGACACAAATGTAAATATTTCTTTTCCCATTGTATTGTATTAACCATTAACAATCTTCAAAATTTGATATTCGAATAAGGTTGCAAGTAAAATGTGTGTTCCTACGCAAGATTTTCGATTATTAACCAATATTTATGTCATTACACCCATTTCCATGATACTAAATAATTTGGTCAGAAGTATCGATAAAACGATAATCTTTATAATTTGCTTTGAATCAAATGAAAATGATGCATCTAAGTTCCACTTCCACACAAAATGGATCGAAAATCGCCAAGAAAGCATGAAACGAGGCCGAATTGATGGTTGGTTGAGTACCTTCAAAGTCCCTTTGCAGTGAGTGCATTTGAAGCAAGACTTGTGGTAGGAAATCCCATCAGCAGATAGCTCCTCCACTGGGTAAACTGTCTTTTCACAAGCCTTGCATTTCTGCTGGGTGCCAATGAAAGACATAATTCTATCTCCTTCTAGATCTGATTCTTCTCTTTTTACCAAGATCACCCCCTCTCAACCTTCCACCTGCAATGAACAATTTAACAAAACAAAATTCAGGATCAAACGAGCTCTGTTTGTTTCCCGAGAAAGTAGAAGAAAGCAAAGGACTTTAAATTATGTGTAAAAGTACGGAGATTCATTGACCCAGATAAGGGAAAACAGTAAAGTTACAGAATTGGGCAACTTTATCAACAAATCGACAGAAAACCCAAAATCCCAAATCTCTTTTCCAGCTTTCCCAGAAACCGATCTAAAACTTTTAGAACATAAACAGCTAAATTTTAAAAAAATATTACCCATTTTTTCTTAAGATTTTTTCTCTGATCCAACCTTCAAAGCACCCAAATGCAAGAACAAATTAATGGAGATCTGGCAGCATAGATTACGAAATGAAGTCAATAAAAATTCTCCAGAGTCAGAAAAGCGTACCCTTTGAAGCTTTAAGGCTGACTGAGTGAAGCTCAAAAATCTCGAAAATTAAAAAGGGTAGAATAAAACAGAAAAGATTTTGAAAACGAAATGGGTGAGGAGGGCAAATGGGTCCTTTTCCGTACAGAAGGAGTGTGATGGCAAGCGGATGGCGAATGGCGAGCGCTTTTTGCAGGGAGCGGATGCAGCGTAGTGGAGAAGACGACGATGATGAAATTATAGAGAGAGAGAGAGAGAGAGAGAGAGAGAGACCCCTCCAAATCCAATGAGAGATTTTAAAGGCGTTGTAAAATAATAAATAGGAATAAAAATATCCGCGCTGGACACACTTTGTATCGTTCAGCTTCAACTACTCGATTTTACGCGGCTTTTCTGGCCCTTTGTTGCCTACAAATTTACACATTGACCCCTATTTGCGATAAATTTTTCAATGTAACCGGTCCACAGAGGAATAGATCACGTGTCATTGTACAAATTATAAGATATGTGTGTTAAAAAGTTAAAAAGTTAAAAAATAAAAATTCCCCCACTTATATGAAAACACATGGTGTACACTTTGTGTTCCGGTCACAATGAAAAATTTCTTCCTATTTACTTTACTTTTTACCAGGGGACTCGAACTCATCGCAAATATATATCATCTATGCATACATATGAGTCAAACGATTTTTATAGAATGACTAAAAAAGTGAGTGTTATGCTAATATACTGAGCTTGTGTAGGAATCACACTTTTACAACGGATTGAAAATTTTGTAGGTGATACTTACAAAGTAGTGGGTCATAAGGTATAAATCGCACATATATTGAACTCACACTTGCGTAGTAGTGTTATAGGTATCAAACTCAGATGGCCTAATTCTTATAAATAAGTATCACATTCACTTAAATTACGGTAGAAACCTAAGACTTCCTCTGATCAAATGAAGATAACAACTACTTTACTTAAACAAAGGCTACTCGAACTATCTAAAATTGTTTATGATATGACAGTGTTTTTTAGTAACCAAAAGCACTTCTGATTGCATTTAGTGAAACAACTAAAGAAATTTTTGCGTCGTGAAAGTACTTTTTTTTAAGCACCTGGATCATTTGGAATCACTTGGATTTTTAATAACAACACTTCTTGAAAGCAAATTTGAACATAATTGTTGTTTATAGAGGTAGTCCCAAATGAGCTCTTCAACTCCTTCCAATATACTCATTGACAATGAGCCAAGCAAGGTTCATGCTAATTGGTAGATAAATGGCCAGTAAATAATTAAAATTAAAAGGCTAATCTGTTTCAGTTTGAAGTATTTAGAGGATAATTAAATGCATATAATCTAAGGCTGTGGTTGCACCACATCATTAGCTACGGTAAACATTCTAAATTTTAAAAATTCGTTTCCAAATACGGTAGTAAATAATTGTGATTTGGTCATTGGGTGTATGATTTAACCACTAATTTAGTTCCCAACCAAAACAAAGATAAACAAAGCAACAAATTTGTCGGAAAAAAAAATGCCTTGACCAGCACAAGACAAAGTGGTTACCAACAAATAAAATAAAACAGAATGAGGCATTGATGCTCCACTTGCACCACTTTTTGGGTGTCAATTGTCAAAGACATCGGATTTTCTATGCTCTATCTATTTGCTAGGATATTAATGTTATTGCTAGGATATTAATATTATCCACTTACGTGCACTCAACCTAGCCTTGACCTATTTTGCCTATGTCAATAGTTGTTTTTTGAACATTTGAAAGTGTTTTTAAAATAACTGTAAATACTTTTAGTGAAATTAATTTTAGCTTCTAAAAGTATTTTAAGTGTTTTTTGAACGAAAAAAAAAAAAACATCAGATATGTGATATGTGTTTTTTTGCAGTAAGCACTTCAAATGTTTTTCAGGATTCACTTGAATTTTTATTAAAAATTGGTTTGAAAATATTTTCATCAAAAAAATTTTCAGTCATTTTAAAAACTTACAAATAAGCCTATGTTTGTGCAGAGTTAAATCCGCAAATAAGCTCGGTTGAAGGAACCACCAGGCATTACCACGGATACCTTGCAGGAAGACAAAGCCGAATAGTTTGATTTAAATTGATTGTAATTGTCTTCCTCTATACGTGTTCTCTCTCTCTCTCTCTCTCTCTCTCTCTCTCTCTCTCTCTAGAAACCCAAACCCATAGCCTATTCTCCGACTTCAACTTTCAGCCGCCACCCTTTGCTCTTGCTCAGGGTAGCCGGCAACCTGCTACTTCCTCCTCTTTCCAGTCTCCTTCTTCCATCTCCTTCCCTTATTTGCCTTTTTTCTTCTTTTTCCTCCCCTTTCACTTCCTTTGCTTCATCCCCCTCCTTACATCCATCTCTTCATCTCCTATTTCCAATCTCCTTATTTCATTTTATTCCCGGTTCTCCCTTAGTTTATCTCAGTTTTCCCTAAGCTGGGTCTCAACTATCCCCTAAGCTTGTCTCAGATGTGGGCTTCATGCCCCTTATCCAACATCTTTTGCCTACTTTTATTGCTTTCTGTCTTTTAACTTTTTGTCTTCCCTCTTCTTTAGCTGTGATACTACATCCCCATCCCACCATGTACTCGAATAGGTGGGCTCCGCTTAGGATACCAAATCTACTACCCTCTTTCACTTCCCTTCCCCCCCACCGTATGTCCATGTCGGATCCCCTTCGAGGCCAAGTGTTGGGTATTTTACATACCCATTAGCCTCACTCTCCACCTGTATGATACTTTGTTTGTATATATTTGTAGGGGTTCGTGAAGGGGATTTGGATATGTTATCTACTTTCTCGGTTCAGAGTTTGGCTTCCTCCGAGGATGTGACAGTGGCGGCGATGTTGTCTTTGATGCTAGAGATTAGGGTTTTTTATTGTCTATTTTAGGATGCCTTTGGGCGTAAGCTTGTATGAGCCTCCCATTGTATCTTGGTTGCTGTTCTCATTTTGTTTGTGCCTTTAACTTTCCATGTAGTTGTTTTTCCAGTCCTTTTTGGGCTTTGTACTAGTTTTTATCATAATGAAAGTTAACTTTGTGATAAATTTTTTTTATTGTACTTATTGGGAATAGTTGACTTCTAAGTTGCTAGTGCGGCACCCTCTTTTTTCTTCAACTGAGTTGAAATCCCAGACAAGATTTTTATCGAGACCCACTATACACCCTATTCCCAAATTGTATGTTTTTCTAATCATCAATAAATATCGTACTTTCAAAAAAAAAAAAATCCGCAAATTTGTAACTCAAGTAAGTTTTAACAAGGTCCTCGATCAATATTGCTTATATTGCAAAATTATTTGGCACTCGAGCATTAGTACACCAATCACTTATTTGGGTGCCCTCTTTCATATTATATATACAAGAATTCTCAAATCGAAAAGTATTTTGTTTTCCAATTGGGATAAAATAAATTCGATACAATGTTCACAATTCAGCAATAAAGTGTTGATAAATAAAAATGATTAATGATATATTTTTTTGTTTCAAACGATAGATTTTGTTGGATTAGATGTTAGATTAGTCACCAAGGGGGTTAAACCCACGTCGTCATGCAAGTGCTCAACATATTTTCATCACTGTGGCAAATGATCACTTGCTGATTAATAATTTTTTAAATTGAGAGAATTTTTGCAGAAGTTAACATTAATTGAGATGAAAAAAAAAAAAAAAATGATGAAGTCGCGAAAGACTATTTTATGTAGGGGTGGGCATTAGGTGTGTCGGTCGGGTTGATTTTAATCCGTTGGCCAACCAATAGGCTCGGTTGGCTCGGATTGACATTATTGAAACCCATTTCCATAAAAAAAAAAAATGGACAAACCAATCAACTCAAACCATTCTAAAGTAGGTTTCCCGCGTTGAGATTATTTACTTTCTTTCTTGTTTTTAAAGTGACCGTGAATGACAAATAATCCAAAATGCATGTCATATTGGACTTAATTAATGTTAATTTGGTGTTGTTGAGTCTCTATTTGTTAATATTTGAATTTCATTATTTAACTAAAGTATAAATAAACAAGTGTGTTTAATAACCATTAAATTTTATGTATATGTCTATCTATTGTATGTTTTAAAATTGTTGATATTTGGGTAGGTCGGATTCTATCATTAATAATACTTAAACCCAACCCAACCCACTTATTAAATGGGTAATCCAATTTTTACTCAAAATTAATTTTTAGAGTTTACAACCCAACTAACTCAACCCATTTTGGTTGGGTCGGTCAGTAAAAACACTAAATTGTCCACCCCAAACTCTATGAAAGTGATTCTAATAAAATAGCTAGCGTTGTATTGATTCACTAAATGACTCACGATGTAAGTTTTAAGTAAAATCGGGTGATAATTCTCGTTAATAAAATTGATCCAGTACACATTATTATACAGCCTCACTAAGAGCTAAGATCAATGACACGACCATCTATCCTAATCTTGTTACATTGTGAAGTCTCAATGTATGAATGCGTTGGATAAAGCTAGGTCCTGATTGAGATGGCACGCGCTTGAACTGCATGCTGGACATTGTTCTCGCCAAAATGATGACCTCTTATTATCTCAAACCACGATAACCATAATTCAGTCCAGTCCAATAACCTTCGCCTTGATTATTGTTTGTTCATTCAAACCCCCGTCCTGTAATTCTCAGATGCACAGGCGTGCAGTTCAAAGCTGCAGCCTGGGGCAAGCACAGAGATGATCCAAACTTAGCAACCATTGGTCCCAGTTTAGGTGCACGAAAAAACGACGGTAAATTAACCATCATGCAGCATATACCCTATAATTTCCCTGCGACTGTCATCGTATAGGCTCAAAGCGATTGAGAATTCAACAATGTAGCCATGCCTTGCAGGCTACCTGATCCATATTTGAAGTCAGTAACGGGAAAGGGAAGCAGTTGGCACATAATTTTGATAGGGCGGCCGTCATGTATCAGTGGTTTCCTGTCCTGCTATTCATCCAAATTCCTGCCTAGAGGATTAACGCTGTAAGGTTGTCCAATGATCGTATGTGGAAAGCGTTTAGTCTCGTGTACCGAAGGAGTTTACGTGCAGATGTAAATATGACTCTCGATTATATATAACATTTCTTGCCAGTATAAATTGGCAGTTAATTAAACATGGTTTGGCTGAGATTTTGACCTTGCTGATCATATGTGCCGGTGTTTAGCCGGTATTTTCTATGTCCCGGTCGAGTAGAATCATCCTCGTTTGAACTCAGGTACCTGAATTCTGCCCTAATCGTCTTCCTCAAATCAAACACCAGCAAAAATAGCTTCTGTGAGAGCAGAGATATGGAATAACACATCAAACTCAATAATTTGGAAATACGGAATAACTAACTTATTTTGTATCGAGAGAAGGAAATCAAAAAACTTTGGGCTTACAAGTAAATAGATTATGAGTTTTGTTTTCCATCTGAACTTTTAAAGTGTTTTTGTATAAATCGTGAGGTATTTTTTATTATTTACTAACCTCGTCAATATAAGATTAAAAAAATAAAATTTTTTTCGAGTGGTTAAGGATATGAATAAGTAATGAATGAACACTAAATTAAACATTTTGATGACACGTAATATTCTCTGCAAATTTAGTCTACGCGTTACTCTTTGTTGAGGATTAGACTTGAATTGGAACGGATATTTAAAAATAGCAACCCACATAGCTACTAGCTAGTAAATAAATTAACAACCAAACAAAAATTTGTAAAAATTGAAAAAAATAAACATGCACATAGCATTTTGAACTCAGAACCTCTCGTTAATTTTCAACAACAAAAACCATTGCTTTTAATTTAAACTTCTTGATCTTTTAGCTAAATTTTATAAATTTATACTGTTATGAAAAGAAATTTGTAAAAATTGGAATGTAAATAAGCACACATGATGTTTTGAATCTAAGACCTTCCCATTAAGTTTAAACAACAAAACCACAAATTATAATTAAATTTCTTTGTCACTAAACGAAATTTTATAAATTTCACTAAACGAAATTTTATAAATTTATACTCTTATAAAAACATATATAAATATACCGTCCTAATAATTTTGGTGCTCCCAATTTTTTTAAGCCCCAAACGATTGTCCTGCTAACATTGGATCTGGGCCGGGCCTGTTCATACCGTTTTCCCACTTCACCTGAATCATGACGTAAGTAATTTATGTAAGCTAAACAGAAGGTGGACAAAATGCAATAGATTTTGAAGAAATTAAGGTTCAAATATACATAGAAAATAATTTGACTTGAAAATATGTTTTTAATAAGTGTTTTAGGAATTAAATCAATGTTTTTTGATACTGGGCTTGGGCTGAGCGTTTAAAATAAGCCCAGTAGCATATAGCTGCCCGAATTACGTGTGAGCGTGACACTATCCGGCTAACAGCCAACTCTCAACTAAACAATACCCGGTGCGCACTACGCACCCACCTCAAACTCCAGTTCCCGCGCCAAAACTCCTCTGCTCGAACAGCTCTAACAAACTAACAACCACCGGCTTCCACATCACGCCTTCCTCACTCCCTCCCTCCCTCTCTCTCTCTCTCTCTCTCTCTCTCTCTCTCTCTCTCTCTCTTCATTTTCAAACCCCACGAAAACTCCCTCCAAAGAAAGCCCCAAGAAGCCATGGCGGCGTGCTTCTTTCTCTCCATCGCCGCCATCCTCTTCACCCTCTCTCTCCTCCCCGGAAGCACCTCGCTTTCCACCACCGTCGGTTCCACCTACTCCTTCAGCACCGCCGCAACCTACGCCACCCCTCCCGCCGTCGACCGCGTTGCCCACGCCATCTCCTCCCTCGGCCTCTCCGCGCTACGACTCGACGCCTCCGACCCCGCCATGGTCCGCGCCTTCCTCTACTCCAACACCTCCCTCCTCCTCACCATCCCCAACCAGCTCGTCCCACCCCTCGCAGAAAACCGCTCCAACGCCCTCCGCTGGCTCTACATCCACGTCATCCCCTTCTACCCCCGCACCAAAATTTCCACAATCTCCGTCGGCAACGACCTCCTCGAGTCCTCCCCGAACTTCTCCACCTTCCTCCTTCCCGCCATCCGCAACGTTCAACTCTCCCTCAAAGACCTCGGCATCCATAAGATCTCCGTCTCCACCACCTTCTCCTTCATCAACGTCATCACCACGGCGTTCCCGCCTTCCAATGCCCAGTTCCAAGAACCGGCCGTCGACACCGTCATCAGGCCCCTCCTCCAGTTCCTCCGCGACACCAATTCCTCGTTCTTGATCAACCTCTACCCCTACAACCTCTACAAGATGCGCAGCGAGATCCCGATCGGGTTTCCCCTGTTTCAGGAGCACCCATTCGGATTCCGAGACGACCTCACCACCGGCGTCCGGTACCGGAACCTCTTCGACATGATGGTCGACGCCGTCATCAGCGCCATGGCTGTCGCAGGATACGAGAACATTCCGGTGATTGTGACCGAGACTGGGTGGCCCAGCTTCAGCACCGACCCGGCCGAAATCGACGCCAACCCGGTTTACGCCGAGATGTACATCAAGGGGCTTTTGTGTCATTTGAGGTCCGGAAAGGGAACGCCGCTGAGGAAAGAAGGGGTTGCCGAGACGTACATTTACGAGCTGCTCGACAAGCAAGTGAAGCAGGGGCGCAATTGGGGGATTCTTTACCCAAATTTGACCAGCAAGTACAAGGAGATTCAGTATTCTGGGTCCGATTGCGGAGGTTTCTTGGATATCTTGATCATGGCGGTTGGGCAACTCTTGGTGTTTGCATTACTTGCCTGGTAATGTTGCTTTTCCGATTCAGTTGCTTAATTTCATTACTGGGTAGCTCGATT
This sequence comes from Pyrus x bretschneideri, assembly GCF_019419815.1. Classification (NCBI taxonomy): domain Eukaryota; kingdom Viridiplantae; phylum Streptophyta; class Magnoliopsida; order Rosales; family Rosaceae; genus Pyrus; species Pyrus x bretschneideri. Next base: position 2,583,039 of record NW_025999635.1, read on the forward strand.
TGTTGATTCTTGGAAGGTTCTTAGAGATGTTTGATTAGCACAGTGGACTGTGAATTGGGTTCAATTACTTGCTTTGATTAGCAGGTGACTGGCACAGTTTTCGATTCATGGAGGTGGTGTTGCTAATTACTTAATTGGGTATATGAAGAAACTGCTGTTGATTACTTAACTGGTAATTTTGATTCTTGGAGATGGTCTTGGGGATTCAATTTGTTCAGTTTGGATCGCTGCTCAAAGGAATTACTGTTTTTGTACTCTGTTTTTAGGGTACTTTATATAGGAAATGGTGGTTGTGATGAAGCCAATTGAACTAACACTCTTCTTGGGATGAACAGATTTTATTGGATGTTTGGATGAAGCCAATTGAAAATTGATGAAGCCAATTGAAAATTGATGTGAAATTACGTGGTTCGTGGCTTAATTTCATTTGCTTGGATGTTTGGATGGTCTGAATTTTTAATCTGAAAATTGAAAGTTAGCATCTTGGTTGGCTGCAATGTTTAATTGATGATTTGTTGTTCTTTTGAGATGATTGGATTCTGCAGATTCAATTAGTTTCTGCATGTTGAATTGGATTGGGAATTTGGGTGTCTTAAGTTCTGCAGGTAAATGAATTGACGAATAGCATCCCGTAAAGTTTACCTTTTTACTGCCTAATTAGGAAGTAGAAGTAGAGGAAGCATACATTTTTACCGCCCAATGTGGTAGTTGAAGTGGTAGGAATTTCTTTTTACTGACCAAAATTAATTTCGTTTATCACTGAAATTTTTTGTGTTCATAACTCCCAAATAAATTTTCTCACACAAGCTTAATTAGGGATAAGTTGTGACCCTAATTTGTTCAGTTTTGATCCCGTAATTCCATAGTAAGGGTCTCATGGGTTGTGTTCGGGATTATTCATTTACATGAAAGTCGTTCATGTCAACACACTTTGAAAAATAATAAACACACACCATTTTCTACCTCTACACACTCTTATGTAATCATGAGTATTGTTTTCGCTTAATTTATTCAATTCGATGTAAAAAATAAAAAGTGCGAGAGACTAATAAAAACCAATAAGACGCAAAAGAATATAAAAATAATGACACGATAATACAATAACTGATTTTATTCATAAAAACTAGCATTTGCCTACACACTTTGTGTGTATGAACACATTTTTTTAGAAAATGAGAACGAGAGAGGGAGAGGGAGAGAGAGAGAGAGAACATGAGATGAGTGGAAGGTTTTTGTTTTTGGTTTTTTTTTTATTTTTTATAAATATTAGAGGTATTTTAACATCACTTGTATGTGAGACTTTAATAAAAAATAGTAAAATTTGAATATGTGAAATTACATTATTGCCCATCATTTTTTTTTTGTGCGATAGAAGACTAATTTGTTTTTTCATCATTTTTTTGGTTGACAAATAAAGTTTTATTAATTAGTAGAAATGAATAGAATTATCATTTTGTTTTTTTGTTTGGAAACTGGAGTTATCATTTTGTTAGTACAATATAATTGAAAACGAAAATGATGTTTTAAATTAATGATTACATTAGGTCCAATACATTATAAATATAAATTTCGAATTGTTAAACCTAATCCACACCCAACCCAAATCAAGAAAATAAAGCTAATTTCACCTTTAAAATATTAGAAAAGGTGAACAAATTGGACCTCTAAAAATCCAAAGAAGATGATAATATCATTTCGAGAGCTAAAAAAAAAAAAAAAAAAAAAAAAAAAAAAGAAAGGCTATCAGAAATGGGCATGGTGGACCTATTACAAAACCCAAAAAGAATAATAAAAATTCGGATTGTGCGCCGTCGTTTTCACGTTTCAGAAACACTCAGAGAGAGAGAGAGAGAGAGAAAGAGAGAGAGAGTCTTCTGCTTTTTCGTCGTCGTCGTCTTCTTCTTGTGGAAGGTAAAGGGTAAAGGGTATGGTGTAAAACTGCAAAAAAAAGGAATTCCGGCCCTCTTTAAATCCCAGGTATGAATTCCGGCCCTCTTTCTATTTCGTTGCAATTTTTTATTATTTTGTTTTAGCATGCAATCGCTAGCGCATTGTAGATTCACGGAGATTGTTTCAAATGCCAATTTTGTCACTTCAATTAAGCTTTTCTGTATGAACACTCTAATTGCATCATATGGGTTTTTATTTATTTGTTTTCTGCTTATTTTTTGCATTTAACTATATAAAGTTGGAGACTTGAATTATGAAACTAATCCTTATACTCAATCCTTATACTCATTAAGGTTATCAACAATAAATCAACTGCAAATTATGTAGTTTTTGGCAAAAAAAGGTTGCTCTTTATTTGGACTGCAAAATGATTTGAAGAAAATTGATGGGGTTTTTCATAATTACAATGCTGCTTTGATGTTGAAGTTTGCCCAAATTATCCAGCTCATCTGAAAGCGCTTTTAAAATAACTGCAAACGCTTTTGGAATCAATCCGTAATGAAAATGCAAGTGAATCTTGCTTCATGCAAGAAGCACATAACTTAGTGTCTTTGGAACCCCAAAAACACTTTCATCAAAATGCTTTCAGTCATTTTAAAAACACTTCCATACAAGTTCCTTTTTTTCATGTTAAATACATTGGGTTTTTAACTTTTTGTTTTGAGGTAACGAACTTCGCATTGTATCGTGTTCATGCCTATGAAAAATGTCAGAGAAATTGGAATTGATAAAGGATGTATAGCTCAACAAGATCAAAAGCTACCTGGACTCCGGGGCACCGGAAGGTATTCTTTGATCTTTGTCTAGAAGAGATGGACAAAGGGAATAAGCCGGGTACACACTTTACTAAGGAGGGTTGGAGGAATCTCATCCAAGGGTTCTACGAGCAGACGGGTTTAAGGTACACCAAGAAGCAAATGAAAAATCATTGGGATTTCACCAAGAAGCAATGGAAAGTTTGGGTTAAGCTCATCGCCGAGAGTAGTATGAAGTGGGATCCTACGACCAATCAATTTGGTGCTAGTGCAGAAGAATGGGCTAACTACATACAGGTAATGCTAATGTTATGCATTCGAAGAACGATGCTATAGAGGTTTTTCGTGATTTCAGATTTGTAATTGCGAGTGCTTTGTCTCAGGTGAACCCTGAAGCTGCACAGTTTCAGCATAAGGAAATCCCGTGCCCTGACCTATTGGAAATCCTTTTTGTTGGCACTACGGATTCTGGGGACATGGAACCTTGTGATTCTCAGAGGAGGCAAAGCAATAGCTCAGACAACTCCTATCTGCACTCAGAAGAACAAGATTTGGTGACTGTGGAGCTGGGAGAGGAGCATATTTCAAATGCTGTTCCATTAAGGAGTTATGTGGCTCAATCTGAACACCGTCTAACAACAGCAAGTGAGCAGAGCATATCTAGCTCATCCCATTCAAAGGCAAAGGCCATTTGGTCGCCTGCATCCCACGGTGTATTTATTGATCTATGTCTAGAAGAGACATTGAAAGGGAACAAACCTGGGACACATTTTACCAGGGACGCTTGGAGGACTATTGTTGAATCATTTAACCAAAAAACTGGCCTTATGTATGACAGGTTGCAGTTGAAGAATCATTGGGATGTCACCAAGGAACAATGGAGAAACTGGTGTAAGCTAATTGGCACAACTAGTATGGGTTGGAATCCGAACACCAGACGATTTGGAGCAAATGATGAAGATTGGGCCAGTTACTTAGAGGTATGGTATACAACTGCCAGTAACTATTTCTACAAAGTTGGAAACTAGGAAGATTATGAATGATTTCAGGTTCTTAAATCATGCTGGTTTTGTTTTGTTACAGACTGACCCCGAAGCTGCTTCATTCCGCTTTAAGGAACCTCAATGCGCCGACAAACTGGAAATCATATTTGATGGAACAATAGATACCGGAGAGACAGAGCCTCATGCTAAGCGTAGGAAGTACAACGATAACTTGAGTACATCCGTTTTGCATATAGAAGAAGATGGAGGCATAGCGAATCAAGAGGAGAACAATGTTGAGCAACTGGATGCCGTAACATTTGCTCTTGCACAAGGCAAACCCACTTATAGCATCGGGGAGTGCATCAACTGTCTTGATGCCATGGAGGAAGTAGAACAAGGAAGTGATCTCTATTTGTTTGCATTAGATGTATTCCTGAAAAAGGAATACAGGGAAATATTTCTTCAACTGAAAAGGCCTAGTGTAAGAATTGCTTGGTTGCAGCGGCTGCAATCCGTCGGCCCGCCTTTGTTCTAGGATGTTTCTTGTCTCTTGGATTTCACTTGTTCTTTGAAAAGTAGTTGATTTTTTTCTTTTCATCGTCACTCAATTAAGTGCACATATTTAGGCAAACTTAAGCAACACATGAAGAGCGATTATCAATAATTATACTGAAACTTTTTTACAAGAGAATACTCAGAGCAGAACTGAGGCTATTTACATGGCTGCGGAGAGTTCAGATCAGAAATCTCCTGAAAATCTGTATGGACTGCAAATATCTATGGTGCCAACATGGAAAAACATCTATTTTGGTGTACGTGTACAAGCGATATTCTACTTAAACTAGTCTAAACGGCAAAGGAATTTAAACTCGGGTATATACGGGAGAGCACATTTACTTTAGCAAATGTGGCGACGCCCACGTCTGTATGTATGTCCTCAATTTGATGTGAAAAATTGTAATAAATTGGGTTAGGAAGCTTGAAAATCCGCTCGCCTGAAAATGGACTTCTTAGAGCATCCATATGACTGCTTATGGAGGCTATGACGCGGAAGCCTTCTCTCTGCATCGCATCCCTTCGTTTCGAGAAGTAGTCATGGCTCTCCATACGCAATTCATCTTCCGATCTGCCGAAAACAGAACGATCAATCAGAACTCAGAAACCTCCAACTAATTTTACCCAAAAGACTACAGAAAGAAAGGGGCATTTGCATGGTAACAAATACCTCATAATCAATGAAGACCAAGCTCTATATCCTGCAGATATAAGATCCTCTGTGGAAGAATTTCGCTCTGCCTCCGGTTTTCTTGAGAGCAGAATCAAGGGCCAACCACCAGCATGAAGTTCCATATATAATCTCAGAATAAACATCTGCTTCAGATGCTTTGCCTCTTCCACAAAATCACTACCACCATACTGATCATATCTGTGCACAAGGAAATGGATAGCTCGAAAGACGGAACTATGTAAGAACAAATGCTTCAAGGACTAAAAGGAGATTAAATTACCGGTGCAGTCTACGATTTGAAGAAAGAATGTCATCTATGTCGATCAAGACCACGTCCGGACCATCGTGTGTTGGGGAAATGCCGCTGAAATAATCCTGAATCATCGACACGGTAGAATTCAAGTCTCTTGCGTATTGACCTTCTTTAATGTACTGAAGGGCAACAACCCTGCATATTGAAGGGAAGCGATCTGCTTCAACGGCGTTGAGTTCCATATGCAGAGAGAAGATCTGGCAGTGATTGTAATCGAAACTCAGTTTCTGAGTCTCAACGACTCCATGACTCTTACTTTCGCAAGACTGCAGCATTACAGTCAGTGCAATCAGCAAGGTGATCAATAAGACCCCAACAGTTACGAGTGCACCAATGAAGATTGCCGTAGCAAAAGACGACATGTAGAACCCCGTCTCCATGGCATAACTGCTTGCCCTCTCTGTGTCCATGAAATTGAACAAAATCAATAGTTGATTAATTAAAAGCTCAACATGCTTCTGATTATATGAACGAAGGCCTCGGGGCTTGTTTGGTGCCTAGGGTTGGATTGAATAACTCGTATGTCATACGTTTCTTCCTTCAACATACACCAAATCTATAGATCTTAAACACCAAACGAGGCCTAAAGGTATTAACATTTCACTGGCCTACCACCTAACAAAAGCACTTGTAAAAAAACGCTTATGAGCAGAAACGCTTCCTACTATCTGAAGAATGTTATCACATACCTGAACCTCCACCCGAAAGACTCTGGGCGGAGTACTCGCGCTCCATATGACGTCCATAGGCAGACATGGTTAAAATCCAAGACAAATCACCAGCTCAATTATTCTGCAGAACAACTCCAGGTCCCTTCCTGTTCACAGAAGGATCACCTGCAACCTACAAAAGTGACATTAAACATCATGACAACGCAACAGCCACCATAACCACTTCTCAGATTCTCAAATTATTCGAGGAAATCACCGCGAAAAACGATAAATTTACAAAAGAAACCTCATTCTCTGAATCTGATACTTACAGTTTTTCAGATGCACCCCTTAGAGCCAGCAGCTTGTTCATTGTTCAGTTGAATCTCATCATATTCCGGAATCCACCATTCAACTATATCCAGTTAGACCAAATCCAATAACAACATCAATTTCATGAAAAAATACATTAATAAATATATATAAAAAAGCATGAGTTGCGTCGGGAGTTGGGACAAGAAAGACCATCTGCCGATTTGCAGATCATTTGACCAATCCAATATTATTTTCATTATTTTCCACAATATTATTTTCATATTTAACTAAATAACTGAAGCTACAGGGGGGAGAGAGAGAGATATAGAATAATTGAGAGAGAGAAACATTGGATTGGAGAGATTGTGTGACAAGGCAGCTCTCTCTTTCTCTGTCGTGTTCCTGGAGATGGGGGAGAGAGACTTGAAGAAGTTTCCCTTCTTAAAATTAGCAATCATTATGATTTTACTTTACAGGTCCCATGAACCAGAGGCTACTTGTCATACAAAGAAACACTCCACTAGGTACACTTTTGTGCTGTAAGATCAATTATAATTTGCTATCGAATTCAAACTCATCGTATAAGTTGCAAGTGAAAATGATAATATTAGACCGAATTTAATTAGTGTAGTTTTTCTAATCATTGACACTTTTGCCACAAACACCACGGTCTAGTGTGTGTGTATATATATATATATATTTCATTTACTTGTTACTTTGTTAGTGGGAGATCTCATGTTCCATTCTCATATGTGGTGAGTTTGTTACCTAATTATAGTTGACTAGATCTTATCTTCTCATATTTGATATATACCACCATTCAAATGTTAGAATTCAAATTTGAGTTTTGAGTCCTCTCGGGCTCTGGAACGGTGGACTGCCACGCCAAAGCCACCAACTGGTTCCCTTCTTAGGAAAAATGAAAAAAATTATGTTTTGAGTATAAGATTTCTTATTTACAAATAAAGAAAAATATTACGAGAATGTAATGTTAAATGGCAAGTCTAAATCCTTGAATTGAATAATGAAAAAGTTATATTTTGTGTTTTACTATATATGACTTTTGTTGGCGAGGATGGTTTGAGAAATCATAATCTTCTGAGGTTGTGGGCCAGTTAAGTAGAATTTGCTACCAAACCGACTCTTAAATTAATTAATCTTAATTAATGGTTTTAGTTCCATAATTATCATTAAAAAGATGCATTTGTATTTGCTATTGCAATTTGGAAAACCAATTGGCTATGAAGCATTATTGTATTAATGCCAACTGTCAGACGTGTCCAGCCATCCCTACAGCATCATCCAGTATTATATTATACAGATCAGAATGAACTATATATAATATTCTCGTCTTGACATTTGTCGCGATTCGACAGGCTACCAAAAAATTGAGCCATGTAATATTTGATTCTCTTATCAGCCACAATAAGCACTTTTCCTGTGAGCACTTAAATTTTGAAGGTAGGAGATAGATAACTCAAGAAGAAAAGTTATCCATTTGAAAGTGATTTGTAGTTTACGTGGTTAAGAGTTTTCGTCCTTGCATTCAAGCGTGGTCAAATTTTCTCTCGTAATTTAGATGAACTTAGTATAGATTTATTCTATCTTTTGTGAAAACAAAAAAGTTATCCATATCAATTCTCTCAAAATGAAAGGTTTCACACGAATAAATTTTCTTAATATCTAATCGTCTTCTAATCTATTTTAAATGAGACATTGTTCTTCTCTACTTTCAAAAATACCTAATTTCGAGGACTATCCTTTTACATTCAATCCTCAATACCAATTGAGGCCTAAAGGTCCCTTGGTCAATACAAACGACCGGGAATAATACGTAAGCAGAACCGAAGGCGGTTGGGCACACACAAACTTACAAACAGTGGGTTACGATATCTCTTGGGAGGAGCAGGGCAGATAGCAAAGCCACAGAACACTTTGTCAGCACATCTACTCGTCGGCCTCCACGTGTCGAAACGCCGTTTCCCGCCTTATCTTGTATCCCCCAACAAGACAAAGTATACAACTGAAAATTGTTGATCAGAATATCAATCTCTGGAGTAGTATTTTCCAAAAGCATGGAGGCCACCATAGCTTGCTGCTCATCCGCCAGGGCGCTCCTGCCGGCTACCGGCGTTTCAACTCACCAGCATTCCACTTCAGTTGTGGCTCCATCTTTCAGCTCCAAGGTTATTAGTATTTCATTTCAATTTTATGCATGAGTCATCACATAAAACTTATTGCGAGTATCATCACATGGTGTAATTGGAGCTTCCTTGCGACTGCAGGGCCTAAAATCAAGCTCCCTCTTCGGAGAATCACTACGACAAGTTCCACGATCATCGCTCAAGTTTTCTAGAACAAAACAGCCCTCCCATGTGACCAAGTGTGAGATCGGCGATAGCCTGGTGAGTTACACAAAAGAACAACTTTTGTTCAACGTAACAATAGTTTGGAAAATGAAAGTTCGTCTAAGCAACATTGAAAATGTAAATTTTGTGAAAATATTTATTGCCACTGTAGGAGGAGTTTCTTGCAAAGGCAACCCCGGATAAGGGACTGATCAGGTTGCTGTTAAGCATGGGAGAAGCATTGAGGACTATATCCTTCAAGGTCAGAACAGCTTCTTGTGGAGGAACAGCCTGCATTAATTCTTTCGGGGATGAGCAGCTCGCCGTGGATATGCTTGCTGACAAGCTTTTGTTTGAGGTAACGGAAAGATAAGTTTCAGTTGTGCTTGAATGTCCGGATGAAATTTGAAAGTCATTCTTCCGCAAATGTATCAGAATACAGGACTTGTATATTTTCAGGATCAGCAATGAAATTAATGCCTGTTACATTTGATGCCTTAGGCCTTAAGTTACTCGCACGTCTGCAAATACGCTTGCTCTGAAGAGGTTCCAGAACTCCAAGACATGGGAGGCCCAGTTGAAGGTCAGCAAGTCCTATCTTGAATTGCTCTCCGATCTTAAAATTTGTTTATTTCTTGTCACGGAGGATGAGATGATCAAAAGGGTTAGCCTAATTATCGAATTTTGCAATACGAGCAGGTGGATTTAGTGTTGCTTTTGATCCGCTCGATGGCTCCAGCATTGTCGACACAAACTTCACAGTAGGGACAATCTTTGGTGTGTGGCCAGGGGATAAGTTAACTGGGGTAACAGGAAGAGACCAAGTTGCTGCAGCCATGGGGATTTACGGTCCTAGAACTACATATGTTCTTGCTATCAAGGGCTTCCCCGGAACCCACGAATTTCTTCTTCTTGATGAAGGTAACATTGAAACAATAATTTAATTATTTAAACCTCTCATGTTCCCAAAAAAGAAAAAATGTTCATCAAAAGTATGAGGTGCTCAATCCTGCTGGCTGTAAATCGATATCTCAAGTGAATGTCTTGCTCAGGAAAGTGGCAACATGTCAAAGAGACAACAGAGATTGGTGAAGGAAAAATGTTTTCGCCCGGGAATTTGAGAGCCACATTTGACAATCCAGACTATGACAAGGTTTAAAGAGAAATATGATTTCATTACTGCACTACTAATCAGTAAGTTCACTATACTAAGCAGATTCATTAATTTTTTGTCAAATTTTTTTTGTTTATCAACAGTTGATCAGTTACTACGTAAAAGAGAAGTACACGTTGAGATACACCGGAGGAATGGTGCCGGATGTCAATCAGGTCGTCTCGACTTCCTCTTAATCAAACACACATATAACTGCTAATTTGTGTTTGGTAATTAGCACTCTTAAAAGGATCACCAATTTATGGTTTCTTTGTGTGCAGATAATTGTGAAAGAGAAAGGGGTTTTCACAAACGTGATATCTCCAACGACGAAAGCCAAGCTGAGGCTGTTATTTGAGGTAGCTCCATTAGGGTTGTTGATTGAGAATGCTGGAGGTTATAGTAGTGATGGTCAGCAGTCTGTGCTAGACAAGGTCGTTGTTAACCTTGACGATAGAACTCAGGTTGCTTATGGATCAAAAAATGAGATAATCCGATTCGAAGAAACTTTATACGGATCATCCAGGCTCAAAGGTGTGCCTGTTGGAGCTGCTGCTTAAGCCATGCATTCCTTTCTCGTATAATGGTGCACAAATTTTCCAAAGGTGGTGGAAATGGATCCAAGTTTAATTTAGTATATCGTCATAGTTTGTATTAGGTATATGTGCAGTTGTGCACCTTATTCACCATACTATATATAGCAATTTGGTGCGTGTTTACAAAGCATTGAAAGGCTTTCAAATTATCTAAAGTAGCAATGTTTACATGTGATTAGCATGATGATTAAGTTGCTGGTCAAATTTGCGGGATTCGACGCATGTTTTAGTTTGAACACAAGATAGTTACGTAGTTCACGTCATGTCGAGATAGAGTCACATATTTGTAAATTAAAGCCTTTAATAACAGCAATCAGATTGATTTTAAGTTGGATGTTCACATTTTAATATGGTATTAGAGTGAGTGTTTATTTTTCTATTTAATGATATGGCATTTATACGGACAAGAAATTGAACCCTCGAAAAAACAATAAAAAATAAATTCTAATGACTGTAGTAATCCAAAATTTTGTAAATTCCTAAGTTATGCCGTGAAGTATCCCCTAATAAGATCCAACCCTTTTTGTCTTCCAAAGGTACATTCCAAGACCATATATTGTTTCATGACATATTCCTTCATGAACAGCTCTGCTTTCATTGGAAATACTGTTCCTACAACCAAGTTATCTGTCAGGAAAACACAGAAAAGCATGGTATGATTACTACATTCCCTTTTCTATTTTATCCATATATGAGAACGACGCGATTTTATCTCTCAAGTAATAATATAGCTACAATTTTCTCTTTTCACACTTAATTTCTTGAGGTACTAACTTATGAACATTTGATTTTGAATTTGCTAAAGTTATTGGTCAAATCATAGAACTCAAAGTTCCAGATTTTTTTCTTCAGGCATCTGAGGCCAGAACTGCCAAATGGCGCGGAACAGTAGGGGGCATTGTTGAAGCTCCTATAGACAAAGTATGGAGCATGGTTTCTCAAACCAAAAGACTAGCCGAATGGATGCCGATGGTTGAGCGCTGCACTGATCTAGCTGGAGAGGAAGGCGTTCCAGGATATGTTCGGTTAGTCTCGGGCTTCATGTTCCCTCAAGACGATGGAGACAGGTCATGGATCAAGGAGAAGTTGGTGTCCATGGACTCATCACAACATAGTTATGCGTACAAACTGGAAGCAAGCAACGTAGGGTTGGATGGGTCTGTAAATTCACTGAAGCTTGTAGATTATGGGGATGAGTCAACCCTAGTTGACTGGTCATTTGAGGTCAACCCCGTAGAAGGTGCATGTGAGGACAGCACTGTAGATTATCTAGGGTTTCTGTATAAGTCTTGCATTAATAGGATTGAAGCTGCTTTAGAAGCAGCATCCAAGAAAGTTTGAGTAGAATGTTATTGTACATGTTTTTGTTTAAGTAAAAAAAAAATAAAACTCAACTTTCTGTTCTTTTTCTATTCCTTTTCGTACACCTATGCTATGTTGAACTGAAATTGTTATGGTTTCAAGGTTTTAGAGAGGCAATCTAGTATCTAACTACTAATTGATCGAACACCGATATTGTTCTTGACTTAACCACCTGTACAGTCCAATTGTGTAATATGCAATTCACACACATCAGAGAGCTCCCAGACAAACATGGACTTCTTAGGGATTCAATTTTGAACAATGTTGTTGGTTGCCTTCTTGTATCCGGCATTCGTTGAGTCCTTGATTCGACACTATAAGTTCAGTGTCTTGTTTCAAATTAAGCTCGCATGTATTGATGTTTCAGTACTAGTGTAACATTAATGGCTGGATTATATATGCAGGTGGTCTTCAAGAGCACAACAAATCTTTGTTCGTCGAAGCCCATCGTCACCATGAATGGGAAGTTCCCCGGACCAGCTCCATATGCAAGGGAAGATTATACAGTAATTGCAAAGGTCACCAACCATGTGAATCAGTGTGACGATCAACTGGTGAGAACTATTCCATTCCCACAAATATACAAGAAATCTTTATATATGCGGGACTGTTCCTGTCACGTGACAATACTGAATGACATAACAGTTTAACTAAAAGATGATATACATCCAAATTTAAGGACCAATTTTACTTTTTTTAAATGTCTGTCATTTTTTAATTGAATTACATTGTCATCTTAAAAGTTGATGAAATCCTAATAAATTAATCATATAATTTTGGTAATGGAAGGCATGAGGTAAAGCAACTTGGAACAAGTTGGTCAGAAGGGCCAGCATATATCACACAATGCCCCACACAACCTGGCCAAAACTATATCTACAATTTCGCACTTACAGGCCGAAGAGGCACACTTCTTTGGCATGCACACGACTCTTGGCTAAGGACCGCTCTACACGATGCTATGATCATCTTGCCTAAGAGAGGCACTCCTTACCCCTTTCACACACTTGTGAGGAAAATTTATCATCTCAGGTAAGTTGAGGCGGTTTCGGTCGCAATATGTTGCACTGTTGTCCAATTTAATATGTCTAGTCACAACATTCACTAGCTCACAATATATTGAAATAATCAAGTTTAGGCCGAACTGCTAAATAAGGTCTACTGATTGCAGCTAAATGGAGAAAATCAGATGTTGAAGCTGTGGTCCATCAATCTATATAGTCTGGCCTGCCACCAAATGTCTCGGATGCACACACCATCAGTGGCCATGCCGGACCTTTTCCTGGTTGCTCTTCTCAGGGTACTGAAATGGGGGGCTACACTATACATGTTGAAAGTGGCAAGACCTACTTGCCACGCATCGTGAACGCCGCGCTAAATGATGACTTATTCTTCAAGGTATAGCCGGGCCCAACCTAACCGCTGGAGAAGTCGATGCCTCCTACACTAAGCCGTTCCAAACTGATACAATATTCATGAGTCCAGGCCAAATCACAAATGCAACTCTAACAGCAAACCAGGGCATTGGCAAGTCCTTCATAGCAGCCTCTCCTGCCAACGTCCAATTAACCATAGAATATTCGTTTTTTTCACCATTTCTGTTGGTGTAAATCCATGTGGTACATCTGTCAATGGGAGCAAACTAGTAGCTGCCATGAACAATGTTAGCTTTATGATGCCATCTATCTTCCCTCTTCAAGCATATTACTACACGTAAAGGGAGTCTACACACTTGATTTTCCGGCAAACCCTCCAAATCCTTTCGATTACACTGGCATATCTCCGGCGAACATTCAGACCAAAAACAGGACAATAATATACCCGCTGGAGTACAAATTCGACTGTTCAGATTGTGCTAGATACAAGGTACTGCTGTCATAGCACCAGAGAGCCATCCAACACATCTCGACGGACTTCCCCGATTCATTATTTCTCCTATTCCAAGTAGCATGCTAACAATATTAACAAATGAATTGTAATTTATTAGAACTTCATTGTTTTTGGTGAACGGTAGGCATTTGGTTTCTGCATTGTCACCTGGAAGTTCACACAACATGGGGGCTTAAGATGGCATTCATATTGGAAAATGGCGAAGAACCAAATGAGTTCCTGTCGCCACCTCCGACTAATCTTCCAACTTTCTGGATTTTCCGACCCGAGCGGCTTTCAAATTGAGGACTGAGGCTCTACGCATGAGAAGAGTGTAGGGTAGATAGAATATGAACTGGATTGAGAAGCAACAATAGGGAGGAAAATAGAATAAGAGAATTATTTTGTAAAATTACCTTAAAAAAAAAGTAATATTTTGTAAAAATGACCTAAAAAAGGTAAACGCGCCAGATAGGGGTCGAACCTATGACCTTCTGCTTAGGAAACAGACGCTCTATCCACTGAGCTACAGGCGCTTGTTGATATGCATTGCGGTTGAGCTATATTTAAATTTAATTGATCCAAGCGAGTTGCAAAAAGGCAAACAAACAAATAATAGAAAATTGAGAATGACAAACCATTTGTGTCCTCCAACACACCATTGTTTATTCTTGTTCATGTTTTCTGTTTGACTTATTCAGTTTGATGGTCAAAAATAAAAATAGTGTAAAAATTAGCTTCCCAAAGTTACGAGTATTCTTATGAAAAGTTGGAACCGTGGTAGCTAATTTGTTTGGTATACCAATAAAAAAAGTCAAACTGCATCGTATTGGTTTTATGTGGTTTGATTCCACTGTAATTTTGAGCTTATGTAAATGTATCAGACCCAACATCCACTTGTATATTTATCTTTATATTGTTTATACATGTAGTACTACAATAGGCTGATAACTAAAAGTGTATGTTCAACTTTGAAGTCAAGGGGGAGTTGCGAATGAGGGTTGGTTGAGTTGATAAGGATCGTTATTTTTGCTAGATTAAGGCTTATATTTAAGTCTTGTTGTCAACAGTCGCTCTTGGTGGGCGATCTGTGAAAACCAAAAAAAGAGACTAGAACCCCTCTGTAAGTCCTCAAAGAAGCTCGTAGTATGCCCTAACCCTAAATGGGTTAGCCTTCCCTCTCCCTTAACCTTTTGTTACCAAAAGAAAAAAAAAAAAAAAGGATGTCGAGTGGGAGTTTAAAGCAGTTGATTTAGTTGTAACTATAATAGTTATTGAGCTTTGAAATTTATGTGCTAGAAAATAAAATATATGTAGCAGTCACAAAATATTTTGTCATAATTGAGCTGATGAAGTTGAAAAATGTAAAAGAAATAAGATTCAACCCAAAGAAAACCATAAAAATTAGGGGTGGGCACTTGATACCGAAAACCGAAAGGAAAATACGAATCAAATCGGACCGCATGGAGCGGTTCGGTTTTTTTATTTTGAAATGGTTTCCGCTTTGAAACCAAACCACATTGTAGGGTTTGGTTTTAATTTTGGCAATCGAACAGCTTCGCAAATATTAATAAATATTTAATTAAGTATTCATATTAAATGTCATGTTTTAATAAACCCAAAACCAAATGCATCGCAAATATTAATAAACATTTAATTAAATATTCATATTAGATGTCAGATTTTAATTGATTATTTGCTAGAGTCCATACATTTAGTATAGACTCAACCACACTAAAATATCATCGCTATATTTAGTCTTCGACAATCCACTGCTTAGAGGCAATGGTGCTCTGGCCTCTCGATCTCATGACTATTATATTTGCAAGAGAAAGAATGTATAGCTTCCTCATAAATTTTGGTTTCATCACAAACATATTTGCAAAAAGTTTTGGTTTCAGTTTCGGTTTTGA
Source organism: Pyrus x bretschneideri (assembly GCF_019419815.1). NCBI lineage: Eukaryota > Viridiplantae > Streptophyta > Magnoliopsida > Rosales > Rosaceae > Pyrus > Pyrus x bretschneideri. The sequence goes on from NW_025999635.1 coordinate 2,598,477, forward strand.
TTTTGGTTTCACTTACACTCACAAGTTCTTCGAACTGTGTCCACCACTAATCAAAATTAGTGATTCTTGCTGTAATCAAATTCAATTAAACTGTTTTACTGTAATTGGTTTGGTGACGATTTTTAAAAGTAAAATTAATCCAACACGAAATCCGAACGATATCCATCCGTACCTAATTTAACCAAAATATCAATTAATGAATGATACTTTCAAAATGCCTTGTTTCTCAATCCCATTACACGAAAGCCAGAGAACACAACAGAAACTCCCATTTTTTTAAACTTTAACGACCCACTCAGCAGATAGATAAACATCCGAATTTTAGCCCCCCCCCCCGGCAAAAAAGGAGAAGAGAAATCCAAACCTCTCTGACTATTCATGTCCCCACAGTCCAATCCCACCGCGCCGTGTGTCACGCATCACATCTCTCTCAACGGATGCATCGTACACTCACACAGCCATCACAGAATGCAACAGTTGCTGAAGTGGTTCTGATCAATTTCTTTGATTCTCACTGTCCTTTCCCAGTCTATATATACACCTATATATACACATTCATCTTTTCCTCTTCCTTCTCTTCAAAGCAACGAAGCCAGTAAATCTTTTTTCCCGCTTTTCTCAGCCGTAATTCCCCTAGAATCTATCTTTTTTCTCAACTGGGTATTTTATTGCTTTTCAATCCTTCATCTTTCGGTCTTTTTCTGGTTAAATTTCACAAGTTTTCAACTTTTTACGATGTGGGTTGCTTTCAGATTGCTATAAAGCCCTCACCTTTGAGCTTAATTTCGTTCAAATCCCAAAATTTCATCTGGGGTTCCCCCCTTCTCTTTGGGATTATACCCAACAAACCAAATCAGATTTTTCTCAGGGTTTTCCAAGGTTCTCCCCGATTCCCAAAAAGTGGACTCGTTCCAAGATTCTTTGGTTCATGCTATCATGGAAAAAGGAGATTCTTGATTCCCAGTAAAAATTCTGAATTGAATGCCTTTTTAAGCTTTACTTCAATGGCCTCCGACTGAATAAGTGAAGCAGTTCCTGCATATTTTTTCGACTTGGAAAAGCATGGAGACCTTGTATTTCTTCCAGGAGAGCCAGGGCTCGGAGTGGACTAAGGAGGAGAACAAGATGTTTGAGAGTGCTCTAGCTATGTTCGATGAGAAAAGCCCGGACAGGTTTCAGAGGGTGGCGGAGATGATTCCGGGGAAGACGGTGATCGACGTGATGAAGCAGTACCAGGAGCTGGAGGAAGATGTTTGTGAAATAGAATCCGGGAGGTTTCCTATTCCTCCGGGGTACCCTCAGTCTTATTTCAGATTGGAGTTAGGGGATGATCGGGATTTCGATGCTAATCGAAAGAGGCCGCTGGCGACGAGGGGTTCTGAACAGGAAAGGAGAAAGGGAATTCCATGGACACAAGAAGAACACAGGTTTATCTCCATCCATTTTTTTTTTTTTTACAATTGCCTTTAATTTTTGTGCTAGTTCTAAATTCAAGTAAATGGACAATTCTTACATGCAACGTAGCATTAATGTGCAAGACCTATTTAAAATGATTATTTCATTTTCTATGAAAATAGAGGAAAATATGTGGATTAAACTTGTGTTTTCTTTATTTTTCAAAGTAGTTTTTATGACAAAACGATATTCTAAGCTTACTCTAATCAACCGGAAGAGGATCCAAAGGGTGCAATGGACGGCTAATAAACTGTCAAAGCCAACTGACCTAAAGCATGCTGTAGTTTGCAACTAATTTGTTATGAACCACTATAACTTCATGTTCTAGATACAGTTCAAAAGCAGTCATCTATTTAAATCTTCAAATCCAACTTGATTTTGATGTAGCGGAGTGATTTCCGCACTCCTAGTTTTACCTTCTACTTTCCTCGGCCTTAATTAAGACTCTTGATTCTCCTCGAAGTATGGTGGTGAATAAATATGTTAGTCAAATCGCAATTGTCTAGATTACAGTTTGATTTCTTGGTATATTTTTTGACACAAATTGCTGGTATGAATCATAGGCGATTTCTGATGGGACTTCTAAAGTACGGGAAAGGGGACTGGAGAAACATCTCCCGGAATTACGTGGTCACCAAAACTCCCACACAAGTAGCAAGCCATGCTCAGAAATACTTCATGAGGCAGCATTCAGGAGGGAAAGATAAAAGGAGGCCAAGCATCCATGACATTACTACTGTCAACCTCACAAGCGATGCACAGTCAGAAACTAACATGCCTCCTTCAGACCAGTTTCTGCCGGAGCAGAAGTCCACTGAATCGCTGAACGTGTTACTTGACTGGAATGCGGCTGATGATGAAGGAGCTGCCATGGGTTTCGACTCTACCCATGGCAATCTCTTTGATCCATCTCCGTATGACGTAGATGCAGATGGAATCAAGATGCAGCCGCAGAAACTGTGTAGTCGCGCTCATTATGCTGCTCATGCCACACCTCAAAATTCGCTGTATCTAATGCAGTCCGCAAGACATCAGATTCATGGATAAAAACAGGCCTGTTTGTTGTCTTCATGGATTGAAAATCCAAGTAAATGATTTTCTTCAAAATTTCTGTGTTCGTCTTTTTATCATGTTCGCGTTGGATTGATTAGTTAATAAGGTTTTCAATTTCGTACGTAGTTCTTGAACATTGCAGAATGGTAAAACTCCAGTAGGCCACAAAGTGTAATGTCTGAAATGTGAATGGAAATGAATGGTAAATTGCTTTTTCCCTTCAGGAATTTGCATACCGCCCCCGGATGTTTTTGAACATTTGAATTGTAAAATAGACATGTATACATCCCGTAACTATCCAGCAAGATTTATGCCGTACCGCAGAAATCCCGTATATAATATATGCATGTATGTATGATATATTATAGGCATATTTCAGGCATGCGCATGATCTTACCTTTTATATCATTTTCTTTGCTTTATAATCCTTCTTTGGTCTTCATGTGGGTACAGATTGAATATTTGCATGATTTGAGAGACAGAATCCAGAACTTTACATCTCCAAATCAATCATATAGACAAAGAATAAAGTTACAAATATCTACTCATAAGAATTTACATTTTTTATTTTTCCTATTGTTTCATAATGCGCAGTGACATTACACTTGAAAATTTCAGTAAAATTGTGTAATTAAGGTATATATATCAAATTAAGTGCTATCAGCAAAGATTCGGCTTTCAAAAAACTTGAAGAATCTCATATTCTCGTGACAAATGCCTTACAAAATGACATGGTAGGACAACCTGACCGAATTTCCTCCTGGATTTGCACTTGGGATGGCTGAGGTTGATCTTAGATTAATCTGTGGTTGCATCACACGTAGAATGATCTTGCAACCACTAGGGAAAAAGCAGACATGTCATTGGCCGATGTGGCTGCTGACTCACTCTGCACTCTTTTGAAAATTCCACAGTATCTAACGTATTGCTTTACCATTTCTTCCCATAAAAATTTTTACTTTCCGCCATTGTTTTGCTTTATATGCAAAAACGACTTGCCCTCCACTGGACCACTACTAAGATGCTGAGTTTGCATTCCACTCGATAAGCATCCATCTGCGTCAATCCATCGTAGGATGCAGGATCTTCCACGTAAGAAATGCCAATATGCATTTTTGACATTCGGCAACTTGGTCCTTTGCTTTGATATTTTTAGCTGTTGGAGCCAATGCCACTGTTGATGGTGGCTACACTTTTTGCGTCATCATTGTGCCATTTGTTTCGGTCTAGCCAAGCATTGTGCTTTGCTCTTTGTAGAGTGTAATGATTCGTTTAATAATTATTTCGTTTGATTTCAAAACTCTTAACATTTTACTTCGTTGTGTTATAATAATTTGTTAGTTTGTATGTGGCTGGCCATGTTGTACTTGTGTATCAGTGTGGATTTACTGCTAAATTCTATTCAATTCTAACATCAATATAAGGTGGGAGAAGCTCACTCATGTGTGTATCGAGTTTTATTTTAAAAGATTTTGGTATTATTCATAACAAACCCTGATATGCAATCCTCTATTATTTTTTACGAAAGCTCTACTATATTCATGTGTAAAGCATGCATGGGATGAACAGAGTGTTTAATGTGCAACCAATGATCCAACGGCTAATAGTCCAATGACTACGAATATCATTGAACAATATGCACTGATGCATACTAAAAAATCTCCTTTCAAAAGTAGAATTAAGTTCTTTTGTAACTATTACTTATATCTAGCCAAACAATAAGTAAGCCTCTACTATTTTGGCTACTTAGATGAATCTAATGAATATGGATTTGAGTGCGCTACAAATGTTCTTTTGATCATCGGGTGATCAAAAAATTCATGATCACTCAATCTTAGACTTGATAACAAGGGTGAAGAATAAATAAACATTTTTTAATGTCTAATTTCTAACAGTTAATATCAAATTCAAATATGATTGATCATGAGTCTTTAGTCACCAGTGTCAAGGAGAACGAGACTCTTAATTTCAAAAATGACATCATGGTTTTTTTTTATTCTAACAGTTAATTATGAACTCATTTGAAAGTGCTTTTAAAATGACTGAAAACACTTTTGGTAAAATCGATTTTGGGTTCCAAAAGCACATTAAGTGGTTTTTGGAAGAAGTATCAAATATATGTTTCTTGCATGAAGCACTTAAAAGTGTTTTTTTTAGGATCCCACTTGAATTTTTACAAGGGATTGGTTTCAAAAACATTTTCACTAAAGGCGCTTTCAGTTATTTTGAAAACACTTCCAAATGAACCCTATATTGTGTAATATGGTACGACTATGTTTGTTTTATTAGAGTCGTTTTTCTCTACCGACTAAATGTATGGACTAAGATCGTGTAAAAACAACTTAGTGCGCGTTATTGTCACTTTTGCACATATCAATTTTGTAAACACCACACACTCAGCGTTAAAAAGTTCCAAAGCAACATGAGCAACTTGATTATCCTTTTTAACCTTTAATCGTCTAGGTATAGTCCATCTTTCTGCAACTAGCATGAGAAAGCATCTGGGCCCTTTATTCCAATTTTGATCAAACCTTTGAGAAAGTTGAACCGTACACCTTTGGCTTCCTTCTTTTTTTTTTCAATTAATTTCATGTGTAGTAGCTACACTAGGTTCCAATTCTGATGTCGTCTTCATCGACCTCGCATGGGATTTAGATTAATCTGTCAGGAAAGATTGTTAATCATAAATATCAAATTAGGTAGGACTTAGATGAATCGGATACATCGTTACGGTAGTATCTCAATCCAATCTATTTCATATGGCATAGTGTCAGTGTATAGGGAAGAAATTGTGGCGGTGCACCTGGTCATTTAAGTTGCTCTCCTAATTAGCAGACAAATTCGTGTAAGATTTTGCTCATTATATGAGACTCGTCCTTGTCAGACAGCGTTACCGAATATCTTTTCTTAAATTAGAGGATAGAATAGGTGACCATGTTATACTTGCATACATGAATGTATAGTATATAGTTAAATACAATAACTTATTAATTTATCAATGTATTAATAACTTATTAATTTATCAAGATATTCTTTAGTTTCTTAAATATTGTATATTATAGTTAGTTTTTCATTGTACGAACTAAAAATGCTATGTATTGTTTAACTAAATTCCACAAATTACAAACCCTAACCAAACATGAGAAGAGAACTCCAAACAAACGAAGAAGATTCTCACAAATTACTCTCTAACTCTCAAATTCACAAATTAACGCTCACCAAATTGCCACACAGATATAGCACACAAAATAAACTAACCCTAAGGTCCTATTTTATAAAGTATAGGATTTAGGTTTACACAAGAATCCTAAAAGGAAATAAAATCCAAAACCTAGTAGGCAAGAAAATCAAATCCTTATCTTATAAGGATAAAATCCAACAAAAATATGAAAATCCCAACCCAAATAGGACACAATTGGCCTAAATAGGATTCTAAAATGAAATATGTAACAAACCAATTTTTTGCATCACTCTAATTTGAGTTGCAAATCACAACAATACATTGCGGAATTTAACCGTTGAATGTGTGCTAAAAAGTTTATAGAATTTAACGGTGAATCTTAGCCACTTAAGAGACATAAACCACGGTCTAGTGGTATCCCTCTTCACTGCCAAAGGAAAATTTAAACTACAATATTGCTTGCCCATTGTGAGGCTTAACCCACTCGCCCACCCCTTTAGTGTAAATAATATTGTTAATAAAAAAAAAACATAAACCACACATTGATGTATAGTAGGAGAGAGGATCATCGCCAGATCCTCTTTGTGAGGATCCCGGGGATCCTCCAATCACATCCGTTCATCGTACATCGTACGGTCAGTTTTTGTCAGGTACTGTTTATATTCAATTTTAAATAAAAAATTACAATGATTTATGACCGCACGATGTACGATGAACAGATGCGGATCCTCACAAAGAGAATCCGGCGAGGATCCTCTTGGGTATAGTAGAACTCCAAAGTCTAATACCCTGACAATAACCTGTATTTAAGGCCATCTCCAACCGAGGGCTGGCCAGAGAGCTCGTTTTAGCCCTCTGGCCCTCCAAGATATTAATATTTTAATAAATAGTACATGGCCATATTTCCCTCCGTCTTCAACCGAGGGGCAAAGGGCCAAACATAATTTATTATTTAAATTTAAAAACTACAACAACTTAAATTCAATTCCAACAACAACTTAAATTTAAAAACTACAACTTATATTTAAAAACGACGAATTAAATTTAAAAACTACAAATTAAATTTAAAAGAATGGTGAATGAATGGTTTAGGTATTTATAGGAAAAAAGATTAGAATTTTTAAGAATTGAAAATTTAAAAAAAAAAGCCCAAAAAACCTATAAAAAAAGTTTTTTAAAAAAACATTTGAATCCAACGGTAACTGGCGCCAGCTAGCCGTTGGATTCAAATTTTAGTTTAAGCATTCCTGTCGGTTATAACTGACAGGATTGGTGTTTTTTCTGGCTAACCCTTTGGCCCTTTCAAATTCTGTGGGGCCCTCTCAGATTCCACGAGCCCTTTGGCTTAGCCCTCGGTTAGAGACGTTTTTCGGCCCTCTGGACAACTGAGGGCTGGCCAGATGGCTCATTTTAGCCCTCTGGCCCTCCAAGATTCTCCAAGATATTAATATTTTAATGAATAGTACAGGGTCATATTTGCCTCCGTCTCCAACCAAGGGCCAGAGGGCCAGAAAGCTCGTTTTAGCCCTGCCACAAAAAACTGTCTCCAACGGAGGGCCAAACATAATTTATTATTTTAAAACTACAACTTAAATTCAAATCCAACGGCTAAGTGACGTCAGCTAGCTGTTTGTAGTTGACATCATGCTGACGTCAGCTAGCCGTTGGATTTGAAATTTTCTTTTGCTATAAATAGGGTGGATATTGGGCTATAATTCACACAACTTTGAATTCAATCTCTTTCAATTCAAGTTTACAATGAATTCCAACTTTGGATCCTCTTCGGATTCCAACTGGGGGTCCTCATCCAATTTCAAATTGGAAGTAAAATGGGCGCAAATGAGACGAGAAGATAAGGAGTGTGATGAAGAAGTTCAAGTAAGACACAACAAACAAAACATAGCAGCAGTCATGGCTGCGGCCATGGTGTGTCAGCCAACTGAGGAACAACCTCAATGGGGTGGTTTTATTGCTGGTCGCTCTTACAAACCACGAAACAGAGTGATGTCGCATGCCAATTTGATGAACAACTACTTCAACCCCAACTCGGTGTACACAGAAGAGGATTTCAGATGTCGCTTCCGGATGAGGCGTCATGTCTTCGAGCGTTTACTTCATGATGTCCAGCAAGTCAATCCATACTTTCGACAGAAGCTGGACAGAGCAGGCCGCCTTGGTTTCTCACCTCATCAGAAGGTTACTGTTGCACTTTGAATGATGGCCTATGGCTCCCCAACTGATTCGATGGATGAAACCCATGGTATGTTTGAGTCTACATGCCTTGATACTCTTCAACAATTCTGTGACACAATTGTTCAGGTTCACAATGACGAGTACCTCCACGAGCCAAATCAAGAAGATCTGAATCAGCTCATTCGCAAAGCTGAAAACTGTGGGTTTCCGGGCATGATAAGGTCATTAGACTGCAAGCATTGGGATTGGAAGAACTATCCCACCGGATGGCAATGAGGCTTTAGTGGAAGGTCGAGAAAGCCAACTATTGTGTTAGAGGCGGTTGTCTCATATGACACATGGATTTGGCATGCTTTCTTTGGAGTCCCTGGATCCCAAAATGACATTACAGTTCTTGGGCGTTCACCCTTCTTCAATAACTTGACGGAAGGTAAAGCACCTCAACTTCACTACTACATTAACAACCGTCAATATAATATGGGGTATTACTTGGCAGATGACATCTACCCAAAGTGGGCGACATTTGTCCAAGCAATTCCAAACCCTAGGAATGACGCAGAAAAGTTGTTGACCTTACACTAAGAAGCATACCGGAAAGATGTTGAGAGAGCTTTCGGTATTCTACAAGCACGGTGGAAGATTATTAGCGAACCGGCAAGAGGGTGGAGTCGAGAAAATTTGGACTCCATCATGATGTCTTGCATCATATTACACAATATGATAGTGGAGGATGAGCTAGATAAGTATATTGATGGAGAGTCTGATGACAATCAAGAAGATCCAAATAGGTCAAGAAGGGCTCGTGCAAAAATATATGATGGGCCTAATTTGCCTTTCAATCTAAGAACTGATAGTATCTCTATAAATGAGTACATGAGGCGCTATAGAATGATACGTTCTCGTGCCACAAAAAAGTACCTACAACATAATCTTGTTGCACATCTTTGGGTCAAAAGAAGCATGGAGTAGGCGTTTAAGTTTTATGTTAAATGTTTTTTAAAATGTTGTTTAAGTTTCATGTTGTTAAATATTTTTTTTATGTTGTATAATTTGTATGTTGGTTAATGTTATTTAATGTTATTTCATATTGTTTAATGTTGTTTCATGTTACTTAATTTAATTTAATGTTGTATAATGGCTTAGGAAGTTATAGGAAAAAAATATAATTTAAAAAAAATATGAAACAAATTTTGTGAAATAGAAGTTATAGGATAAGAATAGAATTTAAAATAAAATAAAGCAACTATGTGAAATAGAAGTTGTAGGAAAAAATGGAATTTAAAAAAAAAATGAAACAAATTTTGTAAAATAAAAGTTATAGGAAAAAATAGAATTTAAAAAAAATATTAAAAATAGAAGTTATAGGAAAAATTTTGTAAATAAAAAATAATAATAAAACTATAAAAAAAAAAAAAAAATTCAAATGCAACAGCTAGCTGACGTCAGCTAGCCATTGCATTTGAATTTTTTTCTTAAGCATTCCTGTCGGTTATAACCGACAGGAAAACTGAATTTTCTAGCCAGCCAGCCCGGGCCCTCTAGCCCTCTCCGATTCCGTGGGGCCCTCTCAGATTCCAGAGCCCTCTAGCCTAGCCCTCAGTTGGAGACGGTTTTCGGGCTATTTTCGACCCTCTGGCCTTCAGGACCCTTCGATTGGAGATGGTGGCTGGCCAGAAGGCTCGTTTTAGCCTTCTGGCCCTCCAAGATTCTCCAAGATATTAATATTTTAATGAACAGTACAGGGTCATATTTGCCTCCGTCTCCAACCAAGGGCCAAAGGGCCAAACATAATTTATTATTTAAATTTAAAAACTACAACAACTTAAATTTAAAAACAACAACTTAAATTTAAAAACTACAACTTATATTTAAAAATTACAACTAAAATTTAAAAACGACAAATTAAATTTAAAAACTACAAATTAAATTCGAAAACAACATTAACTTAAATTTAAAAACTAAAACAACTTAAATTTAATATCCATAATCAACATCATCTTCATCATCCGCCATCGTAGGAGTATAGTCAGAGGTAAACAACTGCCGTCGGCTCATAATTTCTTTTTTTTTCCTATCAAAATAGGCCTTACTCATTGGAGTGTAATTCGAAGTGTTCCTTTCCATATTCTTATCATTCATCTCTTCTTGTATTTGTTTTGCCCGTTCTTCATGCCTATGCTTCATTTCTTTGGCCTCAAGGGCATTTTGCTTCGCCAATAATTGCAATGAGGCTGCCACTTCATGTTGAGCGGCGTAATTATCATTTGCCTTACCCTTTTCCTTCAACCTTCGCGCCTTGTTTCGTCCCATAGCCCTAGGTATGGAACCTTCAACCGAAGACGGATTTTCTACCCTTTTTTGTTGAATGGTTGGAGATCCATCTTCATCCATATCTACAGCTGAGGATGCAGTTTCGAACACTAGGGTAGGAGCTCTCTTTGGTGGATCTTCAAATAACACCCACCTTTTACAAATTTCCCAACAACTGTGAAATTGAAAGGGTTTCGAGCTGCTCTCCATATACAATTCCTCCGCTTGGCGTACCTAGAAAAAAATTAAAGGAAATTAATTTATGAAATTAAATGTAATATAATTAAATATTTAAAATAAATTGTGAAAACACTTACTTCGTCGTAGTAATTAACGCCGCTTTCATGTCTACTTGTGGCTGCTAACAATGTTTGATGCCATTTGTTCAAATTTAGCTGAAGATGTTTCTTCCCTCTTGAAGAACAACTCTCGTGGTTTCGAATATTCACTGGAGTGGTGCTTTCATTGAACTCTAAGTATTTTTTGGACACACGAGTCCAAACACCGTCATTTGTTTGACCATTCCCCACACACTATCTTCCGACACCCATCTATAAGCCTTGCAAAGAGATTCATCTTCTTTTCGTGTCCAAGCCCTACCTTTCATTGCAGAAGAGGCCATTTCAAAATTATTAAAAAAATTGAAGGATAGATTTTTGAAAGAGGAAGGAAAATATGAGAATTGAAATGGTAGGAATGGTGAAAATTTTGTGAGGAATGGTTTAGGTATTTATAGGGAAAAAAAATAGAAATTAAAAAAAAAAAAAAAAAAAAAAAAAGACCCAAAAAACCCTAAAAAAAAAAAAATTGAATCCAACGGTAACTGGCGCTAGCTAGCAATGGCTAGCTGGCGTCAGCTAGCCGTTGGTTTCAAAATAATCGACAGGATTCCCAGTATTTCTGGCCAGCCCTCTGGCCCTCTCTGCTTCCGTGGGGCCCTCTGAGATTCTACAGCCCTCCGGCCTAGCCCTCGGTTGGAGACGGTTTTCAAGCTATTTTCAGCCCTCTGAACCCTTCGGTTAGAGATGGCCTAAGGGACCAAAACTTTGTCCCTTCACAACCAACCATTCATGGGCGTAACCAATTGTAGAGAATCATTTTTCTTGACATAGATGATCACATGATAAAAAAGATAGACACATATCGTTGTACGAGAGAAAATTTCCTCGTCTACAAGTTGAGTTGCATATAATTCTTGCAGCATTGTAGTTCATTACCATGGACGAGGTCCCAACATCACTACCTAGCCATTAAAGGAGATTTTGCTACTTCTTCCTCGGCTGGTGTTTTGCTCCAGGTCCAACACTGTGAAGAAAGATGCGAACTGGAACACAAATACATGTATTCTACACTTGGTGTGTAGTGGGTTGCTTGCTTGTTCCCTGTTGGCTTAATCTTTAGGTGTCCAATGATCGACAAGTTGTCGCTACATTAGAGCATCTCCAGTGGTGCTCTATATCAATCGTACAGTCCTCATATATGAGATCCAAGGCCTTCCGATGAATCTGAGAACAAGATACTGCAATCAACGGTGGAGATTGATTGTGGGTTTTGGTGCCTTTTTACAGATGGAGATCTACGGTTTATAAACCTCAAATTTAGGGTTTTTATTATACGGACTTTTTCATTGAACGCAATACTCCGTTAAGTGCACAAAGACTCCTTTTAAACCCACAAATGAGTTCTCAAAGGTGATGGTGGGAATCCTTTGGTGGAAGTCCTTAAATAGGGACTCCCATTAGAGACGTTCTCGTCATCCAAGTTTATTCTGCGATTGTAACAATCAGCAGCTTCACATTGTATTAGAACTCAAGTTGGGAAACAAACTCGACGAAGTCGGAGGGTATGACAAGAACAACTAAGGTAGGAATCAAACCATGACAGATTCACAAATTCGGGCAAGCAAAATCACTCTTCAATTTTATTCAAAAACTTGCAACACCGCCACATTGCGCTCCAGAAAGTACAATAGTTTCCCAGCAAGATTGTCCTCAGCAAACAAATACCAGTCGCTACAGGCTTGAAATTGAAGCAAACTGTCCGGAAAAGAGGACCGAAACAGTTTGGGGTCAAAGAGTGCAAGTGCTTTCAGATTACACAGGATAACTCAAACTTATTACAGAACTAAGAGTCTAGAAATAAAATTGAAAATATGAAAACGAAACCCTCTAAAGAAAAGTAAAAAAGTTACATCAACTTATAAACAAGGCGTGGCAAGAAAATGACTGCTTGTGGAATAAAAAAAGAGGTTGTATTTACAGATCTAGAAGGAGAGCAAGGATGCCGGATCAACGGGAATAACACTGTCTGGAAAATCTGTTCTCGGTCCAGCAAGTGAGTAGTATGCAAGTATATGGGCTGGATGCTCGACTCCCTGCTGATCAGGAACATCAACTCGTCTCGGAGGAATCAACTCGATATTCCAAAATGGGCGAGCCATTGCCAAAAGGTCGCGACCAGTTCCAGATCCTCTGTACCCCTGCACCCACAAGTACCTAAGGGAAGTCAGTTGCATTACAGCATCAGCGAGTGCACGCTCGCTGAAGCAGCAACCCCTCATTTCCAATTTTTGCAGGCTAGGGCAACCCTTTGAGAAAGCCAAAAGCCCTGCATCAGATTCCCCAACATAACCCAGAAGCATCCATCTCACATTCTGACTGTACTGGCCGATATAACTCAGTCCCAGATCAGTCAAGCCCCCACGACGGAGATACAGAGCAAACCTACGAAGCTTCTGGCATCCCCTCAAAAGAGCTCGAACCCCATTGTCAAGTGGCAAATCTGTTATTGTCTCTTCTCGGTCCAGCAAGACAAGGCGAAAATCAGAGAGATTTTTAGAGTAAGTCCCAATGTATTCCAGACATGCATTGGTGATGTCCGATACATAAACAGCCACGTATTCGAGCTCTAGGCAGCCCTGTGCCAGGGCCATCAGACCCCGTTGTGAAACAACACCTTCTTCGTGCTCCATGTCTGGTTCATCTGCGCCCCGCTCAATTCGGAGCCTCCTTAGTCTCTTGCAACTCCGAGCAAGAACTTCTAGTCCTCTATCTCCAATAACGTTCCTTGTCTGCCGAAAATATAACCAAATTAAAGTTTTAAGTTTCGAATACGAATCCTGCTCCAAAGCAAAATCATTCAAGACACTCCTGATGATGAATGAAATTTCAAATGAATTTTTTGGTATCTTAAAACTTAAAACCTATATATAACTAAGCACAATAAACAGAGCATTATTTGTGACCCATGCGAAATATTTGATTTAGTCACAAACAATATAGCGAGTTCTTGTACTAGTATTCCAATCAATTATTGTACTTCGACACACTCAACATGCGCATTTGCATGCACACGAAAAGACAACAAATTAGAAAGCAGAAAAAATGGTTTTATAATCCTACCTCGAGAATTTCCAGGTTGGGGCACCTTTGAATTAATGTGCAATGGTCCTCAGTGTCCAGCAACGCATAAAGAAGATCGAGCTTTTTGAGAAGGGTTGCGAATGGGAATACTATTGGCATTTCGTTCTTTCCCATGTACGTTAGACCCAGACGGCAAAGTTTTTGGGGTAAAGTTACAACAGAGTACCTCTCTGATTGCTCGTTGAAGAAACCCCCACAAAACTCTTCCAAGACAGCTGCATTACGGAAGAAGCCCACTAGATCCAAGATTTCGCAATCACTAGTCTTCACAGAGGATAAGGAGCGACAGTTTTTGGCTATGTGTTCAAGGTCTTCGATTTTGACTTTGATAAGATCCGTCATATAAAAATTCAGAGTCTCCAGGACAGTGTTGTTCTCAGCAAGCTCGTGTAGCCAATTGCCGTCCTTCTCCTTTATGGAGCTCTCTTCCAAAAACAAGGTCCTCAAATTCCTACAAAAGCATATAATGATAAAAACAACATCTTTTAACGTCTCTCCAGAACAGTTAGAGAAAAAAAATTACTTAGTTGAGAATGATTGCAAAAGCTGCATTAACATGTATACAAGAACAAGGGTTCGTGGATGTGTGCATGCGATGTTTACTACACGAATGCCCCCCAAGAAAGTTCCGAAATGCGATGTTTTGGGGATCACGGAAGTGCTAGAAACTGCCTGAAACAAGGCTTTCGCGAACAAATAACAAACGAAACAACATGCTGAATTGTGTGAGAGATAATGAAAGAATGAAAGATCCATAAGCAATCCCTGCAACTAAAATTTATAATCAGCAATGTAATTCATACTGCTGCAGTCAGGCTATAAACGTCCCTCGTCCAAACATAGAATTATTTAATCGATACTCGAAAGAAAACTTCAAAGAGTAATGAAACTATGCAGCATGAAACAATATAACTTTGTGCTTCAATTTTTACCAAAACAATGAATGCATCAAAAGTTTCTGATTGAACCCACAACAAAATTCACCGCAAGTAAAACAATTTCACATAAAGTTGTGAACTTTACTACCTGCAGGAGTGGCCGATGTGGAAAAGCCCATCGGTGGAAAACCCTGAGCACTTGTCGAGCTTAAGCACCTGGAGCACGCGCCCGCGCGTCTCAGCCAGCAGCTCCAGGTCCGAATCCCTAACAATCATCCGCCGAAAGTGCAGACACGTCAAGCGGTGGAAGGAGTCGGCGATCTCCCTCACCCACGGCGTCACATACCCTCCCCAGTCCTCCGGAATCAGATTGAACATCGCCGCCCTCGGCTTCCCCTTCAGCTTCAGCGACTCCAGGTGCTGAAACCGCTGCCGCAGCCGATCGGGGGTAGTGGTGTAACAGAGCGCGATGGTCACGTGCTTCCGCGTGAGCGCGTCGAGCTCGTACCACCGCTTGCACACCAACGACACGGCGTCGCGGTCCTTCGGGTCGTGCAGATACGGCATCACGACGTCCATAACGACGTCGGAAATCCTACACCGGACGTTTCGGTCTTCCATTGCTAATAAGAAACGTCGCCGGACGAAAATACTCTCACTGAAAAACACTTACTGCTATTTATAACAAAAAGTTTCAGAGTCAAAAGTGGGAAAATATTTGAATGCTTTAATTCAAGTTCAAGATCGGGTTTTCGGAGCTCCGAATCCCCAACTCCAAATATTTCCAAAAATAGAAACTGGATTCCCAAAACCAGACCCCTTAACCGTAATATATCCAAATCCACTTCCAAAAAAAAGAATCAAAACGACCACGCGCCGCCGCCGCTTACAAAATCACAATCTCAGAGAAACGCCGCAACGTGTCAAGGAACGAGCAGGGACAAGTGGAAAGAGAGAGGAGCGAGAAGAAGCACGATCTACGAGAAGCTCGCGCGGGAGAATGGAGTCGGCGTGGACACGAAGCGCATGATCTGAGAAGACGGATCTGATACGGCGGAAGCCGGCGGCGATTGAATCGGACTTTGAGTAATTAGGGGTCTTTACTAATAATTATGCGCCTCATAAAAACAAAAGGGAGGGGAATGTAGAGGAAAGCGGGTAGGGGGCGGAAAAGATAAAGAGAAGGCGACAAAACAAAGGCATGAAACAGTCAAACGTCGTCGTTATGCATTTGGAGGGATGAATGGGAGGTTGGAAACGTGGCGATTTGGGATTGCTCGATGTCAGGTGGTGCAATTGCAGTGTCACTGCAGCAGATGCTGTCTTGGAGTGGTTTAACTGTGATGTGAGTGGAAGGATAAAAAATTAGCAAAGTAGTTTGGTTTTATTATTTGATTTTTTTTCCAATGTCAATCTTTGATACTATTGTTTTTCTTAAATTGGTTAATCGCGATTTTAGTCATGCAAGTGATATTTAATGTCAATAACTGAAATTAAAGTCGTAGTTCAATCGAGTATAGCTGAAGTTTTTTTCGTGCTTGAAAGATATCTGATACGCTTATATATTCTCATTATATGTATCTTTTTAGGATAAATAATGTTTGCATTCTCTTTTAGGGCAATAAATTTATTTTTTTATTTGCAAATAACACAGTGTGAACTTTCATAATCGAAGTCGTTAAATTCATCAAGTCATGGAACATAGGCAATTTTAATCATGTAGATGTAGATAAACTAGTTTTGCCCTTTGAAATCTGCTTTAGCTTTAACCAACGTTTTTGCTTTCTTTGTTTTCCATTTCTTAAGGCTGGTTCTTGCTTTTATTATTTTATCAATTTATATGTGACAAGGACGTTCATAACTTGGAAATGGATCCTCTCCAGATCCCTTCTTCCTAATTTATCAAGTCCAGTGATCCGGACCTTTAAAATTTGATTCAACGACTACAAACAGGGACCCACTTTAAAAGTTATAATAATTTTAGCCGTTAGATCAAATTTCAATGATCCGAATCTCCGGACTTGATAGATTAGAAGGAAGGGATTCAGAGAGGATCCCTTTCCTCATAACTTACCTAGTTACAAGATCAAATGAACCCATGAAAAAGAAAAGAAAGAAAATCCAATAATCCAGAAAGGAAAGTGGGCAATCTTTTAAAGATATAACCTGTCCCAAAGAAACACTTTGTATCTTTGTTTTTGGCATAATTTGACTTAGGGTAACCAAAGGTAACAGTAAAAAAAAACTTTGGTACAATTGTTTGTCTAGAGCAGGTCTCATTATGGGTGATACTATAATTGGAACAAGGAGATGAAATTATAAGAGTCTCGTTTACGCATGACATGATTCAATGTATCTCACATTGAACAAAGCTCAAATCTCACCCATTTCAACGGTCAAATTTTTTACTCTTTGGATTCTGAATAGTCAAAACAACAATAACAACGTTTTTTTTTTACTAAGAGGAGTCGGCATAAAGAATTCAACGTAAAATAAAAATGTCGGCTGTCGGCTGTCGGTTGTCGGCTGTCGACTATCGGATGCCCTTCCTCTCCTCCTTTATTTGAACTCGAGATCTACAATGTAATATAAACTTACACATACGGAGTTTGACTCTAAACAGCCAGATTGGAAAAAATCTCAATTCGCTGCGCAGCATTTCTCTTGTATTTGTGGGACCTTAAGGGAGGAGCTGACTCGTGACACAATATTTGCCGCAGTAACCTGATCTTCGTGGACAGCTGTGCCGCAAAGGGTGGTTTTATTGTGTGACGTGGCACATCTCTTTTATTTGCGCGCCAGCGACGCATGATAGCTTATGGCTGCGAGCTGCTGCCTCAAACCCTCATCTGGTCCGTAGAAATTTTAGCTCACTCTTTACCGTTGATCGTCATGACATCCTGTTGGATGCTGAGTCAAGCCGTTGGGTTTGGGTGGTTTGTTGCCCTAGCTAGCTCTCTCATTGTTTCCCCCCATCATTTTCCTATCTACAATTGTGTTTTATCATTTTATGATGTTATGACATGTTTATCTATTTAGAACGAGAGAATTTGATACATGTACAAGTAGGAATGTGTGGTTATTATTTTATTATTTGTTGATGTTATGACATGTTTACCTATTTAGAACGAAAGAATTTGTTACGTGTACAAGTATGAATGTGTAATCATTGGTACGAGCATGAAGAATTCATGGCAGTATGCTCGAAGCAAATTATGGGAAATTTTAATCTTTAAACTACTAAAATCTTGGTAACGAAAAGGCCTTCGATCTTGGTTTTCAGAATAATAATTTCATTTTTCTTATCAAATTTAGCGGATGTCATTATTTTCTAATCACCTTTTCATTGTTTGAATGAAATCCATAATTTTGATATAAAAAACAAGTACATATATCATTAATTTTGATTGTTTATATTATAAATACAGAGTGAATTCGTGACATTATTTTTTCTATAATTTTTAACACACGTTTTTGTGAGCTTCACTTTGTAATGTATTATAACGATTTGAACCGTCTACCTTTTAAAACACTATTCATAGAGAAAACCTTAAAAAATAAATGGTTCAAATTATTGAAATACATTACAAAATAATCCCCTAAAAATGTATGTCAAAAACCATGTACCACAGATTCATCCCCTGTAAATATTTAGTTGCATCAAAAGTCATAATCGATCCACCACAAGCACCATATCATTTATAGCAATATGTGTAGAATGCAATGCATGATATTCGACAAAATTGTGGTGCTATCTTCCAAGACTAGTTGGGATGGATTTGATGATGACACTCATGTCGGATAGCTAAAAAGGAAGAGGTCCAATCAGTTTGTATATAAATCACAGCAAAAACCTAGTAAACCTATTCACTTCACACTCCGTGATATTTTAATGGAAGGCAGATTGTCTGTCCTCCTATTTGGATGCTATTTTTATCTTTTTTTATTTTGTACGGTCACGGTTAAGCTACGTTAATATTTTATATTGATATTTTTATAAAGATAATAAGACAAACAACAATAGGAATATAAAATGTTGACGTGACTGCACAAATAGGAGGAGATCGGAATGACATCCAAACAAGAGGGTAGACAATCTGCCTCCATTTTAATTAATGATGATTGAGACAAAATTCTACTAATGGATTTCAAATTACTTTGGAGGAAGAAACTCATTTACACATATTTCACTCAGCATTGTATTTTATCGATTCGAGTGGTATAGGTATAAAGTCTTATTTCAAAGTTCACATCAATAATAATTGACGTAAATCGAAGTATATATGATTATGAGATTGATTAATAGTTATATTAATGTTTCTTTAAAGCATTTTGTATGCAAGTACAAAAAGCTAGTGTTCTATAAGTATTTTTTCAAGGTGCATTTTTTCAGAAATTTGAGCAAAATTATTGTATGAATATAATATCCAATCAATGGATGGCCCATGGTTTTGGAATTTAAAATATAAATAGAATATATGAATATTAACATACAACTTGCATTCGGTATGGTCTACAACTCAATCTTGCCCCACAAAAGAATATGTTGTTTATATGTGGTCAACCAATCCATTGTTTAACTAAATCTAATTACAAATTAAATTAATTTGAAGCTACCTTAAAGGTTTGATCACTATTTGTAACACTTATATACAAACAAAAATTATTTGACTTTTTTTTTAATACAAATCACAACTTGACACATGCACAAAAGTAATTCATTGTGATCATAAAACGAAAATTTATATACATACGTGTTAAATTTTTTTTTTTTTCTACAAAAATGAATGATTTCTTACATATAAAGAACCAAACTTTTTATAGTGCAACAAAGAGTTAATGAATATTATTTCAAGTGGAGAATATATTTCTCATCATCTCTACTGGCATAGCATATAGTATTAGTATATAGATATATTTTCAGCATTTTAGCTAAAATAGTTTATGAGATTGGTATAAATCTTCATTTTGATCCTTGAGATTTAAAATCGATAGAACTGATCCCTGAGTTTGTCCATCATGAATCATTTTGATCATTCCGTGAAAATATTTGTTTAAATAAGGATCAAAATGACAAATACCCTCAATTTAATGAACAATGAGTCAAAATGAGTTAACAAAAAGTAGGAGTTTTGTGTCAATTTATTTTATCACAGAAAGACTAAAATGATTGACGGTAAATAAACTCAATGACCCGTTATATCGATTTTAAATCTCAAGAACTAAGTAATGAATTATACCAATGTCAAAGACCAGAGTGAGAACTTGTACCAATTCCTAAGAAATTTTGACTAAAAAACCTATATTTTCTTAGGGTCAATCTCAGTTTACTATCCTAAAGTTTCTTGATTTTCAACATTTAGTATATAAAGTTTTTTTCATCCAAGAGTGGTACATAAAATTATAATTTTGGAACACTTTTATACATCCATTAAGGTTGCTATTAAATTTGCCGTTAACTAATGACGTGACATCCATGTGAACAATGATTTAGCACCATGTGGATATTAAAAAAAAATTAAAAAATTAAAAAAAAAAAAAACTTTTGCTCTTCTCCCTCATCCCTTCCGACTCGCTTCCCTTCTCTACTCCGCAACCACCCTTCCCCCTCCCTCTTCGCGCCAGTCAATCAAAAGTCGGATACCGAAACGCCTCATCGTTTAACATCCACCCTCGTCTACTTTTTGGTTTCTTCTTCTCCTCCCAAATCTCTCTTTCTTCCTCTCACAGTTCATTGCCATGGCCTTCCGGCTCGCCGTCGACCACCACAACCCCAACCCTAACCCTAACCACCTCCACCTTGAATCCCTCCCTCTCATTGACCTCGACCTCCTCTCTCAATCAGACCTCTACTCTCTCTCCCTCACCTCATCCTCCTCCCCTTCTCAATCCCACCCCACCCGCCGCTTCGACGATGACGTATTGATCCCCAAAATCGACCGTTCCGTCTTCAACGAATCCACCATTCCCACTCCCTCTCCAAGTCCACATTCTCCTAAACCCTATCAGGCTCCGGATCTCCTCCTGGACCCACGGCACCGTTCTTCGGGTTCCTAGGCGCCGGTGCGGCCCTCGTCTTCTCCTGTATGTTCCGATTCGGCCCAGATCTAAGCGCATAGGGTTTGTTCCGGGCGGATATAGGGATTTTGATCAGATTTTGTGTGTTTTGCAGGTATGGGAGCGGCGTATGGGACGGCAAAGAGCAGAGTAGGAGTGGCGTCGATGGGAGTGACGAGGCCGGAGCTGGTGATGAAGTCGATCGTGCCGGTAGTTATGGCGGGAGTGTTGGGTATTTACGGACTCATCATCGCCGTCATCATCAGTACCGGTATCAACCCCGAGGCTAAGTCCTATTACCTTTTCGATGGCTATGCTCATCCTTCGATGGAGTGGGTGGAGTCGAAGAGGGAGGAGGAATGGTGGGTGCAGAGAAGGGATGGGGGTTGGAAGGGGTGAGGGAGAAGACCAAAAGTTTTTTTTATTTTTTTATATTCACGTAACGTTTAATCATTGTTCATGCGGATATTACGTCATTATTTAACAATAAATTTACCAGTAACTTTAACAGATGTATGAAAATGTTTCAAAATTATAATTTTATATACTATTTTAGAATGAAAAAAATTTTATGTACCAAATGTTAAAAACCACTTAACTTTAAGGTAATAAATGAGGGGAACTCATTTTCTTATGTTTTCAAAGAGGCATCTCAGTCAAAACATATGCCCGTCTTATCAAACAAATTAACCTCTTTTTGACGTAATTAATACAGGACTGACTTCCATTTTAAGACTAAATTTACTATAAATAAAGGCAATCTACTTAATTAAACTAGTCTATTAGTCATGGTCCACCAAATACATAAGAGAACCTATGTAACGGTTTTCATATCTATATTAACCAAAAGATGAACAAATTATTGGAGAGAGGTTATGGGAAATTAGTCTACCTACTACCATACGATATAGTTTAGTTGTCTCTATTTGGTTGCAAGAGGTCTAAAATTCGACTTTTATAGATGAGTAAAACAATATATATCGCAACGAATTTGAAACATAATTATAAGTAACTCAATTAGAATGATGTGATTTTATTGTGACAAGCTGATGCGACGTATCGTTCGTGCATAAGTAACCTAATTCATGCATAAATACTGGAAGTGAAAAGTCGCAAATTAAGTATGGTAGATATAATGATATATGTGTATATATATATATATATGTACGTAACTAATAGTGTAACTTGAAGAGAAATACAGTGGGGTTTCCTTGCAAACTAGAGAAACAAAAATTAGGAGCTCATAGTGAAGAGAAATTTTTTAATGTGTTGGAAATAAGATCTGATACACTAAATGTCATAAATACAATTAACAAACATATTCTATGTAAAAATTGATTGGTTGAAAAATTGTCGACGTGAGGTGCGAGTGAGTGTCCTCCTCATCAAGTTGGGGACTTAGAAATCGACAAGACTATGAACAAGTCGTTTTCCTCCTCTTCATCATTATCTTAGAAAATTCCAGAGAAAGGGACAAAAACTGAAACCCAAAATTAAGTTCTTGAAAAAATTAGTGGCTGCAGATTCAAAACCTTCCGGTCGGCTAGGATCTTTAATTTCCAAGGGCTTTCTGCTTCCCGTATTTAGGGTTAGCCTTATCATCTAGTAAAATTTTCATTTACATTTTCTTGTGCGATATTGGAATTTTATTAAGTTAGGAGAATGATAATTTGAACTCAAGTGTAGAAAAAGGATTACTGCTCTAGCTAGCCGACTTGCAAGACTCAATATCATTTGAATTTTGAACCATCAAGTTAAGATATATACGGGGATCCGTGCCAATTATTTTACGTAATTTTTGACACACGTTTATGTAGGGCACATTCCATAATCTATTTTAACCATTCAAACTGATTATCTTTTAGAACAACATTCATAGATCATCTGTGAAAAAAATTAGACAAATCTAAAATTATTAAAACGTTCATTTGTAGTGAAGAAAATGGACAAATAAAGTTTTATAAAGACACCTTAAACTCTTAATTTTATAGTCGTATGGTTTCAGCTTTCAGTGATTTTGGATAAGTCATAACAAAATAATAAAATGAATGTAGTAGTTGTCAAAGTCATGCAGTGAGTATGACACATGCATTGTATCTAGAGAAAAGCCGCACAGAAAATATCATGATACTATACAGTTATGATTACTCCTTATTATAATCGAGCTGATGGTGTGACTTGACCATATTCATATATAAAATAATGAAATGATACAAATCAAGGAAAAATATTGTTTTGTGAATCATGAGGTTGAGAGGGTATCCGAATCATTTCTCTTCTTCGTTTATGCCTTTTTGGAATGTAGATGAGGGATGGTTTGTTTTGGGAAGTGAAGGTGAAACAGAGATGTGAACGAAGAGAAAAATGATACGCGAAAATCTTGTTTAGGATTTACGTTCTCTAGACTCACAAGTCTAAATAGAATAAATTGTTATTCATCTCTTCTTTTAAAATGCTTTTAATATAATAAATAGTCATATCCAAAGTAATCTCTCTTTATCAAATGAGGCTATGTTATTTCTAACTTCATTATTTTGGAGACAAAACCCGCGACAATTACCACTTATTATATTCTTTTTATGAACAATTAATTACGATTTTTTTTTCCAGCTAATTAGGTTAAGTGGTGACTTGTGAGGAGTGAAAAAAATGATCAAGTCATTATTAGAATATGTTTCATTAACAAAAATCACCAAATAGAAGAGGTGTCAAATGAGTATTCTTTAGTGATCAATTTCTTGATCTGGAATAATTCGCATAGAACGTAAAAGATTTAAATCCCTATACAGCCTCAACAATAACCACTAGAACCAAGAGTCTCGAAGTAAATTTGTCACAAATACAATAGGCATGAGAAACCTGGCATCAATATCCTCACACAAAATCGTCGCAAATAGCAAGACCACGTAAACGCAAACCAATGGCCAAAGCAACACACATGTAACTAACTTAAAGTTACACTAATGTCAATAACTTGTCCACAGAAGAGACGTTGGCATAGAGGTGGCAGGAGCGTAGGTGGCAGAAAGATGTGGATCGCTCAATGTTTTTAAGGACAACACAGAGGGGTGGTTGGCAGAGAACATCTCAAGCCAAAGTCACCGTCGTCGACACAACGCCATAGGTCTCCAATGACCAGGGACAAGGATGCTATTTGAGGACTCTGAGGTCACATGGGTCATAGATTTAGCAAGAACTGTACCATAGGTGTCAAGAGAGGTAAAGTTGGAGTAGATTTCCTTACTTGACCAATGTGGGATTGAATACATTTAATGTGACGTTGCTACTTGCCGCATTATGATTGGCTTTCAAGTTGGAGAGAAGTTTCCAATTAATTATGAGAAAAGCCACGTGTCATGGCCATCACTCGTTGTGAGGTTGGTTTGTGTGCTTAGGCAAGGGCATCGAAGCAAGGATCTTTCGGAGGCCTACCAAGGCTTCCTAGTTGATCGATACTTGGTAATTTCAGAATCATTATTGTGAGATTCCACATAGACCAACGAAAAAGGGGTGATGTGCCTTATATGTACATACTTCCCTCCCTATAGCACCTTATATGTACATACTCCCCTCCCTATAGCACAAGGTTTTATGAGAACTCATTGGCTTCGGATTCCATCGGAACTCCGAAGTTAAGCGAGTTTAGGCGAGAGCAATCCTAGGATGGGTAACTCACCGAGAAATTGCTCGTGAGTTCCCAGAAACAAAACCATGAGGGAATGGTAAGCCTAAAACGGACAATATTGTGCTACGACGGAGTCGAGACTGTAATGTGTATATGGTATAATCATTTTATCAGTTGGATCGCTTAAGAATTTCAAGCCATAATCTTGTAGCATGTGGTAGTTTGTTAGCTAAGAGTGTTCACTGTTGTATCCGGAATTCCAAATTCGATTCTCCCTTTCCCAAACTAGTTTGTTTTGAAAACTTAGCGACGTCATTCACCTGTCAGCATGAAATCTGGTTTCGGATGTAGTCTCCACATAAGAGCAGCTCCACCGGAGCTTTTTTGGCCCAGCACCAAGTCCAAATAACAGCCCAGCATGCTCCATATGTGCTCCAGCCCGCCAACTTGCCTGGCACCCAGCCCGTGCCAGTCAAGAGCCCAGCCCAAAATGGACAGACCCATTCCCCGGTCTATTTCTGGCGCGTGCACAACACGCGGGGGGCGCGGCGCGTAGCCGACAGCTTTGCAGGCGCTGGGGCCCGCGTGCAGACCCACTTGCAGTCGTCCGGGTGAAGGAAACGTGGCCTCCTCAGAGCCGTTGGATTTCCAACGGCTAGTTTTTTAGGCCGTTGGATTTCCAACGGTAAAAAAAATTTAAATTTAAATTTTAAATTGGACCGTCCGATCACAGATCAACGGTCCACGTTTATTTCACCAAAAATTTAAAAAAAAAAAAAAAAAAAGGCCCAACGGTCAAAAATTTGACCGTTGGCCACGTGGCGTAATGAGTGCTGTTGGATTTGATTATTTTTCAAATCCAACGGTCCCGATTAATTACAACATTAAAATTTATTAAAAATTAATTAAAAAATGTCAAAATTTTTTAAAAAAATACAGAAAAATTTGAAAAAATTAATTTTTTTTTTCTATAAATACCTAACCCTCATCTTCCACCTTACACCACATTTCAATATTTTCTACACTTTCTACACTTTCTACATTTGAATATTTTGTACACTTTGAGAGAAAAAAATGACTTCGTGAAAGCTCAGTGAAGATGTTACGTTGTGTGAATGTTGGGTTCGCACTACTCATGACCCGATTACGGGTAATGAGATGGATAAGCGAGAAATGTGGAGTAAAATTACGAAATCGTTCAACGATGTACATGGAAAAGATGCCAGATCTAGTCAAGGTCTTCAAGGTCGTTGGAAAAAACTCAACGCATCCTTTACTTGTTGGAAAAACGCCCTCTCTCATGCTTCTGGTAATTTGCGTAGTGGGACAAGTTTAGCGGATGAGGTAACAATATTTTTATTTATTTATATGCATTCCACCCACATCAATATTTTAATTTATTTAATTTCTTATATGTAATTTTTATGTAATATGCATTCCAAATACTTATGTAATTTTTATATAATTTTTATGCATTCCACAATTCTTATTTAATTTCTTATGTAATTTTTATGTAATATGCATTCCAAATACTTATGTAATTTTTATGTAATTTTTATATAATTTTTATGCATTCCACAATTCTTATGTAATTTTTATGTAATTTTTATAGACACTACAAGCACAAGCATTCTACAATGCAAAGAACCATAACAAATCATTCAACAAATGGGAATGTTGGCAAATTGTCAAAGATTGCCCTAGATACAAAATTGTGGCAACCGGTCCAGAAGTTGTCATGCACGGTATGGGTCTACACAGTTCGCCAGAAGCAGACACAGCCGAACAAGAAGCCAACACATTTGAAGACACGGAAGGGATGCCTGAACAAGTGCCAGAGACCCAACCGACTCGTCAGTCCCTCAGGCCTCAAGGTAAAAAGGCATCAAAGAAAAAAGGTAGTTCTTCCAAAAATGACTACACTAAATATATGGAGGAACTTACTCGTCAAGGTGAAATGAACATGGCATGGGAAAAGGCTAGAGATGAGGAAAAAGCTGCTGCTGTGGCAGCAATTATTGCAGCTACTGAGGCTCGTGATGCGGCGTCTGAGAGACAAAGAGAAATAGTTAATTGAGAGAACGAGATGATTAGAGAAGCACTTCATCGAGAGAATGAGATGCTTAGAGAAGAAAGGATGGCTCAAACAGATCGTGACACTATGAACAAGTCTCTAGTAGGACTGTCTCCGAATTCAAAATATTTTTGGACATCAGAAAAAAGAGATGTCGTGCGAAGGAGGCGTGCAAGAGATGCCGAAACAAGTCAAGGGGGTTCCAGCTACAGAAATCCTAGCAACCAAGATCCTAGCACCACATATCCTAACTCCACAGACTTTATTTAATTTCTTATGTAATTTCTTATTTATTTTTAGAACTTTATTTAATTTCTTATGTAATTTCTTATTTATTTTTAGAACTTTATTTAATTTCTTATTTACTTTTAGAACTTTATTTAATTTAAAATTAAAATTACATAACCTCACCATTTAAACTTAAAAAAAACCATTTAAACTTAAAACACCAAATAAAATTACATAAAACACCATTTAAACTTAAAACACCATTTAAACTTAAAATTACATAACCTCACCATTTAAACTTTTAAAAAAAAAAAGCAAACACACTAAATAAGATTACTTAAAAAACAATACACTTTATTCTTCAACCACAAGCCTTATTTTAATTATCTTCGCCTTCGTGCAAGCTCCACTGATGCTCAATCAAGTCATTCTGGCGGGCTATGTGCCAGTATGGCTCTTGCAATGAAGTGTATCGTTGAACGATCAATTCATTGTAACGTCCATCCCGTTCCAACGGCTCGTGTTGCACGGGATCTTCGGTCCGGTCATGAGCATAGTAGATTTGTGTTCTTGAGTTGTTCATCGGATCCGGCTCGTATTCATCGACGGCATCATAATCATACTCGTCTTCAACAATCATGTTGTGGAGAATAATACACGTCATCATGATGGATCGAAGAGCCTCGACATCAAACATTCTAGCTGCAGCCCTGACAATGGCCCAACGAGCTTGCAGGATACCAAAACAACGCTCGACATCCTTCCTACACCCTTCTTGACACTTTGCGAAGTGTTTCTCTTTTTCACTCTGCGGGTGTGGCACTGTTTTGACAAATGTTGACCACCTTGGGTAAATACCATCTGCAAGGTAGTATGGTCCCTCGTATTTAGTACCATTAACCCAATATGTGCATCTCGGCCCACGCCCTTGTAGCAGTTCGTCAAACACTGGAGATTGGGCAAGGACATTTAGGTCATTCTGAGCTCCTGGAACACCAAAAAAAGCATGTCAAATCCATGTATCAAAAGAAGCCACCGCTTCTAGAATGATGCTTTTGGCTCCTTTTCTGTCGCCATAAGCTCCTTGCCACGCACTTGGATAGTTTTTCCATGTCCAGTGCATGCAGTCGATGCTTCCAATCATGCCAGGGAAGCCTCGCATCTCAGCCTTCCTCAGAAGCCTTCGCATGTCCATTGGCGTGGGTTGCCGAAGGTACTTATTGGTGTAGAGGGCTTCAATTACAGAGCAAAACCGCATCAGGGACTCCAGAACTGTTGTTTTTCCCATCCTTGCGATCTCATCCACTTGATCTGCAGATGCTCCATATGCAAGCATTCGCAAGGCAGCCGTAATTTTTTGCTCAGGAAGAAGACCTAGAACATGAAAAGCATCCTCTTTTTGCACAAAATATGGATCATGGTTGCAAACATCACTCATGATTTTAGCGAACAAACTTCGTTGCATTCTAAAACGACGTCTAAAAACATGATCAGGGTAAACGCTGTTGGGAATAAAATAATCTTCCAAGAGATCTTTACCTCGTCTTTCCCTTCTTCTATCGATGTTTGCCGCACGTCCGGGTTTGGCTATCTGACCCATAGCTTGCATGATACGGCGGGAATGTGAGGCCCTCCGCCTTCTATGGTGATCATCGTCATCCTCCTCCATTGCGAAGGCCTCATCTCCACCTCCACCTTGGTCAAGATTGACCAATTCTTCCTGTTGTGCCAACAACCTTTTCTGCTGCTCTTGCAACTGTTTATACGCTCTCCTTGAAGAAGACATTGTAAGAACTCAAGATTTGAAAATGATAAAGAAGAATTCTGAGCTAAAAAAAAGGATTGAGTTTAGTGTGAGGATGGATGTAGGGATGTAGGGTTTATATGGACAAAAAAAAAAAAGATGAGGTTCAGGACAATGCCACGTGGCACTACGTGATTGGTTGAAAATCTTAGCGGAAATCTATTCAAAAAATAGTACGTTCGGATAATGACACGTGGCGTGACGAGATTGGTTAAAAATCCTATCCGAAATTAAAACTATTTTTTATTATTATTTTATAAAAAAATTATTTAATAGTTTAAATGGACTGGGTGCCAGCGCATTTTGTAGGGGTGGAGATCGTTTGTGCCAGCGCATTTTTAGACTAGGTGCCATCACATTTTTTTTTGGGGTGGAGATGCTTTGGCCTATTACTGTTCATTGAGTCTGTTACTGTTCAATTAAGTGGATAAATGGGCTGGGTGCTGGCGCAAAGTGGATAGGGGTGGAATTGCTCTAAGGATGACATTGGAATTTGCAAGTGGATCAATGTGACATGGGAGTGTCTTGTTAAATGGGCACTCCACTCAAATTATGATTAAACATTTGATTAATTAATCTAATTGTGTCAGAAACCCTAAAGGGGAGCACAAGAATAGTAAACAATTAACATAATCTGATTAGGGTTTAAGGGTTATCTACGGTGGGAACCTCAGTACGGACCCCATTTGCACCGGCAAGGCCGTGCACCTACTCCATTTCAAGTATGCTCTTCTTTTTTCAGAAGCCACTTTCATACTTGCATTATCATCAACCGTATATAATTATGTGTTTATCTCTTGCATTGCATGATTTCTCATCATATAACTAATTATGTTAGGAAAGATAGAATTTAGATCATCTTTGGATCTCGTAATCCAGAATTAACGAACAGCGTAATCCGGATCGTTCAATAGAGGAAGAGAGATCTGAACCTTGGATTTTGTGGAGTGATCAGTAAAATAGACTAATCGAGATTGTAAAATTTGAAATGAACGGTCCGAACTATTAGGTTTGTCAACTCTGAATTGCGAGATCCGAAGAGCTTCTTGATTCTAAAAGCCGCAGACAAATGAATTTCAACCGGCGAGCGGTGACACTAGATTCCATGCGTGAGAAAACTAGAAGAAAAAATTTGGGAAAATAAAGTTCATCTGTTGAATTATTAAAAGGAAGATGCTCTTCTTGTAGTGCGTCATATCCAGGGAACATTAGTAGAAAGCTGTTTAGCTGCTTTAGAGGAGTTGGGGGACCATCTGATTTAGCGGCCTTAGAGCAAATTAGGTGAACTTGTTCTCTTCATTTGCCTAAAAAATATTTTATTATTTTTCAACAACTTGACTTATAAGGGAACTTGGAATACCGAATAACTTTTATACGAGAAATGTTAAGGAAATTCTTTTAAAAGTAGAACTCTCTATGAACTTTCTGCAGCCTAATATTATTGACACAATGTTTTATAATACCGGCACCATAATTGACGTTAAACTGTAGTTCCACTTTGAAAGAGTCCCCTTAACATTTCTATTTTTATACTATGCGTATGAGAAATGCCAAGGAGTTTTTTCTAAAAGTAGGACTCTACGTAGACTCTGACACCTTATTATTTTGGCACAATGTTTTATAATGTATGCACAAAAATTAACGTTAAATTATGAAATGACAGAAAGTTTATATAAAGTCCTACTTTGAGAGTCACTCGACTCACTACCACTGGCAGTGGACTGACAATTTGGGTTACAAGTTAGCACTAGTAAGATAATATTCTCCAATAGTTTCGGTATAATTGATGTCGCGAAACGGCGAGACTGAATCAGGGAGTTAAGTGACGATTTTTCAGCTCGAGAGAGCAAAGTCAGACTCGAAGTTAGCTTCGGGAGCGAATGAATAATTGAGAATTGAAATAACTGCTTCTGTGGCCGCCGCAGCTAACGATTTAATTATCTGAAAG
This sequence comes from Pyrus x bretschneideri, assembly GCF_019419815.1. Lineage (NCBI taxonomy): Eukaryota > Viridiplantae > Streptophyta > Magnoliopsida > Rosales > Rosaceae > Pyrus > Pyrus x bretschneideri. The sequence continues at coordinate 2,628,705 of NW_025999635.1, forward strand.
CGCTTTTTGTTCTTCCAAAAGCACACAGCAAGAACAACACAAGAACACCAAACAATGCAGGTAACAAAATGGAACAAGGCCATAGGCGGTGGCATTAGCGCTAATTACACTTCAAACGCCAAAAACTACAGCAACCTATATCTACATTCTGTAAAACTGAACAACAGAGACCTACATAACGAAACAACATACGGACGCCATTCGATTATTCATCGGCCCTCTTCGCCCTAAAATCCGAACAACAGGCGGTACCCTTATCTTCCGAACAAGATCCCTCCAGCCCACTAGTTCCCTCTTCCTGTATGTTAAAATTGTCGCGGCCGCTACGATTATCCAAAACACTTGCCATATTCGATATCCCAGGCAGAGAGACCAGACCCATGGCTGCAATGCTGTTAGCAATGACGTCAACGTCCCTGGTTCCGCTATAGAGACCCCGGCTCCCAGTAACAAGCATGTTGCGATTCTCGTGTGCACTTGTTATCATAGCAGGCAAAACATCCATCAGCTGTGAGCTATTCTGGGTTGAACCACTGATTAGAAGTCGTCGTAGTGTCTCTCTGGCACCCTTCTCCAGCATAGAATCAGTTTCAGGAATGTTCACAAGCTTCGAGTGCAGGGGAGATATTGCAGTTGAAATAGCAGGACCGGCGCTGACCAAGTATCCTTGACCCGACGAGCAAATATCAATAACTGGAATGTGAACAATTGGGTCGCACATCAAGGGTATGAAAGTTGGGATCTGCTGAGAAGATGGCCTTGGTAGCCTAACCAGTGGATCTGGGAGAAATGCAGGGAAATCAAGCAAGGGGGAATCAGCCAAATGAAGAGGTGGTTTTGTTGTCAACATGCTGGAGGGCATATTGGGTGGTAATAAAGACGAAAGTGGTGGAAGCAATGCTGACTCTGTCGATGAGCGGGGGAGTTCAGGAAGTCCTGGTGAGTATTGCAAATCGGACGAACCTGGAGGGCACCAACAATAGTAAGGAGAGAGCAAAGGGGTAACCATGTAAGGAACTGGTGATGCAGGGTTCCGGGTTTTCCCTAGTGACTCTACGAAACCTGAAGATGATAACGAGCAACTTCTAATAGGTTCTGGACACCAGTCACTTTCGGCATGATTTGAACAAGATGAATCGATTGTGATTGGTGAAGCAACTGTTGGGTTGTCAATGGCTGAAAGATAGATGTCGCCTCGCTTCCTTAACTTCTCCCTGGTAATATTCCTTAGTGAAGACAAGGTTCTGGGCAGATCTTTGAAGGAACTCGACCGTGGACTCAGGCTACCCTGAAATGATGAATTTGCCTTCATTGATTGATTGACACCATGTCGGGAACGCAGGGATTTTGATGATGTGGATGAGAAGTGTCCGTGTTGAGCTGTATCAGATGGTTCTGTGGTGGCATACGTATCAGAAGGTGAGCCTGCAGAACTTGACGCACTGCCACCTGCTGTTGATCCCACCAGATAGGCACGTAGGTGAGTTGCAAAGCAACCGAGGCGAGATTCACTGATACCAGTTAACTCAGCTATGGAGGGCTTCCTCTTGAGCAGATCCTTCATCTGTACACAAACAAAATACATTGAGTTAAAACTACTGTTGGAACCAAATACAGCAAATCAATCTTACTTGTTATATGCATACCTTCAAAAGCAATTCAATTCCCAAAAGTCGTGATGTCTCAGAACACCAAAAGTAAAAAATCCGGTCATCTGGAATTTTAATAAGGAAAGATCGGCCAGAATTGTCTGCTGGAATCTCATTGACTTCTACAGCAGAGCATTCGGTTTTATTATGTAAGGTGCACAGTCTATCTATACGACCATCATCCCCAACGAATGAAATGCGTAAATTTGAAGTTGGCAAAACTGTAAGATTTAAATTGCCCCTGAGATAATATGAAAAGATAATGAAAGCTTAGAAATACATATATAAACAATAAACAAATAAAACACAACAACATCAACCAGAAACTACATTACACAGTTATGCTTTGAAAGTAGTTTCAAGGGAGAGGAACAAATATAAGCATATGAAGACTAAAATTGAAGGAGCACAATCACTCAATATAAATCTAATTGTGCTTTCTCAATTAACAAAATTATTTATTTTTACTTTGCTTTTCCATTGATAAAATCCAAAACAAATTCAAGCAATTAAATTGTTAATTTGAAGGCTTTACAGACAAAGGTATCTGTTTACCATTCTAAGAAAACAAATCACCAAGCAGGATCACAACCATTTTCCTTGAAAGTTCAAATATTAAGCCCTTCAAAATAGCTATCACAGAAGCTATTATTTAGAGATGCATCAACATAAATTTTGTATCTTGAATCCTAAAAATACTAAAACCTGATAAAAGTTGGACTCTCCAGTGACCAGCATAACTGACAGGTACACAACCAATGCAAAAAGGTGTATCTTCCTGTTTTTCACTGATAAATGGGTTATGAGATAATGTTACTTTTATCAAGCAAAAGCATTTCACACAAATGTTTCTTTTCTGTACATATATAAATAAACAGGAAGTTCAAGTAACACGCCATCACTACACCATATGACTGGAAGAAAGTAAGACATAAAGTAGTACATTGATGTCCAATTCAGTTAAAGAATAGCTCGACGTTAATAAAGAAACATATGCTCGCAGAACCAAACAAACTTCTGGAACACGGTAGAAAGAAACGACATAACTCTGAAACACAACAATCGGTCACACTCAATTTTGATCTCCATCAAGATGTCAATCATTTATAATTAAAATGCAGCAGCAAGCTATATAATATATAGGATCGTGGAACTACCTTTACTTCCTCTTAATTCAGAGATCATAATAGAATATGCCCACTTTACCTACAAGTCAAAAGACATATTTACTTGGAAGAATGAACATTGTCACTACTAATAAACTAAATAGATTCCCCTACCTACGAAAACATTATTTACTAATGATAACACTCCTCACAACATAAGATTTGTTCACAAACTCAATACTATATCAAAATTCCTTCCACAAAAACTTAGGGAATTGTTTATTTTGTAACCACTAAAGTAACTAACCCGCAAATAAAAGTTAACGATACATGCCAATGATGTTAATTATAATAAAAGGAAATAAGAACTGCAAACTATATCAGAATAGCCATAAATTGATTTATTGACAAAAGACTGATAAGTAAAAGATACGTAGAAATAAATGCAGACCAAAATATTCAATGAAAAATATAAGCTTCATCTGAAATCATTCTGCTTATGTATTGTAAACAAATGTCCTTTTCTTCACATAAATTGATTTAACAAGTACATCATTAAAACTAACCTCCAAAATGTCTCTCCATGTCTGACTGCAAAAACCATGATGCAGTACAAAGTGACATCAAGATGTAGTGCTTTTCACAGCAAATAGAAATCCACAAGTCAAACATAGTTAATATGATGGTATTTCCCAAGGCTATCACAAAATGCTACTACCCTCAAAATCCACAATCAGGGATTCATGATTCCAAAAATTGTTACACTAAATTATATGGTAATTTTGGTGACCGAAAATACCTACCATCTTGAAATGATAAACGACACATTAAGCTTTCATAGATTATGATGTTTTCTTAATAAGAAGCCAAAACCATAAAGACATTTGACCTAAGAATGTCTTCCCCACATTCAAAGTTGTAATTGAACATTCAGTCTATAAGAGTGAAACCCCATTGTGCATTGTTCTAGCCAGGTGAGATCACTTTCCGATTCCCATTCAACGAACCATAACAAATCCATGTTTTACGTAACCGAAGTAAGTCCCAACCGATATGAGAGCGAGCTTTCCAATCAATTTCACACATAAAAATATAACTCACAAACATACACAGCAGAGAGTTTCTGCTGAGTTGTATAATAATCCAAAACAATAATTCAAAACTATCTTGAGTGAACTTTTCTAGAACATTCTCTAAAGATGACCCATAAATATAAATGCATACAAAGAATCACACAAAGACTTTACTTTCTGAAGTTCGTAATCAACATGAAAGATGCAGTCCAGTCTCCCAATAAAAATCAAACACGCACAATCACACAACTAATCCTTTTCTACATGAGGACCTGGAAATTAATATCGGACAAATTTGAACTTCCGAGAGTAAATTAAATGTTTGATTGACTGCGAAACATCAGACAGTACTAACATCAGGACATTACTAACAACAGTTAAATCGAAAGCCAAAGATTTCCAGCAAAGCTATCTAAATGCAAAGACAATCAGTTGTTCTAAGTGATTGACTTTGTACGGTTCTTGTTCAAACTATTTAAACGAGCAAAAATAATGAAAAACATCAATTACAAACAACATTTCAAACAAACAAACACACAGGCCAAAACACACCAAACCAGAGCACCAATGGATATCGATAGTCAGATGTTTACCTAGCAGCAGTGGGACACAAGAGAGTCCCTTGCTTGTTGATCTTCCCCACACGAATAGATACGAGAGGTATACAGAAGCACCTCGCAAGCATTCCAACTTCCGCCGGCTCGAAATGCTATTCATCAAACACAAAGTGTGAGATCATCAATTTGCAAAACCCGAAATCAATATAAACTTAAAGCCAAAAATTATGCCCACATTTCGACAGATTTCAACAACCTTCCATCCAATTCACAAAGTATTTTGCAATTACTCCCACCAAAAACCATTGAATGGCAAATAGAGCTTCAATTCAATCAAGTTGGGTCATTTCTATCATACCTGGCTCAATTGAGCTAACAATCGATCCTCTGCGACGTCGTTCGACGCATTCATCTTCAACAACGGCTTCAATCTCTCGTCGACGCGACACGCGCCCATAACCTGCATATCAAGCGCTTGTAGCCACTGCAAAACGCGGTCCTCTCGATTGCTCTGCTGCAGCAACAGATCTCCATCTCCTTCGTCAACAAATATCCCCGTCAACCGCTCCTCGAGCCCGGTCTCACTCCTCGCCGCCGGTCCAGCGCCGTTGCTCTCCACACCGTTCGAAGACGACGAGTCCTCCATTTCCCCACCGTTCGATTGATCAGAAATGCGATCGCCGCCGTTGATCTCGTTGTTCGTGTCTATATCTCGGTCTCCATGGTTAGTCATCACGAATAATAGGGGAAATTTCCTTGAAATCTCAAATCGTCTTGACAGATTCGAAACCCTAATCGAATTCAATTCTTTTTGTTAAATTAAACTTGATTTTTTCAAATTATGGTTTCCAAATCTGAATCGGAAGCCCCGGAGAAGGTTGAGATTGAATCGGAAGAGAGAGATTGTTTTGCCGATTGCGTGGGCGAGGAGAGAGAGAGAGAGGAGATAAGGCGGTTTTTTTAGAGAGAGAAACGGTTTTTTCAGAGAGAGAAGAAAATAATAATTGGTCTCTGCTACAAAAACGGAAGGACGCAAATGGCAATGGGGTCGGTTTATATAAATACAGCTGGGCAGGGACTGGATTATAATACGAGGCGGACTTGAAAGCCGCCTATCCAATTCGGTTGTGTTCGGTCTTGAGATCCGGGCGCGATCGCATAGGCACCACGTCAGCTTATCAGACTCTGTGGGACCCGCGTGTCTGGTGGAGCCAGCTGCTTTGGGGGTGGGGAGAGGCGCCACGTCAGACGCTGAGCGGATCACGGTCATTTGATTCAGCAACAGGAAAGCGAGCGAGCTGCGTCGGCGTCGGATAAGAGGGTGGCTGCTAGCGTGCGCGTTGGATGGGGACGGGTTGAGGAACAACAGAACGAGATTAATTTATGGACTTGGTTTTTTTATCAGAGAGGAGATTGGAAATTGAGACAGCTTTCTTCTCATTCCTTTCTTTCCAAATTAGGGGAATATTAACGAGATTAAGTTTATAAATAAAATTTTGTAAATTAAATAACATGAAAATTAATGATTGAATTATTATTTAAGCGTTGATAAACGTATTCATTTTTACTAGTGACACGTCATTCAGTTTGTAAATTTTATGTACAAATTAAGTCTCTCTAACATTATCCTTCAATTTATATCTAATTAAGGCTTACTATTCATTTAGCTGTGTTGTCAATTAGCTTTTAGCCTAATAATTTTTTTTTCTCACATTGAGTGTTTGTCTATACTCTACAGTATGAACCTTTTATGAATAATATTATTCACACACATATTTTTATTTCTGATGCACTTTTTTCACTTTTCAGTAATCGGATCGAATAAATTGAAAAAAAATCAATTGATAAAAATTAACAAGAATGTATGAAAGATGAAAAGGATGTGTGAAATTTACAAATTTTATCTATAAATTTAGTCTTTCTAACATTATTTTAAAAAAAATATCTTTATGCTGGGTCCCATGATACTTCGAGTTTTGATCGGGTGCATTTTTGTGCCCACATTGAAAGTGAGTTTCACTACTGCATTGATTGTGCCCACATGTCTGTTTAATTTACACACGTTTAGAGCAAAAATAATAATTTATGTATTGCTTAAATCTTAAAATTTAAATTCATCGACAATCAATATAACATTATGAGCAAACCTATTTCCCTTTTGCTTTTCTTAACAATCCAATGGAAGTTTGATGAGAAAAATAACGAATCAGAATTCTTGTCGAATCTTCTTTATGAGGATTTCGTAGATCTATAAGTCGTGTTCGTTCATCGTATATCGTGCTATCAAAAATTATTTTAAATATTTTTATTTAAAATTAAACATAAAAAGCACTTAATAAAAATTGATCGCATAAACATACATAATTTACGAATCCTTAAGATCCTCACCAAAAGCATCCGGAGGATCCTGTTGGGAAAATAACACCAAACAGGGCATAAACCATAAGATCAGCATAACATCTTTAATCATAAGAAACACAACTTTTACTTTTCTTTTTGTCACTTCACTCACAGTCAAGAGGTTAAACAAACAGTTTTAGAATCGCCACCCGAGTTCATTTCGGACAAGGACTGTCTACCTTCCCACTTCCAGTGTCCTTCTGTGTTTTCCTGTTTTGTGTGGTAACGGTTAAACCACGTCAACATTTTATATTGTTTTTTTATAGAGATAATAAGACAAAAATAAATAGTAATATAAAATGTTGACGTGGCTTGACCGTGATTACACAAACAGGAAGGCACCGGAAGTGAAAGGGCAGATAATCCTTGTCCGTTCATTTCAGCAGTACTCTTTAACATCCACAGATAACAAAATAGCCCAACTGTTAAAAATTCCGTCAATGCGCTTCAAGTCTTATAAACGATGATATGATGTAGTTTCCAATCACTTGCTCTTTTTTGGTTCTCTCTGATATTCATTTATTAGCGCTTGGATATCTTTCCAGAAGAGACCCTCCACCAAAACTCCATCCTTGGTGAACCTGAAATGTTCCCAAATGTTAAGAAAATATTGATTTTGCATCCATGTTTGTTCATCTCTATATGTGCGGGTATGGTCTTCAGAAGTGTGTGTTCTTGGTCTGTGTGTGTGTGTGTGTGTGTGAGAGAGAGAGAGAGAGAGAGAGAGAGACCACTGAGTAACGCTTTTGGTGAACTGTAATGGTTGATTAGCAGAAATAGATTTGGGGTCTGAACTTGCTATCACAAGTGTGTACATATCAGAGAATCCTGGCAATTTGGAAGAGACCACCAATCCAGTGCTTATGAAGGAATCCTGCGTGAATAAACCGCAACTGAATAAAGCTTACAAACTTTCACCGAGTCCAAAATTTAGAAACACACTAGATATATTTATTAACTGACCATTCTGACTAAAATTGTAGGAACAATCATACTTTATATGCAACATTAGACCTTATTTTAGCTTATGTGGTCCAACATAGAAGTTGTTCATGAACAAGTACAAAAAGAAAACAGTACCGTTAATTGCTTATGCATTAGGATTGAGTTCAAAATGGTAAATATTAACAAGAAAAAGGAACTATAAGATCATATAAATCAATCGAAAGAGTAATTCTGTTTTACTATAGATTACATCAAAACGAACAAAAAATGTATCAAATTCTGAAATGGAATTTTAAAATTCTTGCTCCTAGTAACAGGGGTAAGCAGTTGCGTCCACCATTGAAGAAAACACAAAAGCTCCCTATCATCAAACAACCATCAGTCTTGCACACATACCACGCATGTACAGTTACCTAACCATGGACGGTAACCCTCAAAAGGCAGCTCGGCAAAAAACACTCAACAAAGAGCGAAAAGAAGGAACAAGAAACTCTCAAGACACATTTGAGTAGAGACTGCTTTATATTCCACCCTACGGTGATGGCAGCAAAGACCTGAGCATAATGTCCGAGACATGTCCCAGTTACATAATGCATATACAACTAACAAGAGGGAAGGAAGAAGATACACCACATTACAGATGAAGAACAATAAATAAATTATCATCTAGACGTATTCGGGTCCCTTAGACATGCTAATAGGTAGCCGAGCTTGCTATAGGTTATAAAGCTAAAATTTTGAAAATGGGATCCTCGCGTTAATAAGTCACTACTCAACATCCCGTCAACAATACAAGCAAACACCCTAACCTAAATTGCAGGTGATGGAGCAACTATTCCATTGGCAAAAGGTAAAGCTTTGAAAATAAAGCCTTCAAATGGGCTGTCGACAAGGATTGCGCCCACATTGAAGGCAACTCCAAAATGGTTATGCGCAGCGTCACAGGTTCCACCCACATGCCCTGGAACCTCAGGAAGCTGAGTATGGTTGGATGCAATAGTAGATATAACCAAGGAAGCTAGACATTAGGAACCTAATTATAGTGTGCCCCATTACATAGAACGTATTAAAGTTTATCAAATAACACTTTTATCTGCATTCGGTTATCAGCATATGGTCGAAGAGAGCAACGACGCTCATATAGCCCGGAAATTCCATAACCTAGAAGTAAAATATCAACATACAATCTAGCAATGTAGCTACATTTCCAATCCAAAAGAGAAAACATACCGCGGGAGGATACGTAAAGAGGATGGCATTCTTCTCCTTGGTGAATATGATGAGCTGCAACACCGCATTGAAGACTATATACGTGCAAGAGTCAAAGATCAAACACATTTCAAGCTAACATCAACACAATTCGCATCAACCAAACAGAAATTCAAAGCAATTGAACAAATAATAAACACAAATAACAAGATAAATTAGGATATAAGACGGTGCAGAGGATGAGAAAATCTCGGTTTTCGGGGTACTTCTTCTTGTAAAACTGAGCGAAGAGAGCGATGGCGATGATGATGGTGCCCAGAAACAGCCGCACGTCCTCCACATATCCGCGGCCCGTCACGATCTGCTCGAATTGCAGAGAGAAAATTCAATAAAAAAATAACCAAAAATTGAAGGCGAAAAAAACAGGGTATGCTATCACGTTTCTCATTTTACTTCTTATAGGTTCTTTAATAATTTCTGTCCCATTTTACTTCACATGCGTCCTTTAATAATTTTTGTCTGTTGATCTTCTTCAATTTATCAGATCAAACAATCGAAAATTAAAAAAATATGTGAGAAATAAAATAGAATGTGTGAATATCACATTAAAAAAAAAAAAAAAAAAAAAAGGAAAGGGAAAATGGATCAAGAGGGAAGAGTGAGAGATTGGCGTTCTTAGGGCTTTTGTTGGCCGAGTCTGATTTCTTTTCCTGCATTTTTATGGGGTCGGAGGACTGAATTTGACGGGTTTGTTCCGGAAATGGTGGAAACTGAGAGAGAATGAGCGGGTACAGTTTTAGTGGGATTATAATAAAACTGGATTCGGTGGGTACATTTAGTGAAAATTCCCACACACTATTTGCACCCACTTTTTTTTTTCTTTTTACTGTTAAACTTTTCCGCTTGTTTGAGGTTAATTTGACTCACATGAATGCAAAACAATTCAAAATTTTTATTTTAATCAACAATGAAGGAAAAAATTGAGAAAGAGCCTACTCCGTTTTTGAAAAACGAACTACCACTAGACTAGAAGACATTCTCGAATGAGGAAAAGAATCCAATGACTTCAAAAGAATTGAACGAAGAGTTGTATGAGGTGAAAATCTCATGTACGGTTTTGTAGAGTGGCAGTAAAGGTGACTTATCTGTCAACTTCTCCACTATCACTCCCAAAAAACCAAACACAACCTTACGTAAAGATGCCAAAGTACGCTTAACCTCTAAATTTGAAATCACTGCTTATATACTGCTTATATACCTGGTATTGGCCATAATTTACAAGAACATTATGTAGTCTTAGAAAGAGGGGGAAGGGTTAAGGATTTACCGTGAAAACCTAATGCACACAATTCTCTATTGCCACATTGTTAGTGGAAGAGGGGGCATCTAAAATCTAATGATACTACTAAAATCAAACTTAGGGTCTCCTTTTTAATACAAAACCATTCATATGGTGGATTAAGTAAAATATGGGTACACCAATCAGATTATCCCAAATTGATCCCCCTAAAAATCCCTTGTATTCAAGGTTATCAGTTGGGCAACAATGGCAATACATTTCCAAACAATAAATATTTGATCCTGCAGTTTCTTGATAACATTATTAGACGAAATAATCGGAATCGGGGTTGAAAGGAGTAACAGAAAAGGAGGGAGGATGAAAGGTTCACGGCTACGGAGGTTTTGATTTTACTTTGCTGGTGAGCAAGAATCGAGCGCCATTGACAAGTTCCTCCTTAATCATGAACAGAACAGCAGCTGCGAGTACACTTTGTACTATTTTCGTTCCCATCCCTTTGTAGAACCCGTAAAGTCCTTCATACCGAATCATCTTTAAAATAGCATCTGATGTGCCTGAAAGTAAACAAAATAATATGCACCACCTTAATTCATGAACACAAAACTCTTATCTGAAAATACACAGAATTGAAGTTTTGAGGTATTAGTTTCTCAATGTAAAGCATGATTTATGCGGTATAAGAAGCTCGGAAGTTCAAACCTTTATAGTGTTGCCTTTTGTCTCCGTTTGTAACCTGTTTTGCTTGAAGCCTCGACTGCAACAGCACGAGACTTGGTAAGAAACTGAAAGGTTAACGCAACCAAATCCAAGGTAATAATAATACTACATTGTCTCTTCCTGTATGTAGCATGATAGCAGTGTTTTTTCAATTGAAAGGAGCTTAAAAAGTGGAAGACATTTCAGTCGGTCGCAATCCATTCACATTATAACTCAAAGTGTGTATTACTTCGCATAAACAAAGATGTATATGCTAAGTCCTTTACCTTTACGACTAGAAGAGGATATGTCACAACTGTAGCCCCTAGTTTCGCCAAAGCACCAAGAAAAAATATCTAGCAGAATTAGGCAATCTATTAGCTCAGAGGAAAATCAAAAGAGTGAGTAACATAGGTTAGTACTGTAAGTACTCGGGTTAAAGGTTATCATAAAACATTTACTGAAAAGGTTATGATCTAAATGAAACCTAACCTCTAAAGCAGTAACCCCGCTGCTACCCTTCTTATTCAAGGCACGCCTTTGTTTCAGCTTCTTCAACATAGTTTCATACAGCATAAATTGCATGGAAGGATTACTCACCTGTGATCAAAATCAAGAACAATTAGTCGTACTCCCTTAGCCTGTATAAGAATCACTTCTCACATACCATGATCAATGTCGGGAATACACCTCTCCAGAAGCCGAAAACTCCACCTTCATCATAAATTTCCTGAATCTGTTTGTGTCCATATATTGTTATGATAGGGAAAAATTGTGCTGGCACTGAAGCCAAACTTGTGTGAATCAGAAAACCAAATTCTGGAAATCAATAGAACCACTACCGTCCCCCCATGCACGCACAGGTAGGGGACAAAGAATTAAGAATAAAAAAATAACATAATACTAACTGCATGAGTAGTCCCAAAGGGAGGAAGCTCAGCTGCAGCAAGGATTGCTTCATCTGGGGCAGTTGACAGCTCCTGACCGGGCTGGGACTTCTTTGAGGATTTTTTATAAGTCTAACAGTGCAAAATGAGAACAAACAATAAATTAATAACATCAAACTTGTATACTTTGAGTGAGAGATGCATAAGCTCAGTTTGTTAAATTAGCTACACAGAAGGATAAGGTAATTTGGTGAAATTGGTAACTAACATCATAGGCATTTCAAAATTCTGAAATAAGTTCTAAATCCTGGAATGCAGTGCTCTTCAAAGGTCACTTCGTCACTTCTAGCACAAGCATAGATACGGGAAAACAAAACTACCCAAATAAGACATGCAAATATGAACTATCGTGTCACTTGATTTGGAAATTCAAAGAGATTTGAGGCTAATGTCAATTAGCTCTTCATTTTTACCTGCATACGCGTAACAACTACCCATAAAGGATTTGTGAACAGCACATTCACACACCTGCAAGCATAAAATTGTGATGAGATTTTCAGCAATAAATCCATGAAAAAAAAAACTCATAATAAAAAAAATTAAATACTGTAAAAGCTACCAAATCTTTACTGTTCTCTTGATTTTCTTCTTCTTAAAAGCTTTCAGAAAGAGTGAATGCAACTTTTTGAGGAAACGATGCTTTTATAGCTTAGAAAATATTAGGAAACAAACAATGTCTTAAGGCCCATCATCATATAAATAAAGAAATACCCAGATAATGCAGCAACCAAAAGTGAAGAGAGCATTCCAACAGATCCATCACCAACCCCCATCTTCTTCCGTTCAAGTGCAGCAGTTTCAGCCTTGTTCCTGAATATTTGATAGAAATAATAGTAAACACCCTGTACCAATAAAATCGCAAGTAGATAAGAAACCAGACAACCAAATAAAAAATTAATGATGCAGATTTATACAACACAAGGTTTAGTGGTAACGTCCTTTGTCAAAAAAGGCTGTAAGCTGCTCTATATCATGTCAAAGTTCAAACTAAGGAATTTCTGACTCAAAAAACACTACAGAAAGAGCATTAAAATTTATGTAGCTAGTGTTGGGTAAGAACATTGCAATTTAACACTGCCAGTCATTTGTTATTCAGACGACTGCATAAGCATAAAAAAAAAAAAATGCTCAGGGTTGTCTCCTTTTATGTTATATTAGCAGATCAAATGCTTTCACTAATGAGGCAGATCAACACAAATTGTTACCATTACTAACTCGCAGAAAGCATTTACTGCTAATATTGACCTCTTAAACGTTATGAACTATACACATGATTTATCAACTGGACTCAACTTATAAACGCTAATGAATGAAGGATAACTGAGCCAATATGCGTAACATGTTTTGCTTAGGTGTAGTGATGGTCGGGGCCAAAAAGCCAGCCATGGCTCCATCGGTTTGGGCGGCTTCATGCACGCAACCTAGCAATGGAGGCCATATAATTTTGGGATGACACAATTGCATTCACTAGTACTAATCAAGAGAATAACTTAAATCAATGATATCTGCCATTTCATCCTACAGGATTTTGGCCAATCGAAAACCCAAGTTACACCGTTACTCAGATAGTATAAGAGACATCTGTAAATAGGGCCAAACTCCTCTACAGTTTCTCATTAATTCAGTTTCTGCTCCGTTAAAAACTGTTCCAATTTTTCTGCTCTTTCCCATCAATTCTTCGGCTAACAAACAATGAATGTCAACTTTACGCAATATTTTCCTACAAGCACGTATAATTTCACTCACTCCATCCTAGTTTCTAATCATTGTAACAATAAGAACGAAAATACTATTCGAAGAAGTAAAAAAATCCAGCAAAGAGCTAAAGCTTTGCTCACCTGAGATGCTGCCGTCCCCACCAATGATGGCGTCAAACCGCCGTACAACCGTTCCCATCCTTCATTTTTAATAACCTGCACATCAAATTCACACACTGGCAGAATAATCAGATAAAATGAAACATACAGAGAAGTGTGTCCTTTCTTAGATTTTTCCCGTCCATTTTCTCAGCAACCAAACAAGGTAAAAGTTTCGGAATACTCAAAAACGAAGCTGAAATTCGATAAGAGGGATGACCTGACATATTTGCTCAACAGTTCCGAGCTTCTTCTTCTCCTTCTTCAGACCACGGTCTGTTTGTTGGCGTGTATTCACCTGCAGCAGATCAGGACCCAAAATTCAAACAAAAAACAAGGACTATCAAAAGCTAAAGAAAAACAATTACGAAACGAGAAAATTTGTACAGTCTGGAGAGGATATGTGATGAGCTGGGCGATGATCCCGCCGCCAGCTCCGGCGAGGCCATTGATCAAAGCGTCGGACATATTTTCTGGAGAAAATGTTTGTGAAGGTTTCTTATTTTCTCGGGAAACTGTAGCGAGCCATCGAGGGTTATTTTTTTGGAGAGGGTGAGGGCGAAGACTATCTCTGACTTTGGCCTGGTCGAGGTGATGGCACTCGCTATCAGGACCCGCCTCATCGGTTGGTTGTTTCGTTCAAGAAAGCACATGACGTGTTAAAAAAAAAAAACAAATAAAGCACATGACGTTTGGTAGGTGCTTTTGTTTTTGAGTGCAAATCCTTTCAATAAAATTTTCTTTTTTTTCTATTGACATTTTAACTAAAATAATTTCTGAGATTGACATAACTTTTTATTATAATAAAATCGATATAACTGATTCATGATTTTGTCTACCGTCAATCATTTTGATCTTTCGTTAAAAACCTTTGTTAAATAAGGATTAAAATGATAAAAATACCATCAATTTAATAACTATGAGCTAAAATGATTTGACAAAATTGAGTGGATTTTTATCATTTTATCCTTATTGAAAAAATATTTTCTAGTTTAATAGTATAATTGTGACAGCCCGTCTCGGATTTTTCGTATCGTGGGGGTGAAATGACGGTTTTGCCCCTAGTATGGTTGTTTCGTTGTGTGGTTGTTTTTGGGTTTTGTTTGGCTGATTTTGGACCACACACACACCACACTCATTTCCCTTCTCTCTCTGCACTATCCCGAGCCCCTCTCTCTTTCCCTTTCCTATCTTTTTCGTACGGACACACCCAAAACCCTTGAAAACTTCACAGATCGAGGAAACAAGTTACACAGTTGTGCTCGTGAAGTCCTTAGGAGTTCAACCATACCCATTTCAGGTAAGGATACCTTCATTTTCACGTCGAACTCGAGATCCTCGATTTTGGTCATTGTTCATGCACACGTTAATTCTTGTGTTTTTGGGAATTTCAAGCTTGTAGGAAGCTTGGTGAGGTCCTTAGGAGGCTCAGGGTGGTTCATTTGAAGGTTTTGGACGTCGGGATCGTGAGTTGCAGGTTTGGGCGGAGTTGGTGGTGTTTTCCCGGCGAGATTCTGTGGGTTTTAGTGCTTGAAAGTGGTATGGATTTGTTCCTCTTGTTGTAAGCTTCATTTTGGTACCAATTTTGTGAAATTTGGTTGAAAAACGAAGAAGATACGAAGTTTTGAAAATTTCCCGGTTTTTCGGCGCCGGAGGTTGGCCGGAGAAGACGACGGAATATTCCGTCAGTTTGGACAGAATATTCCTAACGGCGTTAACGGAATCCGTCAGAGTTAACGGAGTATTCCTGACGGCGTTAACTGACACCGTTAGTGTGCCAGGCATGTGCCTGCGCGTGGGCGACGCGTGTGGCCGTGCCTTGGCCGGGGCTTGGGGGCGCGTGCGACGTCGAAAAATTATTTTAAAAATATGGGGATGTTCCTGAGGTTGAGTAGATCACATTGGTGTATTCATACACCCCATTTGAGCACTGTATGAGAAGTTATTTCGTATTGTTGGTTATGTGCTTTAAAATTTACGTATTTATAGTTGTTTCGCATATAGGTGAGACCTATCCCGAGGACGAGCGCGGTCACTTAAGGCAAGGGGGTTACGACCCTTCTACATACCAGTGAGTGGGCTTTTGGTTTTCCGTATATACCTATATATTTATGTTTTTCCCAGAAAGTGAAATGAAATGTTTATTTGCTTTTAGGCCATGCATTATGTTTACCCATTTAATTATGCATTATTAGTTGCATATATACATATGTTTGGTGCTGCGGACGCATAGGTAAGTGTCAGGTAAGTTATGGTTTATGTTTAGGTTCAATAGTGATTTGAGATGCATAGAGAGCTCATAACCTGCACCCCCGGTGTTAGTGCTCCCGCCCAGAGTTGGGCATAGTCTTTCACGTGATGTTCACCTCCAGCACCACACGCTCATCTTGGATCCAAGTTAGGTGCACAGTCCTGTCATACAGACCACTTTAGGTGGTTCCGACTCGTAGATGACCCGCGATTATTCGACCAGTCTTCACGTGATCGTAACACTTGAGCGTACTTATTATACACCCAGTCATGTCGTACATACCACTTTAGGTGGTTCCGACTCGTGTACAGGTATAGTCAGTGAGTTGGAGATTTGAGCTCTAGATTTAGTCATACAAGTCACGTTAGGTGACTCCGACTGACAGATTACATGGCATTGTTTGGCATTACCTGAGTACTTGCATTTTATTTCGAGGCATGTGACATGGCATATTTCCGAGCATGATTTATATATATATGTATATATTCTATTTTTCTGGGAAGTATATAGGTTTTACGACGAGGGGTTAGAACTTTGTTTATGAAATGGTTTTCGAAAAGCTTTGTTTTTGCCCACTCACGTTTTTTGTTTTGCGCCCTTCCAAGTTCTAGTTCGGCTAGCGCTTTTGGTGGCTCCCTAGAGGATTTTCCCGGCTTATCTGACATATTATCACCAGTGTAGGACCACATTTGGGTGTGTTTATTTAGTGTTGTTTCTCCCGGACTGCACTAGGTCTTCCATGCTCTGAACTTTGTTCTCACACTTAAGCTTGCACATGTATGTTATTACTTTATGTATAGCTGGGTTTTTATTTATTCGTACTTTTATTATTATTTATTAGCTTCCGCACTGTGCACATGGTTACGTCACTTCCACGTGACGGCCAGCATGCCATGATCTCGATCGGGGTGTGTCAATAATTATTGTTTAAAACATTTTAATAAAATAATACTTAAAATTTTAAAATTGAAATGGAAGACGAGAAAAAGAAATTGGGCTTGAAGAGTTGGGATTGGGTTGTCGCGAATTTGAAAATGGGCATGAGGGTGAAATTTTGGGAATGCGGCTTGAGGTTTAGCTGTGGAATTTGGAAGGGGGTTGCGTTGGGAGTTTGGAGAGAGTGAAGGAAGGAGAATTACAATCGGCTAGAGATCTAAGAAGTGATCGAATTCTAGAATTCTAACCGAAATAAAAATCACAAAAGAAGGCATGGTGGTGAGTTAAAGCTCGGTTTGGCTTATCAGCATTATAATATTATTCTTTTGAAAAATTAAAACAGAATTTAGATATATATTAGAGGTTATTTTAGGAATAATAGTGGTTGAAAAAGTAGCATTCAATTTTTTAACTTTTATGACGGGTGAAATTATAATGTAGATAGGGAAATAAAACATTAGGGTAAGTCTGCCGACACTCTTGTTTTTTTTTTAATATTTTGTTTTTGACCACTCTACCCTTGTTTTTGTTTTTTTAACCATTTTAGCCTTTTTTTTTTTTTGTTAAATGTTATTTATTAGGACTGTGACTCCCCAATAAAAAAAAAATGTGGGAGGTCCTGTGTTTGAGGCTTCGAACTAGTGAGTTTGCTTAACTGTGTGTGAAATTCCCCATAGCCTTTCTAGGCTCGGAAGGGATTGATAACCGTAACTTGCCACCAGTTGTCCCCTCTTTTTAAAAAAATATAAAATAAAAATTAGTGAAACATTTATTAATGTAAAAAATGCTCCTATCTTCTTACAACTTTTAAAAATAACAATTTAATTAAAATTTTGAAAAGAAACAACCACATCCCATAATGGCCTTTTTAATGAATTTATTATTATAATTATTATTAAAAAAAAGTTAGTAAAAAAAATAAAGGATAAAGTATTTAGAAAATAAAATATAGAAGAGATAATTGCCACTCTCGTAAGATAAGTTATATATTTGAGAGTCGTTTGATAACCATCTCATTTTCAAGTTTTAGTTTTAAAAAATGAAAACTACTTTCAAAATTTGGCTTTCAACTTTAAAACTGTAAGTAATTACCAAACGAGTTTTCAGTTTAAAAAAATAAAATAAAAATAAAATAATTATCAAATAACTTTTTAATGTTTTTACTGCTTAAATTAATTGTATGAGAAGCGCTAAAGAAATAGTTTATATCATCCACACAAATAATTTATAAATGACATGATTATTAGTGCATACAAATAAACAACTGCCAAATGGCGTACAAACAAGATGCCAAATCCAGCAGCCAAAAGCTTAAGCAACATGTTGGACCAAAATACTTGTTATTGTTGCTACAAAACGTCATATGCTCATGTTTGTCATTGTCACTGAATTACATACTGATACGTACCAAGTGTTAAGTTTTATGAATCTTTAAAGGTAACATTGTAAGTTGTTGCCATATTCATTAAGGGTTTGTTTGGTAGACTGAATGAGATTGAGCTTTAAGGATGAGATTTTGGGTTACATAATCCATGTGTATGATTGAATTACATAACCTATCGCATTTTTTCCTTATTTCGAATTTGTAGCCAATCCAGCCGGTGATACAATTTTTCTTGCCAAACATTGGCTGGATTACAAGTCCAATTTAATTGAAAATAACTATCACATTCTGTCCACCAAATGAGGCCTAAGATAATTCATCACTTGCACCATTGTAAGCTAATTAACCGCGTGTACTGGATGAGGGCATGAGGCCCAGGGCCCATTACCTTTCCAGTTCATTGGTATCTCCGTCCTTAATTAATGAATTATGAGGGCACGGTCAAACAATTATTAATTGGCACTAAATGGCATGCTAAATTTGTCGTCTTATTCGTCAATTTCTTTTTTAATAAGGTTTAAAAAATGACGAGGGACATGTTTCGCAATGCACGCACTAACACGTATTCGCATATCTTGACCGTTCGTATATGACCCAAAGACGGAAACCGATAATTATTTTTTTAAGAATCTTATTTAAAAGAAAATACTTGGAAAAAAGTTGTAATTGTCATTTTAAGAATGTTTTAAAGACCGTCAAATCTTATCTCGCCTACAAAGCACCTATTTATCTTAGCCGAACAGGGTGAGAATTGTCAAACGTTGTGTCGGGAAACGAAAAGTACAGTACCCAGTCGCCATCTCTTTCTGGTAAGTCAATTGAAATCTGAATATCATGTTTCGTTTTAGGAGGGTGTATTCGATTAGGCATTTAAATTATTGTAAAAGATTTTGCAAGTAGATACGTATTCAATCAAGATCTTAAATGAATTCATAGAAGTTCATGGGTATTCAATCAAGATTTTCAAAGAGTTTATAAAACTTCATAAAAATATGAATGGCTGACACTGATTAGTCTGATTATATAGTGCGATGTAAGCCTTGCATAGAAAAAGCCTCCGTCAATTTTTTTATAACTTAATTTGATTTTATTTATATGTTGCTTTGCATCTCTAATTCTTGCGATTTTTCTTTTTCACATTGGATTTGTATCTCTTATACTCACATTCACATAGCAGTAGAATTTGTGACTGGTAGAACATGATGTCAATCTTCATAAGTTAATTTATTGTGTATTTATATATTTTTTATTTATTTATTTTTTTGGTGTGTAGTACATAATTTTATTTATTTATTTGCAGACAAGGGTCTAATTTTTTATTTTTTGCTTGGTTTTTCTCTGTCATTTTTGTTCTATGCTTTGTATTAGGTCTTTAATTTTTCTATACAGCTTGACCATGGCAAGGACGATAAACAATGATATAGATAACTACAACAGAGCACTGAAGAAGAAAAGGATGACATACAAGGACGATGGACAAGAAAAAAACTCATACTTGGACCAAAAAGTCGTCCTGAGTGTTGACCTCTACCATGCCGAAGGCCTCGACGGCCCTAATTATGGTACAATATGTTGTACTAATAGGGTCTATCAACTTGTATTATGGGTTGAACCAGGTAAAGAGTACGAGTCGAAGTTTGTCTATGGATCGCCAAACCTTAAATGGAATCGACAAGTGAATTTTCAGCTCAACGCCAGTCTTTTAGAATGGGGATCTCTACACGTGGAGATCTTGAGGAAAGACAACTCCGAGCCAGGGACCTCCAATGGGATATCCGGTGTGAGCAGGACTAGAATCCCATTGCCAAAGATCAACCAGAAAAAGGAAGGCAAGTTTGGACTGACAAGAACCGAAGGGCATGTATTGAAAGCCGAAGGACACATTTTTTTGTCGATGAAACTTGGTCAATATATAAGCTTAGATGACTAACCTAGTTAGTTAGATGGTTCATCATGAAATTTGATGAAGGTGAATTCCTTATCTAGATGTACTCGTACAATTTATTTTACCCAAATTCCAGTTTTGGACTTCTCGATACCAAAAAAAAAAAAAAAAAAAAAAACCAAAATTATATGCAGATGATGCTTAAGTACTTTGAAAAAGCAAATTAAATCTAGAATTTTCAATCTCCTATTCTAACCAAAGATCTAAAAACATAATAAAGACGACAAGGGGCATGCAAAATATTTGCGATTATTCATGCACCCAAATAATTTGACATGTAATGATTATAGATAATCTTTATCTAAATTATATTGTTGTAGTAATAGCTTAATATTTTTTTCCAAAGAAGTATGGATACGAAAATTCAATGTAATTACGTACCATTTATACTTGAAATTTATATGGAAATGTTTAGGTAAAATTAATATTTGGGCAGCATATATGGAGAATGCCATCGTATATAGTAATGAATGACGTAATAAATTTTCCAAACAAGTTTCAGATAAAATATTCATGCATCATCCAACAAACAAAATAATCCGTGCATTTTTGTTTATCCAGTCATGTAGTTATCTAATTGCTTGTCAATTGCCCAATAAGTACAATTTATATTCAATTTTATATGTGGAAAATCTTAGGTAAAACATTATTATTGCCACGTAATTTTCCTAATTAGTGAGTGTGACATAGTTGACCAATCACTGTGTATTTTAGACATGAAGTGACCAATCAAAGATTGCCATGTATGAGTGGTCGTTGGCAATGCCTTAAGGTGCGGCCATAGCCAGCATGCCAGACCTAGACGCCAGTATTTCCTATATATACATGCATCAACTTTCATCTTCGACTCATAAACAAACTCTTCTTGTTTTTTTTTTTTTTTCATACAGTTTGGCTGCGACAAGGATGAAATCTTCAGATGAAGAAGAAGAGCACGACTCACACCGGCAAGCCCTAAAGAGGAAATCTGCAGAAGAAGAAGAAGAGAACGACTCATACCAACACGTAGTTTTGAAGGTAACATTGTAAGTTGTTGCCATATTTGTTAAGATAATTCATTACTGGCACCGTTGTAATCTAATTAACCGCGTGTACTGGATCAAGGCATGAGGCCCATGGTCCATCACCTTTCTAGTTCATTGGTACCTTTGTCCTTAATTAATGAATTACGAGAACACGGTCAAACAATTATTAACTGGCACTGAATGACATGATGAATTTGTTGTCTTATTCGTCAATTTCTTTTCTATTAAGGTTTAAAACTGACGAGTACATGTTTATCAATGCACGCACTAGCATGTATTCGCATATCTTGGTTGTTGGTATCTGATCCAACGATGGAAACCTATTTTTTATTTTTTATTTTTAAGAAGCTTATTTAAAAGAAAATACTTGGAAAAAAAGTTGTAACTGTCATTTTAAGAATTATTATTTTAAAGACTGTTAAATCTTATCTTACTTACAAAGCACCTATTTATCTTCGTCGAACAGGGTGAGAGAGTTCTCAAACATTGTGCGGAGAAACAGGAATACACTATTATATCCAGTCCCATCTCTTTTTGGTAAGTCCATTGAAATTTGTATATCGTGTTTTGTTTTAGGAGCGTGTATTTAATTAAAAGTAAATATTTGTTAAAGAGTTTACAAATCCATATGTATTTAATAAAAATTTTAAATGAATCCATAAAAGAACATAGGTAATCAATCAAGATTTTAAAAGAGTTTATAGAACTTCATAAAAATCTGAGTGACCGACATGGATTATGTACTACGATATACCTACACAAGAAGTCTTGCATAGAAATGGCCTCCATCATTCAATTTGTAAATTAATTTGATTTTTTTTTATATGTTGCTTTATATCCCTGATTCTTGTGATTTTTCTTTGTTCATAAGTTAATTTATTTTGTATTTTATTTATTTATTTTAATTTTTCTTCGGCGTGTAGTACCAAATACGTTCAAGTAATTATATTATTTTGCAGAAAAGGGTCTAGCTTTCTTTTTGCTTGGTTTTTCTCTCTCATTTTTGTTCTATCCCTTCTATTAGGTCTTTAATTTTTCTATACAGCTTGACCATGGCAAGGAGGATGAACAATGATGTAGATAACTACAACAGAGCTCTAAAGAAGAAAAGGATGACAAACAAGGATGATGAACAAGAAAAACACTCATACTTGGACCAAAAAGTCGTCCTGAGTGTTGACATCTACCATGCCAAAGGTCTCGATGGCCCTAATTATAGTACGATATGTTGTACTAATAGGGTCTATCAACTTGTCTTACGGGTGGAACCTGGCAAAGAGTACGAGTCGAAGTTTGTCTACAGTTGCCAAACCCTAAACGGAATCTACAAGTGAATTTCCAACTCAGCACCAATCTTTTGGAATGGGGATCTCTACACGTGAAGATCCTGAAGAAAGACGAGTCTGAGCTAGGAACCTCCAATGGGATATCCAGTGTGAGCAGGACTAGAATCCTGTTACCGAAGATGAACCAGAAAAAAAAAAAAAAAGAAAAAAAAAAAGGGAAGTTTGGACTGGTAAAGAGCGAAGGACACTGAAGGCTGAAGGACACCCTTTTTTTTTTTTTTTTTTTTGTCAATGAAACTTGGTCAATATATAAGCTTAGATGAGTAACCTAATTAGTTAGATAGTTCCTCATTAAATCTGATGAGGGTGACTTACTTATCTAGATGTACTCATACAATTTATTTTATCCTAATTGCAATTTTGGACTTCTTGATACAAAAAAAAAAAAAAAAAAAAAGAGCTTTAATGAAAATGGCTTCTCAAAACTTTTAATTAACCAAAACAATCTACAAACTTTAATAAAAATGATTCAAATTTTAATGAAAATGACAAAAGTTTTACATAATAATAATAAAGAAAAAAACAGCCAACACATTCTGACACGCAGAACCACGCGTCACATCACACACATTCACATTCTCTTCCACACTCAACCGTTCAATCTCTTTCTCTCTCTCCCTTTTTCACATATTCCTATCAATTTTTCTCTCTCATTTCACCTCACCCATCCACATCAATTTTTCTTCTTCTTCTTTTTTTCACCTCTCCCCACTCTTCTCTCCCTTTTCACCTCACTCTATAAACAATTTTTTTTATTTGTTTATTTGACTATTCTTTCAATTTTTTAGAACAAACTAAGTAATAATATTACAAGATCAAAAATAAAGAAAATTTTCATTATTCAGCTTTATGAACACTAATACTGTCACTATTTATTAAACAGAAAATTGACTACTTAGAACACTATTTCTTAAACTGAACATTGATTACTTCTTAAACCAAACACTATTTCTTAAACCGAACATTGACTACTTCTTAAATTGAACAATATTTCTTAAACTAAATACTGACTATTTCTTAAACGGAACACTAATACTATCACTACTTCTTAAACTGAACACTGACTATTTCTTAAACTGAACACTGACTATTTCTTAAACTGAACGCTAGTACTATAACTATTTCGTAAACTAAATATTGTCTATTTCTTAAACCAAAAACTAACTATTTCGTAAACTAAACACTGACTATTTCTTAAAATTAAACACTAGCACTATCACTGTTTTTTAAATTGAACACTAAAAGGTTCAAAATTTGATGCTATCTTCTCATTATCATATGAATCACTGACAATAATATTTATATTCTTATAGAGTTAGAATAATGATTTTCACATTCCTATTTGTTCCTTAACATTATTCGAACATTTTATTTGAATTCCCTTTAATTTATTCAATACAAAATTAACAACAAAAGCATAAATGAAAGATCAGAAAAGCTAATGTGCTTTCATTGAGGAAAGTAATCTAATATTTTTTATCTTTAGATTTTAGCTGGTTAGGGTTAAAATTAATAAAGAATTCCATAATTTGAACACAGAGTGATGATGAGATGCTACCCCACGTGTAGGGCTAAGTGGTAGTCATGTATTGATGTTAGCAATATATTTTTTTTATCTCAAATTTCTCTCTCTCTCTCTCTCTCTCTATAAAATTTTTGGGTTTGTTAATGTCAGTTTGAATGAATTTGGTTGGCATTCTCTTTTCTCTCTCTCTCTGAACATTTTCCTTCCCGATGAAATATTTAAAAAGTAATTTGTGTGCTGCTTTTGCACTATTGGTTTTCTGTTGAATTGGTAGATGCTTGCTTTCGCACTGCTAACGTACGCACACGCTTTGGGTTGAATAAGTTTTTTTTTTTTTGTTTTTTTGTTTTTTTGTTTTTTTATCTCTTGTTCTTATCATTAAATAACAGTTATTAGGTGACTTTTGGTTAAAACTCAAAGTTTTGAAATCTTTTTCATTAGTTTTCCTAAAAAAAAAAACTAAAATTATATGCACATGATGCTTAATTAATTTGAACAAGCAAATTAAATCTGGAATTTTCAATCTCCTATGATTGGATAGATTCTAAAGATCTACAAACAGAATTAAGATGCATGTACTCCCTCGAAAAGAAAACACAAGAATTAGAAATAACTAGTAGACGACACATGAGATGCAAAATAGTTGCGATTATGAATATCCGCAATTGTTCATCATATAAATTTGACATGTAAGGATTATAGCTTAATATTTTTTTTCCAAATAAAGTTCAATATGAAATAACTAGTAGACGACAAAAGACATGTTAATATTCACGATTATGAATATTTGCGGTTATTCACTCAAATAAATTTGACATATAATGATTATAGATAACCGTTTATCTAAATTATATTGTTATAGTAATAGATTAATAATTTTTCCAGAGAAGTTTCTTTTTTTGATCGAATTCCAAAGAAGTTTTTTTTTGATCGAATTCCAAAGAAGTTTCAATATGAAATGTTCATGCATTGTGACTTTTTAAGTAACCAACTCCCAATACCTAATTTGTTGTTTGACAAAAAAAAAAAAAAAAACAAAACCTAATTTGTTGTCACCTAGTAATTACGTACCATTTATACTAAAATTTATATGAAAATGTTTAGGTAAAAGTAATATTTGGGCAGCATATATGTGGAGAGTGCTAGCATATATAGTAATGACGTAATAAATTTTCCAAACGAGTTTCACACAAAATATTCATGCATCTATCAACAAACAAAAAAAATGCTGAATTTTATTTTATCCAGTCAAGTAATTAAATTACGTAATTGCTTGTTAGCCAATAAGTACAATTTATATGCTGCTTGACGGTGGACATGAGTAGGTTGAATTCCCCGTAACCTCTTCGAGCCCGAAAATAGTAAATAATCGTGATTCGCTACTAGTTGTCCTCCTTTAAAAAAAAAAATAAAAAAAAAAAAACTATTGCCAGTTAGTACGTTGGTCTAATTATATTCTTCTTCACTTGTAAGTGAGAGGTCTTATGTTCGACTTTCGTCAAAAGCGATTTTGAACCACATTATTGCTTGCCAACCTAAGCTCATCCCCTCCTCTTAGTGTATATAATATCAATTGTTTAAAAAATAATAATAACTATTACAAACTGAAAAGTTCTTAATCCCTAAGCATCCCACCACCACCTTTGAGGACTCATTTATGAGCTTTAGAGGAATATTCAAGTCCCTAAAAGAATATTATCTATAATGAAAATTCCTTATAATATAATCCCTAAATATAGGGACTAAAATGTTAAGAAATTATTATTGATTTCATTGAAATATTATAAACATTGTTAAAAAAAAAAAAAAAAAAAAAAAAACTATCTCTACCATTGATTTTTCAAGAATTAAAAAAAAATAAAAAAGACAAATGAGAAGTTGCCCCACTTGGGTGGATTCAAAAAACAAAGAAAAAAAACATAATTAGCAACACTATTCCTACTCAAATTTAATATGGAGTCCGCTATTTGAGTTGCTATGTGTAGTCCTCATATTTGAGAATTCTTTTGAGGTATCTGGAAAGTTTCTATTTATTGAGATACTTTGAGGACTTCAATTCCGACCCATTAGAAGTCATTTGTCCCTATATTTAGGGACTATGCAGTGAGAGCACTTCTAGTGTAGGAAGGCCCCCTAGGCCAATTGCCTATCGAATCCCCTCCAGTGAATAGTAACTGTCTTTAATGAACAGTAATTACCTTTTGTATCTCCACCCCTAACTAAATAGCCATGACAATAGGCAATAAAATATTAGTATTTTTTATTTTATAAAATAATAAAAAATTATTTTATTTGTAATTTCGGATATGATTTTTAATTTGTTTCGTTGCACCACGTGTCATTATCCGAAAGGACAATTTTTGGTGATAGATTTCAATAAGATTTTTATCCAATGTCATTGTGCCACATGTCGTTACCTTTTCAGAATTGTTGAGGATAGATTCCGATAAAATTTTTAACAAATCCCGTCATGCCACGTGTCACAGTATGCTTACAATCTTTGAGAAAGTATGAAATTGTGATGTAAGGTGGAAGATAATTATAAGGTATTTATAGAAAAATAAAATCTTTTTTTTTTTAATTTTTTTTTTAATTTTTTACATTTTTTATTAACTTAATTAATTTATGCCGTTGGATTAAAGAAAAATTGAAATCCAACCCTTTATATTGTGCCATGTGGCACAACAGTAACATATCAAAATTTTCTTTCTTTTTTTTATTTTTTTATTTTAAAGGCGAATAACGTGGACCGTTGATCCGGAATCCAACGACTGAGATTGTGCCACATCATCTAGCCGTTGGGGGTGGTTTGAATTTTTTTGGACCGTTGGAAATCCAACGGTCCAAAAAAAAAATCTGATGAAATCCAATGGCTTTGAGGGTGCCATGTGGCACCCACAACGGTAACATATTTGAATTCAAACCGCACGCCCCACTGACTGAAATCTGGTCGGTGACTCACCCCACGCGCGCGCGTGTGATGCACGCGCGCATGACATAAATTTTTTTTATAACGTGTCTGACATCAGTCTTGCATCAAAAAACCCTCAAGCGCTTGACTTTGAACTCCTGGCTCCCCTCTCCCACGGCCCCCTTAATCCAATTGCCCACATGGGCTGGAGCAAGGAATGGAGACGATTGGTTTAATTCGGTCCCCTGTCCACCGGGCTATCCCTTCCGCTGGACTTGCCCTGCTAAGGACTCCTTTACAGTTGAGAAGCGCGTTTACTCTCGGTAATTTTAATATTTACTTTTTGCTAAGAAAGTTACTATATAAAGGAAGGTATATTATCGTCATCATACCAATTAGCACCATCCCCCGCAACAAAGCAACAATCCCATCAATCCTTCTTACCCAATATAATAGGGACCCTCAGCACCATCCCCACTAGCGCACGTTAGCACAGAGACGCCTAATCCCATGGCTTCCTCCCGCCCTCCGCCGCAGAAGCCTCTCGATCTCGACCTCACGATCGTCTCCGCCAAGCATCTCAAGAACGTCAACTGGAAGAACGGCGACCTCAAGCCCTACGCCGTCTTCTGGGTAGACCCCGACCGCCGGCTCGCCACCAAGTCCGACGACTCCGGCTCCACCCGCCCGGTCTGGAACGAGCGATTCACCGTCCCGCTCACCCTGTCCCTCCACGACTCCTTCCTCACCCTCGAAATCTTCCACTCCAAACCCTCCGACACTCCCAAGCCCTTAGTCGGCACTCTCAGGGTCCCACTCAAGGACCTGCCCGATCAGGACGACTCGACCCGAATCCGGACCTTCCAGCTCGTCCGTCCCTCCGGCCGTCCCCAGGGCAAGATCCGTGTTAAGCTTGCCGTTCGAGAACGACCTTTGCCGCCAGATTACCATATTAGCCCTCCTCCTAGCTACTTTTACGGAGGTGCCTCTATGCCCCCACCGCCTGTTCGCGACTTCAGGTCATACTCGCCGTCGCCGTACAGCTCTACTTTACCAGCATCCGCTCCTAGTCCGTCGGCTTCGCCACCGCCTTACCATTACAGCTCCTATTCCGATCCGTACTCGGGTTACTATCCAGCGTACTACTCCAGTGCGCCACCGCCTCCACCAAGGCCGTTCTTCGACCGACCGGTGAACTATGGCGGGCCTAGTGGGCCTTCAGCGCCATTGGACTACTCGAATTATGATCAGAATCAGAAGCCCAAGAGTGGGAAGATGGGATTGGGCACCGGATTGGCTGTGGGCGCTGTGGCCGGAGGTCTTGGTGCAGTGGCATTGGATGAGGGGTTGAGGTACGAAGAAGATAAGGTTGCACAGAGGGTGGAGAATGACCTGCGCGAGCGTGACGATTACAGCAATTATCGTGCAGATTATTGATTGAATCGGGGTTTAGCCGTTTTGGTATGGTTTAATTACTAAAGCGCAATGTTAATTTGCCGGTTCACGGTGTATATGTATATATGTTTTTATGTGGAATTTGGTTTGGGGCTTTTGGATTGCTGAATGAATTAAGACAAGGGTTGAAACTTTAATGTTAAGTCGGTGTTTTATTTGATGGAATGAGTGTTTATGTATCTTGGAACGAATTGTGTGATTGATCATCTTGGAACGAATTGTGCGTTTGATCATTCTTGGAACGAATTGTGCGTTTGATCATTCTTGGAACGAATTGTGTGATTGATCATTTTAGAATGAATAGCGGGATTGATTGTCTTGGAATGAAATGCATGATTCGTCTTGGAATGAATTGCGTGATTGATCATCTTGGAATGAATTGTGCATTTGATCATTCTTGGAACGAATTGTGTGATTAATCATATTAGAATGAATAGCGGGATTGATTGTCTTGGGATGGAAATGCATGATTCGTGTTGGAATGAATTGCGTGATTGATCATCTTGGAATGAATTGTGTGATTGATCACAAGTAGTTGGTACAGTTCCAGGTTTGGTTGATTGGTTTACTAGCGTTTTGAGCTAAAGGATCATGTTTCAGGAGGGGTTTGGTATTTTATGTCCCAGGAGCATGTTGAAAATTTAAATAGAGTAGTTTTTAGAATGAAAGCACCATTTGGAATTAAGAAGAATGCCAGCCATAGTCGGCGATGAGCTTAGGCTGATTGAGTTCTTTTTATGGAGCTTAGTTAGATTTTTATCCTTGCAACTATGTTAGATTTCTCTGTATGGATTCTATGGAACCACGGCTAAATATCTCTTGCATTCTTTTCTTTGGATCTTAATCGAGTTGTTTAGATGACAATGGTATATGATTAAAGGTTATCTTAGAGACCGATTTATAACCATTTCGTTTTTAGTTTTTAGTTTTCCTCGTTTTGTTAGAGATGAAAGAGAAGTACATTAGAGAAAAGAAAGATGAAGAAGGGCAGAGGAATGATGACGAGAGGGGTGTGGAAAATGTATTTTGAATGGTACACAAGAAAGAAAACGAAAAACTGAAAACGGATAGTTATCAAACGGACCCGTAAATTTTCTTCTTTCTACAACTGTCCTTATAGGTGGTGCAGGAAGGGCTTTCTATGCTTTTTGATATTTGACAGTGATGGATTGGTTCAAGGTTTCTGAAACCTTTCCTATTCTCTTCCCTTTGTGTTTCTTGATTTTCCGTTGCTGCAAATGTTTCTTGATTTCTTGTGTACTTGTTCGAGTTTTTGTGATTGACATTAGGGTACGGGTTGGTTTTTACAATATTAACTGTTGGAATCATTCCATGCCTTAGAATCCTAAAAGCCTTTTCAACCTTATGGAGTCCAGTCGACTACGTATGGAGTCCATACCTTTCTCGGTCTTTTGACTAAGATCAAGTGTAGCGGTAAAAAGACACTTCCACGGCATGTAAAACGGTTTGCTTGCCCATAGAGGAGACGATGAAAAGCTTGGGATCCTTGGCCATACATTAACTGGAGTTCTCTTCTCAGTGCATCTGTTATGCTGAGTAACAAATTGGGATGGCTTTATGCCAGAGATACCAAAGTTTAGATGAAAGGATATTGCTTTCTTGCAAAGAAAGTTATCTTTCAAGTTTGAAGGTGCAAAAAATACTGCCCGGAAGAGCTGACGCTTTCTCAGGCCTTGTCCTTCACCTTTTTCCCCTCGTCAAAACTAGAATTGGATCCTCTCCTGAGCAAAGGCTCGGGATCCTCCTGACCCACTAACATGGGTCATTGGATTTTGATCCAACGGTTACAATTATAATAACTTTAGAGGGGCCCCTTGTTTGTAGCTATTGGATCAAAATCCAACGGCCCGTCTTATTAGGTTAGGAGGATCTCGAGCCTTTGCTCAGGAGAGGACCAAATTCCGTCAAAACAATGTCCAAAGCGCGAATTGTAGCACCTCTTTTCGGTTTACTTTGCTAACTTCTCATGATCTTGTCGAGTCAGTGGAGGCTCTAAGATCCAATATGAGGATGAAGAGTTGGGGGACTATTGTGCTAGTTATACTGACTAGGATTTTGCAGATGCCGATCGTCTGTCGGAGAAGGCAAGGGAGGAAGGAGCGGTGAGATGGGTGACTAAGGAGGAGGATTTTGAATCCTTGAATTGACGACAAACAACGTATGGATCAAATATTAACAACATATTGGCACAACACTGACGGCATTTCGATCGACTACTGACATGTATCAATCGAGTACTGGTGACATATTGATCGAGTATTGGTGTAATATCGACTGAATACAAATGATAATATGGGCAAGATACACTCTCGAGTTATAACTTTTTGTACTGAATCATTTTAACCCTGTTTATTTTTTATTTTTTGTACACAAATATATTTACATTAAGAGAACGGAGTAATAAATTGATACCTTAGTTATAATCCATAAAAATTAAAGTTAAGACTACTCACTTACAAGTAAAGACTAATATTATTAGATCGCACAACTAATTAGCTTTAACGTCTAATTTATGTACCCACATTTTGTTTCCCGTTTTAAACTCTCAGTGTAAAAGTAACTAAGCCGACATAGCCACCTTACGTATCTGAGCCCAAAACCAAATGAACATTCTATTTTGGGCGTAGCCAAATGGGCTTATCATCAGAAAGCAGACTCGACACACAAACCATGTGATTGTCAAGCCCATCTTATTAAATGTACTATTATTTTTCTTGGCCCTCGCAAAACTCAACATAAAGAAAGGGATAGTATTGCCATTTTTTTCTTTCAAACAAACAAAGTTATTTGTACTAAGCGGATGGAGGAGTGAGCTAAGCATCAAAATGAGTTATCAATAATGTTGTATTCTTTTTCACTGATAAGTGAGAGGTCTTAGGTTCAGTTCTCGCTTTTCTTTTTTTGAACAAACACATCCCTTTCCTTATGTTGAGTTTTGCAAATTGCCACTTAGTATTACAATAGTATGGTATTCATCAAAAGAGACCCAACAAAACACATCAATTCCTAAATTTCCAAGGACGGAAGATTTATTTATATTAAAAATCGATAATAATATAATAATAAAATGAATAGACATTCGATGCCAAACTATAATTTGTCCCCAAAACATAATAACTCCTTATCTCTACGAAGCAATTTGTTCTCTTATTCCAGATGAGTGGACCACAGACTGGATGAGGGGACCTATTTGTAGACAACTGAAGATTTGATCAAATTATCGTTGAGTTTGTGCTCCACAATCACCGTATACAATTCCAATTCCCCATAACATATGCCTATGTGTGGAAACAAATCATGGTGTCCAATCTACTCGTCCCCAAAAGATACATATTTTATCTTGGAACTCAAGTGGATTGGAATTGAACTCAAGTGGATTGGATGACTGATGTTACATGATTAGATTACAATATAGTCAGGTTCTTTATTTAAAGGGATTTTTCATTTTTTTTTGATAAAAATGGAGACTAGTTGTATGGCCCAATCTACATCGAACTTTAATGATTCGAATTGTTAATTTTTCAAGTTGCACTTTACAGATCATCGTTCCAAAATATTAGCCAATTCGGGCAAGTTTGAGGCATGTAATTAAGTTCATAAAAATGGACAAACACTATATTCTAAGACATATTGAAATGTCACCATGACAATCAAATAAGTAAATAGTTTCGGATTGAGTTGATTTTTTACAAAAATGATCTATGAATTAAGACTCAAAAAATAGACAATACAAATTGTTAAAGTTCGATGTACAATGAACGTAACAACTAGTCCCAATTTTTACAAAAAATGAAGATCACTTCGCAATAGAATTAAACAAATTATGTAGGTTTATCCGCTCGTGGGAATGAGAACATGAACATCTTCTAACCCTTTCCGATGCGTAACATTCGTTGTCCTTCTTGTTTATTTTTTCTATGACTTTAGATTATGTGTGATAATGTTGACCTTATTTTACTTTGCCTACGTAGTGTCCAAACCGAATAGCTAATAAGCTAACTATGTTATTTGGTCGAATGCGAGGCGTGCCAAATCGTCGACCGAGCTCGGCCGAGGAGTGAATGAATGTTGATGTGGCATTGAGTGCGCTGATGGCTTCTGAATCTTGTGACTGCGGCCGAGGAAAAGAAACGTCTCGTTCTTCGGGTTCTATAGCCTGAAGACAAGGTTACTAGTTCTGCAAAGTTCACGAATCGTCGGCACTAGGTTCGGCAACTTAAATTATATTCGTGAGAATACAAGTGCTCTGAATCAGTACTAGACTATTTGGACACAAATACTCAAAAGAGATGTGTGTCTTGATTGTAAATATGGTTCAGACGTCTGAATGTCAAACTCTAAAATGCACTTGTGAATATCTAATCATAAAACAAGTTCGACTTTTAATGTGCCAAACTGCTGTGACCTGGTAACATCTCATTTCGCTGAGAAAGCTGATGAGATGACCTCTAGGTCCTCTACCAACAAGGACTTAGAGTTTCCTTGTTGATCAAGACTTAGATAGATAACTAGTTGGTCACGAAGCAATGTTGTTTACACAAATTGAAGGTGCTTCTCAATCGGCTGATTATACGGCTCAAATGTTGTTTATCTAAACTGAAGGTGTTGCTGGTTGCCACCACAGTGCTGTTTATCCAAGCTGAAGATGTGTTGGTGAAAAAATGGGTAAAATAAAAAGATCTCAAGATGTTTGAGAGGTTTCTCATAGAACAAGAGTTTGCATAGGGCATATTTGTGTGTTGGTTCGGAAGGCTTTGAATGATGCACTCCCTCTCTATTTATGGTAATAATTTCCACATGGTTAAAGTAGGATCCTACCCAGATTATAATTCCTCGATCCATTAACACATGTAGAACTCTGAATCCAACCCTATTATTCTCCAAATTCAATCCTTGATCCTCAGCATCTCCCCTGATTCGAGGTATCACCGATTTCTAAGGATTCCTTGT
The DNA here is from genome assembly GCF_019419815.1 of Pyrus x bretschneideri. Classification (NCBI taxonomy): domain Eukaryota; kingdom Viridiplantae; phylum Streptophyta; class Magnoliopsida; order Rosales; family Rosaceae; genus Pyrus; species Pyrus x bretschneideri. Next base: position 2,662,192 of record NW_025999635.1, read on the forward strand.
TACATTAGGACTATGCCGACCATCCTATCTAGGTTTAAGATAAGATCAACTTCTGGTAGAACTCGACTGAATCTCCTTGGGCTGGGCTTTTCCTTGGGTATATTCCAAGATACCCTAAGTTTATACACTGGGCCGAGCCCATAATTATTCTTAGCCCAAAATTGTCTATCTGTGTTTAGAGATTTATGTGATCATGATAATGATATATACAAGCTATTATATATAGTTTTATCAATCAAAAGCTTGCTGCTTGTGGAGGTTTTTTTCTTTCTATCACGTGTGTCATTAGTGATAGAGATTTTTACCACCTACAAAAGTAGGGATAAAAATACTTAAAAAATATTTGCAAGAGTACAAGGTTATTGTAGTATAGCAGCTTAAGTAAGGTCGTTTTCCATAAGGATTGAATGACTAATTTATGTAAATACCAAATCTTAATTAATTATTTGAAAACAAAGATTCGAAAAGGTTGATTTTGAATTTAAAAATAATAAAAACGAATTTAATTAAAAAGGTTAAAGAAATTAGCAAAGTAAAAAAACAAAGGAAAACGTTTTGCAAATCAAATTATAAAAACCTAGGGTTCCGTCGTTCCCTTAACAAATCTTCCTTAAAATAGGTCATTTTGACCTTCAAAATGCCCAAAAAGTCCAGAAACGTCAATCTGAGAAAGTTGCGCGCTGGGCCTTTATTTCATCGCCACGGTCAAACGGCTAAGTAGAAAAATCTGAAACTTTGATACAATCATCTTGAAAGGATCATGAATATCCTCCAATTGGAATAACTCCAAAATTCATCTGTTTGATCACTTTTTACTCTAGAAGAAGTCGAATGTCCTACATTGAAAATATATAACAAAGTATCAAAATTCTACCAAAATAACCAATAAACTATAATTAAGAATAGAGTAAAATATATGATATAATATGAACTCATCAAATAGGCTAACTGGATTGCTCATCACCTAGCTTATTACGCTCTTCATTGTGGCTATTTTTTTATTTGGTTTGAGTAACCTTCTGACCTCGTTTCAAACTTATCATTGGACCACAACGCTGCATGCCATTGGTAGCTAGCTTTTTGTTTTGGACGATAACATATTAGCATATATACATGGCCCATTTGTACGCCTAGCTACCCCTTCTAATTATGCCCCATGAGCAAACCGCACATGTAGTCAAGGGCAAAAGCTGAGGTGCAGGGTTGGTTTTGACTGTTGGAATGCAGTTTGCAGTAGTTGATGGGGCTAACAATTTGACAGAAAACGACCACTTAATGGTTTGAGAAAGAGAGATAAGAGTGGTTACGTATATATGATTGGAATCTAAAATATTCCTTTAGACTAAACTGTCCGTTAATTATCAACTAGACCTTTTGCATAGGGATAATGTTAGTGATTGTATTATTACATTACTTAAGTATTGATTAACGTGTTTATTTCCTCTATTTTTTTCTTAAAAAGCAAACAATCATTTATTCAAAAAAAATAAAAAATCTCAATACAACCAGTTGCACATGATCAAAATTTAAAGTGAGATCATCTCTAAACCAATAGCTTTCGCGACTGATCAGACAATCATTTATTCACAATCCTGCATAATCTCAAAGGTTATCAGTTCCAGTACGTAGACCAAATGATATAATGCAGACTATAAATCCTTCTATCAGAAGTGTTGCAAAAATATTTGCAGTCGAGTAAATAGCTCTGCAAACGAATGAATCATTTCTCCTAAGCACCTTGTTCCTGTTCAATAGGACACCCACGATTATCTCGAGTAATAAATCCCGCAACAGCAGCATTCTGATTAATAACTGAACCATCAAAATGTATTTTAAGGTAGCTAGGCTTAGGCAGCTTCCACTTCATAATCTTCTGATGTCTATCAGCCACTTTCCCTTTAACTTTTGTATTAGCTTTAAAATATTCTTTCCGAAGACGCCTTCCTTGATTTCCCAATTTAGTCTAAAATATTGATTCACTTAGTATTACTTTTAGTATATTATATATATATGGAAAAAAAGGCTTTTAACTTTTGTACTAGCTTTATAATATTCTTTTCTAAGAATGTGACGCATGCCGTGATTTACTAATTTAGTCTAAAATATTAGTCCACTTAATATTACTTTTTGTATATTATAAAAAAAAAGTGGTCCATGTATATATATGTATTTCTAATAGAAGCCACAAAGTGTTTCATTACTAAGACACCAAATACAAGCCATGCTAAATGGATGCATTTGTTCTAATGACTAATTTTTTGATCTGAAAACAATTTGCACAAATCACAAATAATTTTAAACCAATGTACAATTAAAACAGAACTTGGCTGATGAAAAATCAGTAGCAACTCTTGTTGCTGGCCAATCATATATGAACACATATCTAAATAATTGATTTTTTAATCACAAATTAAACATGTATCCATGATTGACTAACAGCAGAAACTGCTACTGATTTTTCAGCAGCCAAGTAGTCCAAACGATTATCACACTAAACCAGCACAACCTAAGGATTGAGAAGCGTACTTGGATCAAAGTACCCCTTAAAAATAATATTACTCTACTGAACGACAATGATATGTAATGATGGTTAAACGAAAGAATTAATATTTAAAGATAATAGTACTCATAACAAAGTAAATGTTTTTATTTTATGGCATATACGCAGTACCTTTTAGAACCATGGGCACTTCTTGGCCAGCCGAAACAGGCGATGCCCTAGTTCAAGTGTGTGTATATTAATATATATATATATATATATATATATATATATATATATATTAATTCATGCAGAAGGACTACTCCAACAGGTACATGAACGTCGACTGCTCAATCACTGCATGATAAAATTACAAATAAAATAATCCATATATATACTTTGTATTTTTCAACATTTTGATGACATCCATCAAAGGTGTCATGCTCATGCGTAAAAAGACGGAAAAACTTGATATGAATTCAATTTCATGAGTTATTTTTTAGATGAGTCTAATTATATTTCATGTCAGTTTTTTTTTTCATTTTCATACCAATTTACCTCTAAAATTATTTATAAGTAATTAATATTATCTCTTGATTTTAGGATTAGTATTTGTGATAAGTTTTACCTATTTGAGGTTTAAAGAATAAAATTCCCTTAATGATAGGATAATTGTTGGAATAAAATTATTTCCTATATATCTCCAAGTGAGGATACGCCTCTTCATTTCTTCTTCATTTATCTATTCTTTCTTTTTAGTTTGTTATCTAAAACATTTTTGGATTTATCATTTGCCTTGCGAATGTTCTTCTTCTTTATCATGGTTCAGTTTTCCTCGTCTCTTCTTAGGCTTCCACTATATATGAAATTTGATTATGTTTGATCAACGAATGGAGGTTGGTTGGCTTCTTTCATCATATTGCTTGTTGTGTTCAAATTATTTAATTTGGTGGTCAAAGTTGGATCTTCATTTGAATTGTATTTTTACTCAAATTAATTAATTACATGGCCGATATTTATCTACCTGTATCACAAGATTTTGTTATATAACCCACCTCTATTATAGGCAAATTATATTTTTCTATTTTTATTCTCTATCTCTATCACAAATTGCTTCTATATGTTTTCCTATATTACATAGTAATTTATCTTGCTTATATGTAGGTAAATTGTGTATTTGTACCTTTCAGTTCGTTTATCTACCTATTGATTAGATATATTTTCTTCGTTTGATATCTTACTTGTAGGTATATGTTACCTTTTAATTAGGTTGTATATTTTTGCAACTTAATCTATGATAAAAATATTTTATTTTATTAAAAGGTAAAGAATTGAAACGTTTTTTAAATGTTTAGTAGATTGCAAATGTTTAAATATTCAAAATTTGAAAACAAAGGGTAAAATAGGTTTAAAAAATAGTTAAGTGGACCTAATAAAAAATTTTAAAAAATTGGACTAAAGCCAATAGTATATCAATTTTTTGGACCTATATCTTAATGCCCCTAAAAAGATACATATAAAAGCCAGGAAACCCTAAAAAAGAAGGTAAAATGCTGTTTATTTTTTGTTAGTCACATAAAATTGTAGGTAGGGCCGGGGTTGGTGGCATGAGTGACGCAAGGTCCTTTGCTCTTTCATTTTATGTGCATTGATGGATGTAATTAACTTAAGAGGAAAACTCACAGCTTGAGTGATTAAAAGTGTTTATGATCTGTACTTCAGGGTTTGTATTCGAATTTTTCTTTCATTAATATTGTATGTGTAATAAAAAAACTCTCGTATTAAGGGGTAAAGAACATTATACATAAAGAGAGTAAATACGAGTCTCTATCAAACTTTAACAGCGTAAATACAGTCATTATGAAATTGTGAGAAAGATTAATGAGAGCGGTGAAGTTGTGGACTTGCCGGCAACCATGGGAATTTCTAGCACTTTTAATGTCATTGATTTATATGAGTTTCATCCTGATGATGCTCTTTTATAACATGTTGATCACTTGTGTACGAGTTTTTTTTTAAGAGGGGGTGACTGATGTAGGACTAGAAGAGCAAATAATCGTAGCAAATCCCGACATGAATAGTAATTAATCTCGTATGAATAGTATTTTTAAAATTTTTGTTGTCCGATTTAGGCTGAAAATACTTTTTTTTCGGAAAGGGAATAACGGGATGATTCAAACTTATGGATTTTCCATGATGTATGATGGATTTTGGGCATTCGAGGCTGTTTAAAGGGTCAAAACAATGATTTAATTTATTTTTGGGTTGTTTTGTTATTTTCGGATATTAAGTTATTTACTGTTTATCTCTTTTTTTTTCGTTAGGGCTTTGTGGGGCTATGTAAGCATCCTTAAGGTTGTATTTTGTATGGTTATTCAGTTGAAAATCAAAGTTTCTCTCAAATGTCTAAAGTTCCAGAATTCTCATCTTTCTTTTTTATTTTATTTAAGGACAGTCAAAAGTTTTGGTTGCACCCAAAGTACATAAAAAAACATGCGAGATTATATACTTGTCAACTCAAAAAATAGTGAGAAATGTTAGGTAAATAAGGTTATCGTAAAGACAAAATACAGAGGTAAGGTTTTTGAGGTGAAATGTGGGGTAACTAAGGTTGTCAAAAAAAGTACTCTCAAACACATTTTAATCACTTTCATCAAGCTTTTCATGTAATCAATAATTCTAACCTAATCTCCATTTTATTTTGTCCTTTAATTACAAACTTGACCTTGTTGATTGTAACGGTTGCCCAAAAATTATTAGGAAAACTAATGAAAATGGCTTGAAAACTTTGAGTTTTAACGATAATGACAAAATAAAGGGTAAAGTGAATAGTACCAGGATTGACTTTTTAATGTAAAAATGTGGTTTTTCGTTAAAGTGAACAGTACCGGGAGTTTTTCGTTAAAGTTCTCAAAAATATTTAGCATACACATTTTGAATGTCCTACTTACTGTACATAAACCCCAATGCATAAGTCCCTTTTATTTGTTGGGAGCCTTCTTATTTAATGGTAAAAAGTGCTAATTAAGGAGATCAAATATTTTGCATTTATTTTATATGTTGTCTCTATCATTGATTGACACATATTAATAACTTAATCCTCGTTAGCTTTATTATTATAAACTTAAATGTGTCAATCAATGACAAATAACACAGAAAGGCAACACAAAAAATAAATACATATTTTTAATCAAGTTGGTATATTACGTAAGAAGATTGAATTGGGGTAAATGTAACATGGGTCTTAGTATTTAGGCAGCACGGGCTGTCACAATACTATATTTTTCTTTTTAGGTAAAGAAGCAATGGACCTTCTGAAGTCAAGCAATTAATTAATCCACATACATAAGTTAGTACTTCACAACATATATATATATATATATATAATCCTCCATTTTTTGGAGTATTTATAATTTTATTTAAATATTGCCATCTGACTAGTGGCAATTAAATAGTAATTAGCACCAAAAATCTGGCCCATGCCGACAAATCAGAATTAAGGGTTTTAATTAGAAGATTCTCACGAAAATATAACTTAATTAGCCGACCATTTCCATCAGGTAATTTCAATCATAAGCTAAATAAAATAAGTGCTTATGAAAAAACAATATTAGTAAGGACAATTAATTGATTAATTTGCAGAGGACAGTTCAAGGTTAGCTAACTGATTAACAGTTGAGATTGTTTGGGGCCGTCCTTTTCTAGGGATCGGGAGAAGGACAGCCAACCTACAGAATGTATATGGTCGGTGTTATTCTTAATTTAATTAGTTAATTAATTATATGGATAATTAAGTTTTTGCACGAGGAAAATATTTGATTATCTTGGAATCTTCACAAAGTTTAACTCAATCACAATACGCTAACTGGCAAGTGAGTGCTGTTTAAGCTAACAGCCTAATACTGGCAGTGTTAGGGAGAGAAAGTAAATATATTGCCATAGGGGCTTCTAGCAAAGAAATAAAACAATAGTGTACAAATAAATTAACATCAGTCACACTAGCTAGTTGACAACTTGGGATGAAGAAATAAAAGAAAAGGCTTATGTTTCTACTACCTATAAATCAAAGGGATAAAAAAATAAGAAATAAGAAGGGTGAGTTGGTTTTGGTAGCTGTTATTTACACTAATATTGTCATTAATTATACGTTTTAAAATAACAGTATGTTTTTGTTCTATTTCTATTTCTGTGGCTCGAACTCGCACCAGGGTACATAAGAATGATTATTTGCCGCCACTTCATACAATATTATATGCTTCTCCAATGTGGTTAACTATATTCATTTAAAATGTGGGTATATAAATTAATGATATATGAGTCGTTGATGCAACTGATATTGTCCAAGAGTACTCCAAGACCCAAGTAGACATGTCAAAAAACCAAGCTACCTCGTTGATATAAGAGATATACGTCATTTATTATATATATATATATATATATATATATGTACGTATCAAAATCCCCGAATGCCCCGGCCCTATGATAGATCATATGACCTAAATATACGTGTCAAAATCCCCGGACTCCATTGGATATTGCTGGATCGGACTTTGTTGGCAGCATATATTAGCTCGGATTTGCAAGTGGAGAATCTCATCACACAAATTCTTAATCATATGTGAAAATCTCACATGGATTCTTGATTAATTTGTAATCCTCCAGAAAACCCATCTGCTTTTGCTTCGCTGCCATTCCAAAAATATTGAATTTCGCAAAAGAAATTATACATGGCTAGCTCGTCAAGAGTCAACACGTACAATATTTTAAGGTTACGACGGTGGTGAGAGATCTGCAGGTGATCAGTTCCGTTTGGCTTTCGAAAATGTACTGAAGTCAGCAAAAGATGGCACCAAGCTGTTCAAACTGTATCTCTCTCTTCCGTTGCACATGCATGATGAAAATTTGTACTAATACTTCGCCTTTGAGGAAATAAAACTCATTGCATGTCACAAAACCAAGCTACCTCGCTAGGGACTTCGACAAATGGTTTCCAATAGGAAACGCCACGATTAGAAGAAAAACTTTGTGACACTGTTTCATACATATTCTAAATCTCTCTCCTCACACATATTTCGTGAGGAGAAAGCTAAAACAAAAAGACATACAATAAGAGACTAAATGCGTTTTCTAACCGCCAAAATTGCTTTAATTATGTTGGCTAGAAAATTATAAATGTGTCTAGTTCATAAAAGTACCCTTTGAAGAAACATCTGCTAAATAATTTTTTTTTATTTTTTATTTTTTTATTTTTATAAAATGAGAATGCTAGAGATCCCACATTAATGTCCTATATAATGTGACAAATAACGCATACAATCACATCTAATAAGATTATTTTTTAATTAAGATAACATGTACATGTCACTTGTCGCATTAAATACTAGATAATATTGCATCACCTGTATAGGGATGCACATATCCTCCATTTGTGAATAACATATCTTGATCGACTAAATGAACCATCGGAACCGTACATCAATTTAGTAAGCTTCATTTGAAGATCACTCCTACAACAAACGTACAAATAAATAGGCGTGGTACCTATACAGTCGATTTATTTTATACATTTGAATGACTAAGTGATTTTTGATTGAATTGATTTTTCGTAGAGGTGATCTTCAAATGAAGGTTAAGAAATTGACAGTTCCAATCGTTAATTTTATTCGATTAAGATACGTTATTCGCAAATAAGAACATGTGCATCCCTAAATGGTGCAAATGTTATACTTAAATATTACACCAATATGTTACAAAAACATAATCCCTCCAATATTTTCCTTGGAAAATATATCTACCTGTAACCCCAAACTAAACTGCCCATAATCAATGTATCATCAAATACACATTCATGAAACACAAACATTAAAAAATTAAAGGGTAATGCTAGAATTAAAAAGTCCATGATAGCCAAATCAGCAAATAATCACAAAGGGGAACAACAGTTAACCACAGATCCTACCTCAGCACATGCAAGAACTGAACCAAAATCCCCAACCCCTCCAAGGCGCCAACCCATCCCTATAAATACCACTCCCAACTCCCACACTTTTCCTCACTACTCACACTTTCAGTATTACCTACAGACTTGGCGAAGATCCACCGAAGAATAAGAAGCAGCAACAATTTTTGAATTTTTGATCCCTCAAATACTTCAAAAAATGTCTTCTTCAGATTCGCCAACGTCTCTAATCATTTCCAAATCCACCGTCTTCCCCGACCTGCCCTCCGCCCTCGCTGACCTCCCCCTCTCAGTCTCCGACCTCCCCATGCTCTCCTGCCACTACATTCAGAAGGGTCTCTTCTTCCCCCTCCCTCCCTCCCCCATCATCCCCCTCCTCAAATCCTCCCTTTCCCAAACCCTCTCCCGCTTTCCCCCATTGGCCGGCAGACTAACCACCTACCCCACTGGCCACGTGCACATCACCTGCAACGACGCTGGCGCCGACTTCATCCACGCGTCCGCCCCCGGTCTCTCAATCCGAGATGTTTTGGACCCTACTGACGTGCCCGACTGCGTCAAGGAGTTTTTTGCCTTCGACAGGACCGTCAGCTACTCCGGCCACCACAACGCAATCCTGGCTGTCCAGGTCACCGAGCTCAGCGACGCCGTTTTCATCGGATGCTCCGCCAACCACGCCGTCATCGACGGCACCTCCTTCTGGAACTTCTTCAACACCTTCGCCGAGCTCTGCCGAGCATCGCCATCGTCACTATCACCAAACGAAAATTATAATTACACGAAAATGACAATCACAAGGCAGCCGGACTTCAGCCGGAACTCGGTTCTGATCTCTCCGGCAGTGCTTCGAGTTCCGGCGGGAGGTCCCAAAGTCACATTCAACGTCGACGAGCCGGTGCGCGAGCGAATTTTCAGCTTCAGCAGAGAAGCCATGCAGAAGCTCAAGGCACGAACCAATAACAAAAAATGGTCCGAAAACGGCGACGTTTTGCTGAGCGCCGTCGAGATTCTCGGGAAGCAGAGTAACGATCCCTACCAAAACAAAGACAATGGCGCCAAAGTGACGTCGATTATCGAAAACTGGTCCAAAAATTCGAACGCGAACTCCAAAACGACGGCGGAGATCTCGTCGTTTCAGTCCCTGTGCGCGCTGCTCTGGCGATCCGTGACGCGTGCGAGGAATCTTCCGTCCTCGAAAACGACGACGTTCAGAATGGCGGTGAACTGCCGGCACAGACTTGAGCCGAAGCTGGACGCATTCTACTTCGGGAACGCGATTCAGAGCATCCCGACGTACGCGACTGCCGGGGAGTTGCTGTCGCACGACACGAGGTGGTGCGCGGAGCAGCTGAACAAGAACGTGAAGGCGTACGACAACGACAGGGTTCGGGGCGTCGTTGAGGATTGGGAGAGGGACCCGCGAGTGTTCCCGCTGGGGAACTTTGACGGGGCAATGATGACGGTGGGGAGCTCGCCGAGGTTTCCGATGTACGACAACGACTTCGGATGGGGGAGGCCGATGGCGATTCGGAGCGGGCGGGCGAATAAGTTCGATGGGAAGATATCAGCGTTTCCGGGGAGGGAAGGAGGCGGGAGCGTTGATCTCGAGGTAGTTTTGGCGCCTGACGCAATGGCTGGTCTCGAAACGGACTCTGAGTTCATGCACTACGTGTCCTGTTGAGCCTGTAAAACGACGTCATATTATGTTAAAAAGTAATAACTTAAAGGGAAGAGAAAAAGATAGGATGTGGAATTGTGGAAGATGGGTTGAAGGGTTCGGTGCGGTTGATCCAACCTTGATCTGCACTGTTATGTGACCGTTGTTGGATTTATCCAATATAAATCAACCTTTAAGTGGTCTACTACATGTAATAAGGTAATATTAGAAAATAATGTTTATTGTGATTTGATCTCTTAAATATATCAATCCTATATAAGGTGTCTTATATTAGAAATATGATCGATGGTGTCTTATATTGGAAATAGGATTGATGGAATCCTTAATTGAATATGATTCTGATACTTGACTTGGAGGCTAAGAAAGTAAGTTTAGGTTTTCTTTATGGATGAAAACCCTAGCTTTTAACTTATATAAACACCGTCCCTATAAGCCCTAGAACACACAACATAATGCTTCACATAGAGTAGTTGTATTCAGCTAGGTGTTTGTAGAAGATCCTGGTGTTGCCATGCCCTTCACCTTCCTTGTTCGAGTACCATGATCACAACTGAAATCAGGTTTGTCACTCCTTTGTTTGTGTTTTAATTATATAAACTTATAAGGCTAACAGTTGGTATCAAAGCAACTGGTTATATGATTAAGACCTATTAAGTTCGAAGTTTGATTGTATAAAATTTTCATGAACTGCGGTTTTGATCTTACATCCAAATTGTGATTGCACTTGGCAACACCACCCCGCTGAACCTCCATGCACGAAATCTGCATAACGTTTCCTGCATATAATTGCATGTACACAGCAACACCACCGTGTTGGATTAATCAGTGGAATTTGAGGATTATTAATAGGTTGTATAATTATTCAATTTTAATCAAGAATATTTTTCAATAATCTTATGGTTGCAGTCAAGAGAAATTGATTAAGAACTATGCTAATTGATACCCTAATTATTACGGCAAAACAAACTGCCTAATTATAGCACGAATCCTCAATATTGTATGCAGTGTATTGCATACAACCACATAGCTTTTGCTTGCCAATTGGAAATTGGACTACGCTTATTAAATTATGGAACTGAAGCATAGAATTTATATATAATATTCTTATGGAATTGAAGCATGAAATTTAAAATAGGAATTGGAATCCTATGATCATATAGGAACGTAAAGAAGCGTATATGTAAGGCGTGGTATTATATTAAGTATTTTACAGTGGGAACTCTATCATTCTTTTAACTAGTAGCAAGTCGTTAAGTTTCTTTTGCTCCAAATGTTAAAAGTTTTAGATGGGAGTGTTCTATGATGAATAGCTCAAATCCATAGAAATTAGTGTGTTTGGAAAAAGTTGAATTTTTACTGGGTAAGGTAAATATCTCGGACAACGTATTGGAGGTCCTTTGCAACCTACTTAGGGTCAGAGTTCTAACTCTGAACAAAGCAGCAACCAAGTATAACAGGAAATAATCGTTTGTGTTGGAAAATTGCATATGCAGGTAATTTCTAAGACCAATTATATACAAGGTTTACATGTATAAATTTTATCATGACACTTGTATCTTACTAAACAGGCATGCCAAGAAGTATATATAAATGTGCAAATATATCTTGTTTGTTTGTGCCTAATTTGTTAGTAGTGAGCCTATTTGATGGCCTCATCCCCATCAGCTCTAGCCACAACTTCAGCAGGGCTCTTTACTGTCACATGCGAGAACACCTGTGTGAGGTGCATTCATGGTGAACATGCGACAAGGGGACACTAACCACCCCTCAAATGCCTCACGGACAGGTTTTTGGAAATACTTCTTAAACCCCAAATCTTTATTGCCTCTGATTTCCATTTGAATGGGCAAAATAAATTCATATGGGTCATTTTTAAATCAGTTGTATTACATGATAATGTGTAGAAAATATACATAGGGTGAATTAAATCGCTTGGTTGCCGTGGGAAATAATCAATATAGATTAAAATTTTAAGTTTGCAAACATGTAGCAAAATGGACATGTGGCGTGTTTTATTAAGGGGACTGGGTTGTCCTATATTGCTTTAAGCTTGAGATGATCTTATGTAATGGCACAAATGTGTAGATTAGTAATGCAATATACTAGTACTTAAGTATGATTGGGGATTAATTCAAGTAAGGTTTATAATGATATTAACTCCATGAGGAATTTGCATGACTAATCATTTAGTTTTGTTTATAATTTTGTCTATATCTGTCTCAGTAGTCATTTAATTATACATGACTAATTAACTATGAAAAATTGATGCATAATTTGTGGATTGACTGAGAATGACAAAAAGCATCCAGTGACAAGGACAAGAATATTATACAAATGAATGAGGTTTGCAGTAATATTTGACAATTCTAACTTGTACTTTTATCTATTCTTATATGAGAATTATGGTTGGTCATGTGATTATATATATGTTTACAAAGAAGTAGTGAACATATGAAGGCATGAGGTATGTAATCCATTCAAAGTATGTGACTTAATTGATAATCATGAATTTTCAGACATGTATTATTGTTTGTGGTTTTTTCTATGCCTAAAGAATTTAAATAGTGCTTTGATTGGTAAATTTTTATGTGTCATAAGGGGAGAAGAAAAGAAAATTTTCAAGGCTAATGTAGGGCATATATTGGAGATGTTTTCTATGGAAGAAAATAATTTTGGTTGTTCCTTTATTTAATTTGGTATTTACAAAGCTAATGCATGATTTTAATGTTGCGTTCAGTAGTCTAGTACTACATAAAGAAATATATAAAAGGAAAGGAACCCGTTTGACTTAAGAAAACATTTGAGCGATTTAGCTTTATAAATTAAAGGAATGTATTGTTCTTTCCCATTACATAAAGTATTTCTATTTTAAGTAATTGACTCCATAATGATAAGTATTGACATTCTTGCGGTGGAATAAAACTTGTTCTATATGTGATTAATCTCTTTCAAGTATGTTGTTAGGTTTTTTGAGATTAATTTAATGTCAAAGGAAGTCACGAAGGAATTAGTGACATTTGTTGGCAAGACTCGAAGCTCGAATCAGGTTATCATAATTTTGTCACTTACAGGTAATTAATCCATGTGACTTCTTGTATTGTTTCAGGACGGAGTTGATCAATGCCTTTTCAACTAAGCAATCCACAATGGCTTAGTTGACAATGGGACTGTGTTTTTTGAGTTACTTCGGTCAACATTGCATCTTAATTAGAATAAAGGGGATAATCTTTAGGTGTGGATTATTTCTTTTAGTTTAATTAAGATGGCATAGTGTGGATTTTATTTCACAGAAGTTGTGAAAGTTTCATTTGTCCACAGGAGTTGAAGTTTTTCATGAAGGTACTCTTGTGACATAATCTAGTACTAGAAACTAGTTAATTTTCTTGCCCGCATGTGTAAATTAATCTAGTTTCATGAAGTTTATTGGGGAATAAAGTTCCATGTCTTCAATTACAAATATTTCCACTATGAGCCCCATTATAGGTTGTGGCCTTAAGGCATGGAAATCGGTTGCATCATGACGTATTTTTGTGTCTCTTCATGAGACTTGTTGATGCGAAGTACTTGTTGAACCCATGAAGATTAATCAAGGATTGCTAAGGTACACATTGTTTAAGTATAATGCTTGTAAATATTTTCAATTTGAACTGTGATGTCTGTTTAGAGGATGAAATTTGATCACTTGAGATTCCTTTCACATCGAAATTGAAATAACATGAAATTGAATTTGTGAGAGATATTTAGATTCATGATAGATGAACATAATTTTTCTGGCAGATTGCATGTCTTGATTAAAATCGAATGAATGACACGTCTAACGGTTACCAAATGACCTGAATTTTTTTATGTTAAACATATATATGTCTACAATGTGTGTGCAAATTTTCGTAATTTTTTTCTGTGTATTTTAATTATGGTGAATTTACTAGTAACCCATGCTCATATAGACAGTTTTACTGGCAGATTGCGTTGGGTTTTTGAGTTGTCACTTTAGACTACTATTTTGACCCAAAACGCCTCTATATTTTTATTTTATGAAGATTAGTATGTATATTTTGATCTGTATAATTTGGTTGCAATCAAGCTTGTAAATTTATTATGATTAATTCTAAAGTAAATGTAACTCGTTGCTGAAATTCTGTTTGACAACTTTATGTTGGTTGTAATGTCTATTTTATTATGTCTAAAATATAAAGCAATTTTATTTAGTTACATCTTTGAAAGAGTGTTTGCCCAAGTGGGAGAATTAGTGAACAAAAATTGGGCTTCACACTCATTAACTTATTTGTAAGTCTAAACTCTAAAAACTTAGTGGGAGTTGTTCTAAAATTTTGAGCATTAAGTGGACTTGCATGATACTAATATAGCGTTATTCTATCTTCCATGAATTTGCGTTTTGTTTGATAACTCGAATGACAATAATATGTTTAAGTTGCATGAATGGATACTTCATGTAACATCCCACATCGACCAACAGAGAGAGGGTGATGTGCCTTATAAGTACATGCCCACCTCCTATAACACGAGGCCTTTTAGGAACTCACTGGCTTCAGGTTCTATCGAAACTCCAAAGTTAAGCGAGTTCGGGTGAAAGCAATCCCAGGATGGGTGACCCACTAGGAAGTTCTCGTGTGAGTTCCTAGAAACAAAATTGTGAGGGCGTAGCCGGGGCTCCAAGCAGACAATATTGTGCTACGACGGAGCCGGTCTGGAATGTGACAGAATAGTATCAGAGCCACTCTGCCGTGTGGTGCGAGTGTGTCGACAAGGATGTCAAGCCCCTAAGGTGGGTGGATCGTAACATCCCACATTGACCAACGGAGAGGGGGTGATGTGCCTTATATGTACATGCCCACCTCCTACAGCATGAGGCCTTTTGGGAACTCACTGGCTTCAGGTCCCATTGGAACTCCGAAGTTAAGCGAGTTTGGACGAGAGCATTCTCAGGATGGGTGACCCATTAGGAAGTTCTCGTGTGAGTTCCCAAAAACAAAATCGTGAGGGCATGGCCGAGGGTGACATGCCCCGATCCCAATATTCCCGGAAATTTCAGGATAAGCACGTGCTGGCCGACACCCGAAGGTGATGAAAGCCATTTATTAAATGTAAATGCTGAGAACAAGGAATAAATAAGACTTACAAATAGAAAATATAATAAATATGCATTTTAGGAACGTGTTCAGAGCATACAACTAACTATAACACTAAAAGAAATAATATAAAATTGAATGAAACAAACGATGGATTCTACATCGAGAGGACTCGAATATGCCAATACGGAAGTGTCTTGACACCGGGATTGTACGCCTCGATTCTAAGTCCTGAAGGGGGCGCAAAACAAATATGAGTGGACCAATTTGATATATATATATATATATATATATATAAAACAGCTATCAACGTACTAACCCCTAGGTTTTATGAAAACACATATATATCATGTTAAACATAGGTTTTCCGAAACCTAACATGTCGTGCAATGTCTCAAATCATAACTTGTTATATAATAATCACTAGTGAATGTCCAATAACCCCCAGGCCCCATGCCGGCTCCTCATCTCTGATCAGACAGTCAGAGGAAAATACATTACATGCCCCATACTGGCTCCCCGTCCCTGTGCTAATAGCCAGAGGAAACACACTCCAGACCTTATGCCAACACCAAACCATCGCCCGGGACAGACTGGAATTTATCCCTACGTCCCGTAGCGGAATAAGGACTACTAGGTAAGTACAAAACCATTGAACATACATATATTGAAAAGCAACTTCATAGTATAAAGTCATTCATCATCTATACTATAAAGAGGTGTTCTAAACATGTTCTAAATATCATATCGTCATCCATCAGATATTCTATAAGAACAAGGGTTATAGGAAAAATAATAATAATTCAAAATAGCCTTAGTAAGCATGTTATCTCATAAAACATAGTCATCAAATCATGTTTTCCATGTATGCATTTCTACTATCAAAACATGCATTTTTTTAAGGGGTCCACTGATAGTACTTCGCTGCTGAAGAGCCACGCAACTAGTGAAAACTGAAACGCCACAAATAATTGCCCCTAAGCACATAAATGGTACATTTAGTCAAACTCTACTAAAACAACTTATTTTGGGAAAACAGACATCAGAAACGGGTTCAGGACGTCGAAATTAGCCTAAGAGGGGTTCCGCACAAAAACCCAAAAGTCAACGTTGATCGTTGACCAGTCAAAGTCAATGCTGATCGTTGACCTAGTCAACGCTGACCGTTGACCTAGTTAACGCTGATCGTTGACCTAGTCAACGGTTAGACCGGGTCAAAGTCAACTAGTCAAACCATGTCAACTGGGTTTGGGCTTAGGGTTGGATCGGGGTTGGGCCCTAAGAGTTTAGGGTTAATGGGTTTAAAGGGAAATGTGTTTAGGGCTTGGGCTTAGGGCCCCCAACAACACATGGCCCAAAGGCCCTTAGAACTGAAATGGAAAAATGGGTTGGATTCAGGGCTTTCACAGATGATGCCCAAGGCCTTTAAAACAAATAATAAAAATATACTAAAAACAAAATAAAAATAAAATGAGGTTGGGTTGGGCTTGGCAGGAATAGCCAGAAGGCCTTAGACTTAAAAGGATTTGGGTTTGGGGTAATTTGGCTAGGTCTCAGCCCTAATGGGTTTGGGTTTCAAGGCAGACGAGTTGGATTAACTCATTTTCAAGCTAAGCTCTTGGCCGGTTTCTGGGTTGATTTTCCAAGGCTTATAACTTCTTCAATACTCAACGAAATTGGGTGATTCCAAAAGGAAAGTTGTAGTACTCAGCGGGATGAAGATATTAATACCTTGCACACTGGCCAACTCGATGTTGTTTGGCCGAAAATTGCCTTGAAAGGGGCGGTGCTTGCCGGAAAATTTAGTGAAGCTACTCCGAGTTATTTTCTGCGATTTTCACATATACACCACTTAAAACAACCTTCGATCTAATCCTAAAACACAACCCAAGAGTTTCTAGAAGCTTACCAACGTTGGATAAACACGAAACATGTCGGATAAGATGATGAACAGTGACACCGTCACTGTTGGGGTTCTATGAAGGTTTGCTTGAGTTTTCCCGATGTTCCTACATCCAGTGGTGTTGGTTTGGGGTTGTTGCTTATGTGAGTGACAAGCTTGAGAAAAAGGGATAGATCACAAAGGGAAAGAGAGGTCCGAAAGTCACATGAGAGAAAGAAAGAGAGAAGAAGAAGGGGGAGAGAAAGATGAGGTTACGGGAAGAGAAGAGAAGAAAGATAGAGAGTTATAGAAATCAGAAAAAGGGAAAGGAACCAGGGGACAAGTCAAGGGTGGGCCTCCTTAGGCACACCATTTAAGACCCAAAAACCAATTTTAAAAGGAAAATATCCCCAAACTTAGTGAAAATACAAAAATACCATTTTTGTTCGGTAAATCCCGAGACGAGTTGTTACACGGGGCACAAAGCAGACAATATCGTGCTACGGCGAAGTCGAGACTGGGATGTGTCACTTCATATATGTGTACATTTTTGCAATCTTCTAAATTTCTCGACTGATTATTTGTTAATCTTATAAAGAATTTTAGGGCTCATAAGGACTTAGCATAAATGTGGAATTATTAATACATATAAGATGGTTGTTGGAAGCATGTTTTTGTGTAACAGTGGTGAATGTTTTCGTGCTTAGTTGTTTGAGGTAATATGCATTCATTGACTGAGTAAGGCTATACCCAAAGGCATATTTTCAAAAAATATGATTTAAGTATTGATTTGCAAATTAAGCAACGATGTTGCAGATCAGTGGGAACTTGAGGTTTGTGTTGGTAATGCCTTACATTTGCAGATGACCTATAAGGTATGTATAGAATCCATGTATTCATTTTAATCTCCAATTGGATTCATTAAGTCACATTTTTCGTGTGCTAGTCAATTATTGGATGAAATATATTTCGAATATCAAGTTGTTATCAAATTGCATATTAAATGGCATGGCATGGCATGGTTTGTGCACTGCCTTAGTTGTGAGGATTTCCATCTGCCCACAGGTGTTGGAAATCACCATGAAAGTAACTAGTATGGTGCATAGATCAATGTCAAAAACATGTTAATTCATCTTGCTCACAAGTGTTGAATTAATTTGTTTTAGGAAGTTTTGGGATATTTTACTTGGACATGTGCCTATTTGGTATTTTCAGTTGTGTCTGTTGGCTACGAACATTGTTTGTCTTGTTATTGGTCTAATGAAAGTGATGCATGATTGTTTTGGAGATGTATTCACACCTGCAGGTTATGTTGGTTTCATTAGATGAAGGATAACTACGTTGACAGATTTAAGGCTTTGAAGAAACATAAGCTAGACCTGAGATGATATAAAGTAAGACATTTTGGTTTTTGGTTTTTGGTTTAAAAGTTTCATCTCTTGATCATAATTTGTGTTTCATGTGAATGAGGATCTTAGCATGTGTGATTATGAAGGTTCTGGGTTGTGTCAACCTTACAACCTTGTTAGTTTCGTGTTAAGAAATGCATTTGACAAAAACTGCGTTAAGGATGAGATGTAATCACTGTTACATGGCCACTAAAGCGACATTAATCTCCAATCTCAAGTATAAACGTGAATATATCATTTTGTACACCAAGTGGGAGAATGTTGGATTTATCCAATATAAATCAACTTTTAAGTGGTCTACTACATGTAATATAAATGTAATATTGGAGAATAATGTTGATTGTGATATCTCTTAAAGATATCAATCCTATATAAGATGTCTTATATTGGAAATAGGATTGATGGAATCCTTAATTGAATATGATTATGATACTTGACTTGGAGGCTAAGAAAGTAAGTTTAGGTTTCCTTTATAGATGGAAACCTGAACTTTTAGTTTATATAAACATCGGTCCCTATAAGCCCTAGAACACACAACATAATGCTTCCTATAGAGTAGTTGTATTCAGCTAAGTGTTTGTAGAAGATCCTGGGGTTGTCATGCCCTTCACCTTCCCTGCTCGAGTACCATGATTATAACTAGAATTAGGTTTCTCACTTCTTTATTTGTGTTTTAATTGTATAACCTTATAAGGCTAACAACAGTTGGATATGTGTGGGCCTTCCTGATGTTGTAATGTGGACATGGTTTGGACGTCGACAATTAATCTGGTATGTACGGACAAAGGGAGGATGTCTTCTTTCTATTTGTGAATTTTACTTTTGTTTCAAAATCTCAGTAATCGCTTACGCTATTTTAGATGAGTATCAATTTTCTTGACAATTGTAACTCTTTTTTGTTTTTCTTTTCTCAACAATATATATATATATATATATATATATATATATCATAAACTACTATAATTTACGAGTTAGGGTATTTGTTCACGGATAAGCATACATTGTTGATCAATTGACGTAACTCATATTTGCACTCTTGTTCTTTTTCCGTATGACATCAACATCGCGTCAGGGGCAATAAGTTGCAAATATCTGAAATGAGTTAGGATTAGGCTAAGCCGAAACTAAGCCCAACACATTCCATAAAATTAGGCCCAATTGATAGTTCCATAAAGGCAAGTTGTCAAAGCTTGGAAGTAGTTTTGTGACCAATTTTTGGGCCGCATTCATCTTAGACTCTTCACATGGTCCATGAACAGCTATACGACGTCGCACCAATCTCAATGCTTTAAATTCTAATATCCTAAATTCTCAGGCTTTACCATCTCCATCTCAACTTCTCAACTCCCGGAGACTGGAGTTGGACCTCAGCAGCAACTCCATCTCAGCTGAATCAAACGCCTTCCCTATCGCCCTGTGCCCCAACCCCGACCGTCTGGAACCTCAGACGATGAGCAGAATACATGTTATGGATGGGGTGGTCATGGATGCTGAGTTCCAGCAAGAGGTTCAGATTGGTGAACAAGACTGAGTGCAAATGCTGTACCCTCCACAATTACTGAGAGAAACATAATAATTCAAACACCATCCATGCATTAGCAAATAGCAAATCACGAAACAATCAAGAATCGAAGTAATTTCAATTTCAAATAAATAAACGTGACGCGCTAGTAATGTTGTTAAAGAAGATCCTTAAATTGGAACAGATTCTATATTTTTCGGATCCCACTGCATACCACAATGCATGTCATATATTTGAAAGGAAGTGAAAGCACTGTCTGGGACATGGGATAAGATTAGGGGTGATCACTAAATCAGGGCATCCCTCCAAATCTAACTTCAGATTCTGCGAGGATATGGAATGAAAAGAAAGTACGCATTAGTTATCTTCATCGATAGATGACGTCCCTCAATCGTCCAAGCTGTATTTAAATACTCTTAGCTTCCAGCTGCAGCTGTTACGGCAACTTGTTTCGAGTCTTCTGCCCTTTCATGCTCCTTATTGTGCATCTGAAATATTCCAACATTTTTACATTCCAATACAATATGAGAAGTTTGCTGAGAAAATTAAGGAAGACCAATACACATTCATGGAAATGCATCTCACCTTGTTGTTGATCAAGTTGTGAAGAGCAATAACGCTTCGGATGAGGGAAGAAAGATATATGACCAACATCATATCATTTGTTTTCACTGCACATGACAACAACAACATGAATCAACACTATTAACAAAATAGGCACTAACGCAGGAACCATAAATCTAAACAATAAAGCAGTCTAAACGATAAACATGGTAGGTTTTTTTTTTTTTTACCTGAAAAAGCCTTGATGAGATCAGAAACATTAAGATTTGGAAGTAGATTGAACACATCCTACAAGGATTTGGGATAGAAAAATAAGAAAAATGTACGAGTGTGAGGGTGAAAATATCAACAGTAGGCAAAAGAATTACAATATTTCATTGTTGTGAAATAAAAGTTAAGAGACAAATCAAACTAGCACTACATTAAGATTCTAGCCTACACTACATGTAGGTTAAGCCAAAACCGAACCTGTAGGTGGTACAAAATCTCATGGTTTAATGGGAGCTTGCCATCAATAACAAGGTCCAGATAACCCCGAATCTCCTTAAGTCTTGCTTCCAATCCCTTCAAGGCTGTGAGTTTCCCTGTAACCTGTACAAGACTTGGAAACTAAGTTTCTTGTATCGCCTCTTATATGCATTAAGAAAATCTAATAAAATTGACTTCATACATACATACATACATACATACATACATACATACATACATACTGTGTGAGCGTAAATAAAACGAGGAAGCTAATGAAAATAAAATCACCAAAACCAAACCTCTGTTGCAAGAGTGCTGATGGTTGTATCTTTCACATCTCTAAGCAAGTGTTCCACTCCTGTTAAGGGGTAATATGGTCAATAAAAACCATAAGTAGAAACAAAATGACCACCAACGCACAAAGGAAAGGAATAAATCAATATGTGCATGCAATAACTTAGAAGTCCTACTTATTCAATGTTACAAGAAAGGGTAGTTCAGTTTCCATGGGCTTACCAATTTCCTCAACTTCATGGGCAGAAATTTCAGAAGGCACATGAACGAAAACCTTCTGGCTTTTCTGGGTAGCATTCTGTAATCGTATCAAAATGTTAATTCAAATTTATAGCATTAAAACCAGGTTTCAAGTCAAAATAGCTCCAACCATAACACTTGTTTTGGAAGAACTTAGTATATGACCAGACCAATACAAAAGGCAAGGCATATCCGAAAAAATTATGATTCTACCTCTTTAACCTCTTCAACGGCACAGTAAGCTTTTGTTGGTATTCCCAGCTCCTTAGGTTGGACATCAATTATGACCAAGACAGGATTTGGAGCATAACTGCAAAATCAAAAGGGAAATTGTGATATAATGGAGAAGAAAAGAAACAGGAATTCATACGTCTCAAGGATAATGAATAGAAACACGAATTCATGTATCTGCTGATGGGTGCAAAATGCTTAAGCATGTTTCACCGTAATAGAGACAAAACAATTAAAAAAAAAAAAACAAAATATTTCCATCATTTCATAAGAATACCACTTACAGGTATACGGCTTCCTCATAACCAACCATCAATATTTTATAGAAAACCGATGGAGAACCTCAAGGTTTCCAAAATCTCAGACATCTTGATTAAATTTACCAATATTCAAGTTACACAAAAAAAATGGTATCACAGTATAACAAAATGAAGACAAGAGTTAAGAAATAAGGGTTGAAGAACACATTTGCTTCTTCTAGTCAGTTGAGAATTAGTTTCTCTAATATCAATTTGAACGATATGAACCTTACACCTTTAATTATCTCCATGTTGTCCTTCCACTTAAACTTTGTTGACCAGACTGCTTATAAGAAGCATTCATGATATCCATATTCTAATGGAATCTCAACACCAAGTAGATGTTTTTCACAGGGTTTACGCAGGCTTACTCATTAAATAAACCGTGAATGTCTAAGTCATTTTCTCGCAATTTTGGACCTGTGCTGTACCATCCCACAACGTGCTCCTTCGCTGGAAAAAAAATTATTTGTCAATTTTTGCATCATAACAGATAATGTGAAAATCTAGGGAAAGAGACATAGTATATACTCATACCATTTATTCTCTTTGCCATGGAATACATGGCTTCATGGTAGTTGTGATCAAGAAACCAGATACTGGGATCCTTGTCATCTTCTTCAAAGGGAACTGTGAATAAAGATCAATACTAATATGAGTCAAAAGTAACGCACTTGATCTAGAAACATAGAAGGTTCTACAGGCAACAAGATGAAAACGCAAAATAAGAAAAAAATTTAAGTCTAACAAAAACACAAAAACTAAACCAGTAAGTTAAATTTAAGACCGCAATCATGAAATTCGAGACTGATACTGCATCAAATTCTTTTGAAAAACCCATAAACAATAAAATCAACATAGTACAAGAAAGTAAGTGCTACAGGCTATAGACTGCATGTGCTACAGACTATCAACTAAAGAACCGAAAATGCAATGGGAAATTAACAAGAAAGTGCATTGATCAGCAAATATATAGCAAGTATGCTGATAAACAAAAACATAGGAACTGCACTGCCGCGTACATAAATCAATTCAAATTGTGTAGGTCTATGCATTTGGAAAGCAAATTAAAGCAGAAATTTCGCAACTTCACACTACAACAACCTCAGCAGCTCTCGAATTAAACTTCGAAATGCCTTATCAAAAGGCATGTCTGGAATGCGACAACCCCTCATAACTAATTTAACTTTCTATATCTCAATTCTGAAATGCAGCCTAAACCAACTGAAATTCATTCAGCAGCACGCAAATGTAACCTAAATTTGCTTAACCACTTCCACGTTCAAGCTCATAGCAGCAGAAACACACTTATTCTTTTGAATAATTTAACAACAATACACCTTTTCACAATGCCATAGAGCCTAAACACAGATTTTCTCACTGACCAAACAAAAATTTACCACAGTTTGGAACATAATTCAGAACAAAAAACTTCCTTAATCAGATAAAATATTCGAATATTCACCCAAAAAAATTTAAATTAATTCAAAATAAATAAAAGCAAACGAGATTCAAACATAGCCGAGAAGCAGAGGGACTAAGCGAGCTTGTTATAAACGAACCGGCGTAGCTGTTGGTGACGTCGACGGTGCCCTTGTACGACGAGCCGAGCAGAACTCCGACGACGCGCTTGCGAGTGTCTTTGGCGACCCTGTTGTAGTTGTCGACGATGCTGAGCAGAACCAGCGGGTGAACTATCACCTTCTCGATCAGCCTCGCGGAGATTTGCTGCGTTTTGACCACATCCATTGCTGGACTTCTTCTGCTTTCTCTGAATTTTCCTGCTTTTTCTGCACTAATATTGAGTTAGCTTCTTCTGCAGGAAACCTCTGTCTTTCTCCCTAATTTATTTGGAAAAAGCTCTTTGCTTGCTCAGCTCTTCTTTCTTCTCTTTCCTTTCGGTTCTCTCACCGGACCTAATAATTTTGGCTCATTTGGATGCGTTTTAAAATGATTAAAAGTGTTTTTTAAAAAAAAAAATTTAGGTTTCAAAAGCATTAGTTATATGTTTCTTCTTCCAATAAGCACTTTAAATGTTTTTTTTAGAATTTACTTGCATTTTTACTAATAATTGGTTCTAAAAATATTTTTACCAAAAACGCTTTCAAGCATTACAAATGCACATACAAACGAGGTCTTTGAATTTGAAATAATTTTATTTGTTTTTGGAGCTTGAGTTGGGCACCAAAGCCATGTTATGAAGATTGAGCCCAAGATTTATGGGTTTTATTATGGGCCAATTACATTTGTTTTTGGGCCTTTTGTAAATTGCTTTTCCTTCTTTTATTTTTTTGGGCTAAGTGATCTAGAATTAAAATCTTAGTATAAACTAAATTTTGACAATACAACGATGAGATATCAACGACATGCTAAAAATCAATTATTTCATCAACCATCGGCTCAAGTTAGATCTTTTCAGCCAAAAACCTTAATTTTTTAAGACGTTATTGTCATGGCCCATGACACTCGTCAAAGTACTCATACATGCTCCTATCACTATCACCCAATGGTAAGGTGAAATTCTTGTGTCCCTGACAATCAGGCTAGGTAAATTGTCCAACTCATTTACAAAGGAATGAAACTTTTGCAATAAAATTTGTACCTGCATGAGGATAGATTCTTGCATCCGGCCGGGCATATGGGGCATAAGGCACATAGAAAGACTATTTGGGTGGGCAAAGGTGAGAAGAATAAACAAGGGGACCCTACGTTTATGAGTATGGCTGTATGGCCTTATTGGTTCGGTCGGCCATATCCATATATATTCCTCTTGCATAAGGTCAAGTGGTACCTAAATATTTAGGGACCGGCTTCTTTGTAAGTATGTCGAACCACCTAGTTTAATTGTCAGACGCAAAGTTCTTCAATGTTATGGATACATAAACATAAGAAGTAAACAAGTTGTAGACACTTCCATACCAACTAACTTCTAGTCTAGTAACACTCCTCTTTTCAATACTAAAATAGGTTTTAAGCTCGAATTTCAATCTCCTCCCGTTAATTCAAACTACGAAGAGAGTAATTCAAACTCGAGTGCATACGAAAGAACACAATCGATTGAACAATGTAGATACGCTCACATCTGCAATGAAAGAGCAGTTTTAGAATATCCAAATGATATTTAAGAATAGTATAAAATGTGATGGATAAGACCAAGGTAAGTGGTTGAGAATTGAGTATTACTTTACTTAGTAAGGATAAATGAGGGCTGTGGGGAAGTGGGGAAGCTCTAAGATTAGTACATGAAATTCAAAGCTGGGAAGCAGACCCAAGGTAAGTAATAGGTATATGTCATATGACCAAGGCCAAGGTTAAGTATTTTATTCACAATTATGCAGCCCAAGGAGACATTTCTCATGTGGAGCAGGAGAAAATTCCAATTTCCAAGCCATTCATACAAACAAGAAATCCGACAGAGTAAATCACAGAGAAATTAATAACAACAAGAAAGTGCACATGCAGAGAAGAATGTCCAAGAATTTCCAATATCTTAATTCAACAACTCAAATTAGCGTCAATACTACGTAAACTATTCAACAACTATCTCTCCCTCCATACCTTTCTGTTCACCCTTTCATGCCAGCTGCTAAACCCCAAATTCTACAAATGGCAACCATGACTACTAGCTAGCTAGGAGCTTCTTTTTTCCGTTCTTTTTCTCATAAATTTGAAGCATGTAATTCAAAGGAAACTTAAACGCAGATCCAAAGGTGGAAGGTCCATTTCTGTCCCAACAGTGTAGGTAAAAGCTGACGCCTCCTTGCAATATTCGTTTGCGTGAAATCTCAGCTTCTCTCCTTCAGATTCGTTGAAAGAGTTTATAGGGAAAAGTTGAAGGGTCTCAATCACTCTCGCCGGCTCCGAAACCTGATTTATTTCTGCAAGGAACGGAAAATAAAACCGTGAAAAAAGAATACAAGCACCATATCAGCAAAGAAATTAAATTCAGGTGCATAGTGCATACTAGAAAACCCCTAAACCGAAGTACTTCAAGAAAGAGAAATTTTAACAGCTATGATTAACGCACGTTTTGGAGACGACATGTTCTCCTGATCTCGACGAATGATATCCTTGTCATCAATAGAAACTTTACGCCGCTTTTGTCTTTCTCTGGCTTTGTGATTCTGAAACCAGTAAAAGACGTTCTTGCTCTCGATCTTGCCATAAAAGCTTAGCTGAGAGGAGATTTTCTGAATCTGATCAGTACTCGGCGTTCGGAGTCCAGACCTGAACAGGTCAGTCAGAACTTTAACCTGTTCTGCAGTTGGATTCCAACGCCCGCACTTGGTTCCACTATTACCATTACCACCATCGCGAAAACTCGATGCTTTGATGCAAAATCCTGACATGCCCTCGTCCATATTTCAGCTTCAAATGGCTAGAAACAAAACCAGTCTGTGCTTCTGCTTCAGGAACTTCCTTTTTCTGAGCTTCTGAACTCAAAACAGTGTGAACCCGTGTGCATATATAATACCCTAAAGTAGACAGTACTTTGGTTTTGTTTTTTTATTATAATTTGTTTGTGTTAGATCTTTGTTTATACATTAGTCTGCGTTGTTTTTAGAGAATTTGAGATTGAATAATTATGCGGATTTGTTCGGTTTTAATTATCTTTGCCCAGTTTTCTGTGTTGAGAAAAAGAGAGGGAAATGCGCGAAAGCTGCCAATGTTCAACATTTGTCGGCGAGCAGACATGATGAAAGTTTTCCCTAAACTATATTTTTTGGTTTTTACTTACGTTGAGTTCATATGCATTATATATTTCCACATATTTTTTTTTTTTTAGCTTTTCAAACACTGTGTTTTTATTTATAGTCGTCGAATTGGATAAGTGAAATAGAATTAACCGTCCATAATTAAGTATGAGTGTAAAAGGTTAAAAAGATGTGTAAAAATTACTTCCCTATGAATTTTAGGGTTCTTTGTGCTTTTCAGTTTTAGATGAGCAAAACCCTTCTAACCATGTTTAGATTAAAAAAAAAACACTACTTCATAGAAGAACACTTATTATATATGTGGTTTTTTGTACTTCAAGGGATTTCTAGAAAATCCTTTGCATTTTTGTTTTAAAAAAAAAAATTAGAGTAGTACTTTATTAAAATGCATTTCCAAACAATTCATAATTAGTATAGTAAGTCCAAGATAACCAGACATGTGAGTAAGGCCAAGCATCATTTTTAATTAGTTGGTGTCTGCTAAAGATCATGTAGAAGAGTGCAATCTCGTGGATTATCTTAATTGGGGTATTAGCAGAAAAACGATCGATGCAAGTGAAGGTCAAAATTACACATTGTCTGATTTGCATTGGACGGTTGTGATCGCAACAGACTGACAAGGATACTGAGTTAGGTTGACCCTAAAGACTGATTACAGCTCAGTCAAATAGAGTGGGGATAATTGATATATAAACCTCCTTTTAATTAAGGATGTGTGGGAACATAAACAAAGCAACAATAAAGCCACCAAAAATTGAAATTTAGGAGGGACGGACAACGCATGACCAGCCAAAACGGGAAAAGAGAAGAGGAGACATATTGGATTTTCTTATGTCATGTGCCTCCTGTCGTAAGCAACTACATCCCCCTTTTTCCTGTCACTTGGTTTGCTTCATCTTTTATCATTTGATTGTATGTTACCCAATTCTGGGAGTGATCAAAAGTGTAGGTGAAGTTTTGTATTTTAGGGTTTGTCCCTACACAGGGATATGTTGGATGAGAAGGTTTGAACGTTAATGGTCATATGCATGATACATACGCCATTAGATTTGCATGCGATTTACTTTTTTGAAAAATGGAACTGATCTATACGTTACACATGCTATACTTTTTTGCGAATGAACATAAGTTTAATTAATAAATGAGTGCACGACAAAGTGCAGATAAAAAAGTAAAAAATAAAAATAAAAATAAAAAACACTAGCTAGAGTAGCTAGAGGAGGGTTTTGGAAAATAGCTATGGGGTTTAGTCGATGAATGCAAATCTTTAATTAACATGAACTAGAAGTGTATGTGGTGAATGTTCATTGGAAGAGAAATGAAGTTCTGATATGGTAGCTAAATTGGGGATTGATTGTGATGCATATATTTAAGTTCTAGTGGAGCCTCTAATATACTTTCTGTATGTATACAGTCTACTAATTTTATCAGATTTCGTACTTTTTTCTTTAGAAGGAGATTCGAACTTGAGATCTATTCTAATGCGTAAAAGAAAAATAAAACTAATCAGGAAGAACGATAAGTTTTGTAATATTTAACCTTATTGATTACTTCAAAACGAGGATAATGGTTTCATGATCCATTTAATTCAGACGTTTGTGACAAAATCCCAAGAAAAGTCTTCGAGCATGGATGGTTTGATTTGATCTCTCAAGATTTTGAATAAGATATAATATGTTTTGGTAATTGCTAGTCAAGATCGAAGAGTAGTGTGGCCAAGTGTGTTGCCCACTTTCAACAATTCCCGATGGTGTTCGCATTCACGAGTAAAATATTTGTTTGTTTGCACTTGGCACAATAGTTTGCTGACTGCTGTCTGTGAATGTCGTCTTCTATCTAACCCCTAGGACTCTTAATAATTAGTACTAAACTAAGAAATAATCTTGTTAATTAGTGAACAGGCTATGCATGTCAGGATACTAAATTTGGAGAGATCATGGATTTAATTAATTTGTTTAATCGTGGTAATACAGCACTAGGATTTTTGCTGGGTTGGCATAAGCACTAGGGTTTGCATTTTCCTGGGTAAGTGCCAACCCACGATCATCGTCATCTTGAACATGTCTCCTTTGGAAGCAACTTTTGCCCCTCTTTCTGCTTATGCAGATGAATAATATTTGTTAGAACTGAGCTCGTAAACTAATGGATAGAGAAGTTCAAATCT
This sequence comes from Pyrus x bretschneideri, assembly GCF_019419815.1. Taxonomy (NCBI): domain Eukaryota; kingdom Viridiplantae; phylum Streptophyta; class Magnoliopsida; order Rosales; family Rosaceae; genus Pyrus; species Pyrus x bretschneideri. The sequence continues at coordinate 2,691,186 of NW_025999635.1, forward strand.
CTTTTAAACATAGACTTCCATTCTTCTAAATATTGGCTCTTTGATAGTTTCTTAAATTTCCGATGTCAAACAATACTCTACATTTTGCATAAAATATAACATAGGCTTGGTTTTAACTATGACACATGTACTCTTCATAAAACCTGACTTTACTATATGAACTCTGTTTTGTTTCACTTTACCCAATGTACTTATACTTTGAGTCTCACTTTACCTTATTCCGTTAACTTCGTCACATAAACCGTTAACTTGCTGACTTGCAGTGTCTTTAATGTGATCTTGGTTAAAAGAAAATTATAAAATAGATTAAAATGTGACAAGTTAACGGTTTATATGACGGAGTTTAACAAAATAAGGTAAAGTGAGGCACAGTATAAATACATGGAGTGATAGAGTAAAAGGAGTAAAGTGAGATTTTTTTTTATCATAGCTAAAAATAAGCCCCAAGTATATTCACTCACGTGAGGCATTTTTGTATCTAACATGTAGACAATTTTTAACAAATGAAATGACGTGTGACTTAAATGCGAATATCTAACCCAAAATCATATAGCAAGTTAGCAATGGGTGGAAGGGCTTAAAACATTTTAAGCTCATATATTTTCTTTGATCTTTGTATGTGACATTCTCTCAACAAAATTAGGGTTTACGAACTTTATTATCTTAAGGAACGCATGCTTCTCGATCAAAGCATTTTACTACCTACATTTGACTGAAAATCCCAACTTCCAAATTAGAACCAAAACATTTGAAACCAAGCCAGTACTATTAAACATAAAGAGAGTAAGTTGGAAGAGTGAGATTGGTAAAAGTGCCACGCTGTCCTGTATGTGTGTCTTTTGTAATTGTCTATCTATCTTAATCTAATCCAATAGATAATTAGAGCAATGATCTCTGAATTTTATCTCAATCAGAACTTTGATCTCTGAACTAAAAATTTGTGAGCATGGGTCTCTGAACTTGCTAAGATATGGAATAAAGGGTTTAAAGGGACAAAAAATGGATGGAAGTTCTAAAGAAGCTGGCCAAAATCATCTTTGCTCCACATTAAAACAAGTGCAGAAACCAATACTCACGGATTTTTTATTCAAGAACCAAAGATCCAATTGAGCTAAAATTCAAAAACCATCTCTATCTAATATAACTACAAAGCTATAAACCCTAAGTATAAACCTTTTGTTATAATATTTGTGGAAAAGAGTCGGGTAAAGATTTGCGTTATGGTGAATGTGTAAAACGTGAGATTCAAGAAGTCATAAGCTAGAATTAGGGCACGCGTGAAATCCAGGCCGCCCCATAAACATCTTGCCTTGTTTTCTACTTTCCTGTCTTCCATTGCTGCTGCTGCTGCAGTGGAAGCTTCACCGCCATCATCAAGACAAAAAGGCCAAAAGCCACCCCCACTCAGATCAAACATTCCTTATTTTATAATTAAGAGAAGAGAATATGAATTTGGGGGAAAAAGATCCAATCATATGTACTGGTTGTTTGCTGCCTGGCATCTAATTAGTGGCCAAACTCATTAGATTATTAGGTGTCCTGTTAACCCAGACCCGCTAAATTAATTTTGGTTTTATTAATTATGATCCGTGTTAACCCACTAACTTAATTTTGGTTGTTATTAATTATTGTTCATGCGTATGCACAATTGGTGAATTGCTCTGGCGCTCTCTTCAATCCATTGTGTCACGAGTTCAAATTCAGAGTGTAAATAACTATCGAATGTATTCAAAAGGAAAAAATTTCATGTACATGCACTTAATGTGATTTCTGATAATAACGTGTGATATTCTACCCGCTTCATATTCAAATTAACAGATTCATTAGGCGACTCATTGTGTACAAAGCGGATATTTATGGACAAGGGAAGTACAACGTAGGACTCTCAATCTTATCAGAAATAAATGCTCTTAACTAGTGAGGCACATACCCAACCAACAAATGCAACAGGGCGGGGACGGGGGCTAAGCCATCTGCATAGGAGAGTTGTGTAAAGGTAGGTTAGGACATTTTTGTAAGTTGGAGTGGGCTAGAGGCTAGGTCCGTTCTTGTACCAAGTTGACTTACCTGCTCCTTCCTCGTTGGGAAACTATTACGGAAGGCTGTAAATTACCAACGAGAAGAGTAGCGTTTACAGGGCTGGGCATACCGGCATACTATAAAACGAAGACAAACCATGCCCCAAGTCAGCAATGGCTTCGTCAAGAAAGGTCACCTCTCGAAAAACATTGCGAAAAACAAAATGATCTCAAGTCTCCTGGATTTACCAGCAAAGGAGAAGAAATTTACAGAGTGTTGAATATTAGACATTAGCCCGTCAAGAAAGTAGGGGCGTAGGGATGAAAAACCAAGTCAAGCAGGAGTATCAAGTCAGTTTTGAGAATTAGGGAACAACCTATTCTGAATTTGGTAAAATAAACTACAAAGTCGAAGCTTCAAACAACGGTACAGAAACAGGATACGAACCATAAAATTAGCTCCAAAATTGATCATGTTTCTAGCCAACCATTAAAGCAGTATTGAAAAGATTGAACAATCCTACCTATACTTTCAATGGAAATAAAAATATTACACCCTTCTCTGCAAACAAGGACCCCGTTCTCACAGTTGGTCATATATCCTTTGACAGATTACTTTCAAAAGTAGAATCTCATGACATAGGTACTGTAAGCGAAGGCATTACAGAACCTGAGCAGCCGTGTTCAATTTTTCGGCTAAGGTGAGCTGTGTCCTTGTGATGCTTGACAAGTACAGTAAGAGCAAGTTGTCCTGTAAGCAACAAACAAAAGGACAAGTTTAATGTCAAAGAACGCTCGCCAAACTTATAACCCTAGTATTGAAGAACTATTTTGCATCATTACCCTACAACTGACAACAGGAAGCTGTGAACGACATTGATAATAGATAACTAAAGTAACTGAATTTTTTTGAACTGTATCTTTCATGATACAACAAAATGAACCAAAATATATCGCACCTGCAGGCTGTCATTGATAAGCTTATCAAAAGCTGATGGAGACAGTTTTGGAAGAGATGCGATCGTATCGAAAAGAAATCTCCCTATAGTGTTATCTTGTTCAACACGGCCTTCCTGAAAACATGATACCTCATTAGAATTAAGTAAAATAAATGGAAAGACCAACTTAAGAAGGTTAAGTATCGTTACTAACCACAACATTGTCAACATATTTGTAAACATCATCAATTAAAGCTAGAAGCCGCTCCATTGAGGCTTCCATTCCTTCAAGATCAGTTGGGAGTTTGTCAACCATTGGGGTCTTTAAAATATCATCTGTCATCGTGGAAAAGCATATGATTTTGAATCAGATCTGCATCGTGCTTAAAAGCTCAAACAATCATATCCAAAATTAGCAGGAAGCAATGAGTTCAACCAATTGATGTGAAAAGCACATATAGCACATATAACTAGTTCCTTCAACCGATTGTAACTCTCAGAATTACTAGTTCCTTCGAGTTTCCTCCAAAACTTAGCGTAAAAGTCACTTCTGTTTCCATCAAGTCAGAAAACTATACAGGGAAGATCAAGTGAATGTGTTGGGTGTGCGAACACCAATATGACCACATGATGCTACAAACAGTAAAAGTTTAGAGGGATAAACTTACATCCAACTCGCTCAGCTTCAACCATGCGAAGATCAAGAGGAATTTCTTGAAACTGCGCAGCAAGTTGCCGATCTCCAAGAGACAAATTCACCGAAACATAAGCTTTTATGGTACCCGCTCCATTAACAAATCCAGTATCAACAGTCAAATGAACCGGGTTGGGAGCTTCTCTAGAATAGAATTCATGAAACAATGCACTACCACCAGTAACTCCAAGACCAGTTGAATACCTACAAGTAATGATCAAGGCACAACAATAAGCATTCCAATCAACTTGAAAACTTACAAATCTCTATTACATATGTTTAAAATAAACTAGCATGAACTTTTAGAAATTTGCGAAACTATCATTGGGGAGCATTGAGCTCGCGCTCTCACGTGTACCATGACAAACGAGGATGTTCCCTATTCCATTTATGAATTCGCATTTTTGGCTCTAGTTACAGGTTCCGCACCGAATTAAAACATAATTTACACAGAAGAAGCAACATTTCACCGGAATGAATATCATTATGAAACACGAAACTATTCGAATTCGTCAATTAAAAATGCCTGAAAAGTTGCACGATAATAACTAAGAAATCTAAAGTAGAAAAGATAGTGACATTTACCATCCAACAATGACTTCCTTGGGATTCACCTTCTGGTGGGATATCAACATATTGTGATGGTACTCAATATCTAAAGCAACCTGGAAATTACACACCGAAACAAAACGTCACTAAAATTCTAACACAGGATCACAATTTCATGGTGTTTAAGAAATTAACCACAATTTTCTCATCAACCAAACAGGGGGAAAACCCAAATCACTAAATAATAATAAAATTAAAGAAACAAATGAGGAAGAAGAACCTGCTCGGCGCTCACATGAGGAACAGCGTAGGAGTTTCTGATGTCGACAGTTCCGTCAGGCAGGACGGAGCCGAGGAGCGTGCCGATGACGCGCTCCGACTGGTCGGGACGCCTGACGTAGCAATCGCAGATGTTAAAGATGACGAGAGGATGAACCTTCGCCGACAAGCTCGACGACGGAGACGTCGAGAACTGCAACACGGTGTGCTCGATCGCCGCCATTCTCTCTCACCGCCGATGGATCTGGATTTTGTTTAGGGCTATAAGAGAGTGCAAGCGAGAAAGAGCGCGGAGGATGGAGCGAGCACTAGGGTTTTGGGGGATAGTGAGAGAAGAGAGTATTGGATTTCACTTGTTTTTATTTTATTTTAGGCCTTTCATCATTAAGATGCCCAATTGTCTAATGGGCCTATCTTGGCCCAAATAGGCTTCAAGAATAAGAGTTGGCAAAATCAGAGTCGGATTATCTTCCCTCCAAATTCCCTCCTCCCCCCTCCTCTCTTATTTTCCTATTTTTCTTTCTCTTTCTACAAAGAAGTCAACACAAAATTTTGACGTGCCTTAATTGTGGCCATTCAAATATGAGGAAACCAGAGAGAAGGAGAATTTGGAGAAGAAAAAATTCTACTCCGGCAAAATCTAGGACAAGGGACTTGAAGCCATTTCAATCTTTAAATAAACTTCCTTAAAAATAACATATTATTGGATTAAATATGATTGCAAACTTCATTTAAGGTATGTTAGAGGGAAACAGTGGAGCTAACTTTCACATTTTGGCCAATTGATGGTAGAGATGCACTATTTATGAAGAAAACTAATCACTTCTCAATCTTGGTCATGAACGAATAAAACTTAGCATATTGGGAGACTAAAAAGAGACATGTTTTATTTCCGAACAGATAATCTATTTCTTTCAACTCTGATATATTTTGAAAGTTAATGTTTATTTCTTACCTCAACATACCTCGAAAATAGCAAATTATTAAATTCAATCATAGGCATCAAACCTAGTATCTTCTAAAAGCAAGTTCACCCATCATTGAGCCACTTAGTACTATAGTTTAATGGTATTTCTCTTCACATGTAAATGAGAGATTTTAAGTTTGATTCTCGCCGAATATGAATTTGAACCACATTATTGCTAACTCATTGTAAGTTTTAATCCACTATTCTACTCCTTTAATGTAGATAATACCTTTTGTTAAAAAAAAATTAAAATTTTTTTAAAAAGTCCACCCATCCTTGGATGGCAAGGGTAAGGTCGTAAAAAACAAAGGAAAAGGATCCGGATCAGGACCGTCCATCGAACATTGTGCGGGTTATAAATTATTTTAAAATTTAAAATTAAATGTAAATAATACTTAACGAAAACTGATCGTATATACGATGAACGATCGCGATCACGGAATTCCTATAATCCCCATAAAAAGAATCAAGTGAGGATCATTTTCCAAAAACAAGGGTCCAAAATGAAGAAGGTAATCATCTCCACCAAGCCTGTCGGACTGCCCAGCCAACAAATGCTAATTATTGCAGGAGGGATAGTGAAGTCGGATGTAGCGCACGGAGCAAACATTACGCGCATGCTAGTGCTATATTCGGCGGAGCAGGCTGTCATGTCTTGATAGGTACAAGGAGGGCCACGACATGATTTGATCAAGTATGAATGCTACCATTGCTGATATGAATTTAATTAAGCTTCCTGATGAGCTTTGGAAACGGTATCCATCAGTCTGACTCTAAAATCAGAACCACGACGGTTCCTTAAATTATAGAGCGGTTTAACAAAATATTTTTGAAACTGTTTATTTTTAACGAAAAATTATATTTATATTTTTTTTTGATATTATTTACTATACATTTAAAAAGAGTTTTTCATTAAAAGGAAATTTTTTTTTTTAACTTTTCGTTAGTTTTCTTTAATTATATGAGAGGTTTACTTGGAATGGGAAAGTTTATGAACCGGATTATGAGAAAAGTCGGGACCAAGAGACAAAACAAATAGGATTGAGAATATAACGATACTAGAGAGATCAAAATTTCAATATATTTTTTAAAAAGTAATTTTACTATCAATCGTCACATCATGTAATTTACAAAAAATAGAATAACTACTCTTTAGTCAATCGAATTCATGGTTGTTAATAAATGTATGGTAAATCAAGAATCACAATAATTTGAATACTCTGTGTAAGAAAAATGAAATCCGAATCATATTTATTCTAATCCTCAATGTAAGTAAAACGTGTCATTAGTATGTATGATGTCGGTATATGAGCATCTACAACACCACTAATTATACATTTGTTATTTTAGCATGAAAATAATTCAAAATCTATTAATAGCCCCAGTTTAAGCATAACCATCTCCAACGCAATTAGGCCCGAATTCAACCTTGTGCCTTTGAAAATTTTTGGAAGGGTAAACTCTTTGAAGTAAGCCTTAGTACACAACCACCACAGGGTGGCTCAAGTGACGAATTTTCAGGTCCGTATTCGCACAACACGTCTTGAATTCGATTTCTGACACTAGTGAATCACACGATGGTAATCAAGTGGAGGCTGATATATTTCTGCGAGTCTTCCCGGGCCACGAAAGAGTGGATTGTCGTGATGAACCTACTAACTGGTCCTTTTTTAAAAACAAAACAAATATTACATATTTTATTGTCGGAAGTTGCAATAATTATTGATTTTTTTGTTTGTAGGTTATATATTGATTCCTATAAATAATAAAAATGTTATTTATCATTGATAGTTATTAAGTTCCTATAATAAGAAAAGTCATATATTATCATATATTTTTCATTGTGCGTTAATTTCTCCATATATATGCATATTACGTACATATGCATGTTTATATACTATAGTTACATACCAATACATTTGTATGGACATATTTATACCGATACATTCGTACCGAAAGTTATGTACCGATATATTCTTACCGAAACTTACAAACCGATACTTCTGTACTTATGAGTAATATAAGGTACCTAAAGTTATGTACCGATACTTCTGTACGTATGATAAAATAATATACCGAATGTTATGTATAAATTGATTTTGTTTTGTTGTTGAATTTTTTTAATAATGAGAATTTGAATTTTGAATAATTTTTTATCTATTAATATGATTAGAGCACAAAATAAAAAACATAATTATGGATGGGTAAAGAATTTCGAATGGTAGGTTCATAAATTATAAATGTGCTATAATTACTTAAATATGGTAAGCTTTAAAAATAGGGAGTTATATTATATTTTGAAAACCATTCAGGTTAAAATATAAAAACAATCTTATTGAAACCCTAAAATCTAAAAACCCTTTTATTATTAACAACTCAATCTTTTTTATTATTTTGTTATTTAACTATCAACCACTACTCTCACCAAAAGTTTTGATATATTTCAAGTTGATCTTTCTGTTAAATTCTCTTTATACTTGGTTAAATATAAAATTTGGAGAGTTTTCAAATGGGAATTGTTTTTTGCACTCAAAAAATCTTATTTTACACTCCAAACTTTCTATAATTAGAAAGAAAAATACACTTATGATGAGTGTAGAATGAGATTTTAAAAGTGCTAATAACAGTTCACTTTTCAAATAAATTGAGGTTTCCTCTCTCTCTTTTCTCAAAAATAAAAGAATAAAAAAACTTTGTGGGCATGTCTTTAAATGATATTAGGCCAGTGGTCCTAATCGTATCGACTAATAATTATATTTTTAAATAAATCACTTTAGGTCTAGTTTGGTTTAAAGGATTGGATAAGATCGGATTAAATTATCTATGATGTTTAAGGTATATTGAAAGAAGGGATTACAAAATTGTGTATAACTTACAAGTGGTCGATGAATTATTTTATTAAAAAAAACTTATCTACTGCAAGTCCCCGGTATGGGATGATTTTAAACGATATTTTTATTTTCGCGTCAAATCATTTTGAGCATCTCAAAGGCTTCTACTTTCGTTTTATACCTTAAATTTTAGCCGACTATTGATAATGATTCAGACACGCATCGGCATCTCAGATTCAACTACTAAATTGCTAATGAAATGACATATGGTTTTGTTTATGCGTCTAATGAATTATTAAACATGTAATTAAGCTCAATTAAGAAGAAGTCACCACATCATCGTTGGCTTGGTGGCTACTTGCTACCTAACTTCAACAACTCCTTTCTCTCTCCAATAATTTATTTAAGACTTAATTAGATAAATAGTTTTGTGGTGATAAAAAATAAAAAAAAATTATGATTTAACCCCTTGTGATAAAGTATGTTAGAATTTATACTCAAAATTAAAATTTTCGTTAACTTTATGTTAATTATTAGCATGTGAGCCAGTCTCACGTGTTAACAATTAACGGAAAGGTTCATTTTAGCCTATTATGTGTATAAAGAGTTTCATTCTAACATAATATGTACAACTCACATGCTAATAATTAACAACAAATTGACTAAATTTTCGATTTTAGATATAAATCCTAACACACTTTATCACAAAAGATTAAATCTTCGTTTTTCACCACAAAAACTGTCTTTCAGCTACCCTAACACTACGATAACTATTAATCAAATTAGGCCTTTATTTAATTCCCACGTAAATGGCGACGCGGAATAAAGGTGGGTGTAATTTCTGAAATTGAAAAATAGAGATATTTATTGGTTTACCCATGAACTTGTAAGAAGATGTAATTTTTTTTTTTAATTTTAATTTTAACCGATTAGTTCTTTAAACTATTTAAATTAGTCAATTTTCCTTGAACTTTAGTCTTAGCCATTTACCCGAACTTTGACAAATAAACAATTTCCCCTTTGGTGTTATTTCATTCAAGAAATAATCGGCTAAAATTAAAGTTGAAAGAAAAATTAATTATTTATAAAAGTTAAAAAAGTAATCAATTAAAATTAAAATTAAAAAAAAAAGCTAATAATAAAAATTCAGAAGTTAATCAACTAAAATTAAAATTCAAAAACCAATGCCAAATATGCCTTGGAAAAATTCACAGCCACTTGATGCAAATCAAATGAGCACTCACCATCAGATGATTCAGATGGATGGGATTGGTGGGGCCTCTCCCTAAAAAAGAAAGGATCAGAGGGCCCTTTAGTCTTCAGAGTTGAAACGCATCCATCAACACACATGTTTTTGCTTGCTCATATCACGATTAATTAACAGCTTAATAACTTAATTACGTACAAAATACCCTTAAAACAAAAGCATTACATCTGAGAAAATAACACAAACTCGATTGAAGATTGGCTTGAAAGATGATCATAAAAACGATTTGAGACGTAATTAACGGTAATCACTTGGACTTGAAAGGGATGGCTCTGATCACAACCACGTGGTAAAAAGCTGCAAGTGCTGCCCCAACGAACGGTCCAACCCAGAATATCCACTGCCACAACGAAAAAAAAAATAGAAACTAAAAGTTAGAACAAAAATTCAGAATCCATTGAATGCGCTTTTGAAATTGGAATACAACAACGGATTTTGGAAAGTGCTCCCCACAAAAGCACTTTCATTTAAGAACAGAAGTGCGTCTTGTAAAAGCAGTTTTGGATCAACTAGGAAGACTTACGTGGTCATCCCAGGCATGCTGCTTGTTGTAGATGATGGCAGCGCCAAGGCTCCTTGCTGGGTTGATGCCAGTTCCGGTGACGGGGATGGTAGCCAAGTGCACCAAGAACACGGCGAACCCAATTGGCAACGGAGCCAAAATCTGATCAAAACCCATTCAAAATTCGCAGCCAGTTAATCACCAAACCAATTTAAACGCCAACAAAATAATAAAATCAGGAAGTTCAAGCTCAGCTAGGTAAATGATCGGAGACTAGACATGCGTACCGGAACGTGGGAGTCTCTGGCGCTACGCTTAGCGTCAGTGGCGGAGAAAACAGTGTAGACGAGGACAAAGGTGCCGATGATCTCAGCACCAAGTCCTTGACCCTTGGTGTAACCATGGGCAACAGAGTTGGCACCACCGCCCAGCATCTCGAAGGTGGAGCTCTTCTCGAAGCCCTTCACGACAGCGGCACCGGCGATAGCTCCGAGGGTCTGCATAACTATGTAGAACAGCGCCCTGGTCAGCGACAGCTTCCTGGCCAAAAACAGCCCAAAAGTCACCGCCGGGTTTATGTGACCACCTGAGATATAAACAATAAGATCACCACCGTTAATCAAGATTTATTTATAATTAAGAATGGATTAATGACACGGCTGCGTTTTTTGGGGGGGAAATTAATTACCGGAGATGCCGGCGGTGCTGTAGACGAGGGCGAAGATGGTCCCGCCAAAAGCCCAAGCGATTCCTTGAATCCCGACCGTCGTGCACTTCGACTTCGACTTGACAACGCCCATCACCGTCAAGATTGTGATGTAGAGGAACAGGAAAGTGGCGATGAACTCGGCGATCCCGGCCCTGTAGAACGACCATGACGTCAGCTCGCCGGGCTCGAATAGTGGAGCAGGCGGCGGTTCCTTGTAGTCCTTCCCTTCGTCCTGGCTCTGAGCCGAGGTCCCGATCGGCTGCCTCTCCGAGTACTTGTTCGCTCCCAGCCTAACATCCTCTTCCTTGCCCTCCATTTTCGCTTTACTTACAAGATCAGACCAAGCAGATATCGAGCTCCCGGTGACTGATGACCGTTGGATCTTTGAGATCTGAGAGTGTGAGGAATGGTTGTGTTATGAGTGGATTTACGGAGTGGGACTTATATATAGCACAGCGAGCGCCTGAGTTTTGGAAGCTGGTGAAGTGAGGGAGGGTGGTGGCGGGACCCAACGGCTCTATTAATTTTGATTTTATTTAACTTATTTATTTTTATTATCATGTGAGCGACGAATGATTTTTACAAGTCGTGGTAATTTTTTGCACAGACTTGTTAATTTGATATAAAACAACATAATAATAGTAGATAGTCAATTAATTTGTCATCGAGTCGGATTATTACCGAGTCACATGTTAACAATTTGTTAACAAGTCATTTTGTTATCAAATTAATTGTTAAGAACATAATAAGATAATATGTATAACATGCAAAACGACCCCGTTGTTAGGTCTAGACATTAGCATGACAATTTTTTCATGACACGTTAAACCAATACAAAACAATATGACTTGTTAAGTAATCAGGTTGTTATCATGTCGGCAGTTAACAACTGTTAAGATAATAAATTTGATACGATATAATTTGTTAAAATAACGAGTATAGCACGAAAATAATACAAACTTAACAAATACGATTCGTTTGTAAAGTCTAATTTTCCGGACATTTCACGAAAAGTGACGTGTAAATACGTTAAAGAAAATTAGGTAGTTACTTTCCACGTGGCGCGATTGTGTTCGCAAATTCTCTGAGGTACTGCACCGTCCAATCACATCATCTACAGTTAAATAGTGCTTCAGACTGCGTATTTCAATTGATGAGATGAGACAGAACAACGGGTCTATCATTTGAATTTTGGTTTGGTTGACAAATTGTTGCGCCTAACTGTTATTAATGCGTGGGCACGGTTTGGATTGAATCCGTTTGTTTCTTAGTACGCAATCAAATTAATTGGCGGTGAAGTTATGCAGTGCAATTTGTTTTAGTTATAACTAAATTAAGAGGATATAATAATCAAATAACGATTGTGTCATTTAATCGATTCGAATTATATATAGGTCGCGCTTCATCAAAGCAAATTACTTATAATTTGGTTCGGTTCGTTTAAAATTGAATCAGACGCATGAAATTGGTTTGATTCGACTAATTTTGTACCTACTCTTTAAGTAAGTTATCCATGAATGGAAAAGTAACTCTTAATTGTTTATTGGGTTATTATCTCAAGCAAAATTCAACATCTACTATCGTCTATAGTTAAGTTCATACGATAATGTTTGGATCGTGCTTTTAATTAATCAATTTTTATGCTAACTGCTAGGTGGCAGCAGGTAAAGAAGCCTTCAATCATTTATCATCTGACGTGTTTGATTCTCTCCATCCATTTAATTATGTTATTTTTGTTATATACAAATAATATGAGACCAACCCATGATTAATTTTTGAACAAGGATTGTCTGCCCTTTTACTTTTAGTGTTCTCTTATTTGTGTGGTCACGGTTAAACTATGTCAACATTTTATATTACTATTTATTTTTATGTTATTATCTCTATAAAAATAAAAAATAGAAGGACATCGTAAATGAGGGGGCAGACAATCCTTGTCCTTAATTTTTTCTTACTTCTGCAAGGCTGCAAACACTCATAGGACATGGGGAAAAGATTCTCTTCATTTCTTTCCCTTCAAAGTCTAAGGATTAAGTGATCTGCACTTTTAAAATTTGATCAAATAGTTAAAAATATAAAAGTTAGTAAAATTTTTTAAAAGTTATAATAATTTTTAACCATTTAATCAAATTTCAAATATTCGAATCAATTAATCCTTAGAATTTAGAAAAAGAAATCTAAAGAGAATCTCTTTCCCAGGTATGAACTGCTGTGTACAATGACAAGTCCTCCTTTTGCTTTAAACAACAAATTATCAAGGCTGTAATGGAATCGTGGAATTAAATATGCTATAAAAATTATGGTACCGCACCAATGTCATAATATGTGGCCTCGCATTTTTGCAATGACTTATATGGTTGTTGTGTTGATTTGTTGTGTCTATCGTGTTTTTATTACAAATTTATACTTGTGATGTTTTGTAGGGTAGGACAGTGCTTGTGGTAGCCATATAGGGTTTACTATTGTTTGTTTCATTGCGCAAATTTACTTCAGATCAATTTTTTAGTCACTATAACTAATGTACCCGATTGACAACCTTTGTCATTATTTGTGAAGTTCAATAAAATATTATTTTATCGCTTCTTGTAAAAAAGAAATGCTAAAAAAATCAATGCCAATGCATTAGTAATGGAACCTCATAGTTTAGTTTTGTAGTAATCGCAATGACGTTTTTGGATAATGAAAAATAATGTTGCATGTCGTTGTTATATTTAATCATCTGCCATTCTTTATGGGATAATGTTTCCCCCATTTTGTTGTGCCAGAATTTATAGGTTATATATATAGAATTTGGAGGCATCACATGGGGTGGAGCTTCGATGACCTGGCTGACGGCCCGTCATTTTAACGTTTCAAACTCGAATACATTTTGAGTTTGAACAAATTAAATAATCGTAAATATATATGATTGTATACGATTAATGATAAAAAAGCAGAATTCGAAATCGAAAAAACTACAGTAGAAAGAGGATGTCGTTTGGACCACATGTGCACCATGGTAGTTGCTTGTCAGCTTCACAAGTGGACTCTCAAATTAGTACTGGAACATTTTTTTTTTTTTGCCAAAGGAAAAGTAAGACATACTTTTTCTTAAAGCTCTTAAAGCGTATGGCTTAAAAAAATTATCTTAATTAACATGCTATGTTTTTTTGTTGTTGGCGATGGGATGCTGTATATCATAGCTTGAATTGCATCGCGTAAGGTGTCGCGTGGGAGATAAAGCTATGCAATGTTGCGTTATTTAGTGATTTTGTGTAAATTATTTGAGACTTCCACAGCGGAAAATAATAATAAACACACACACACACACAAGACTTTACTCATTATAATCATCACTATGCAAAATTATCATGACTGTCTCTACCACGTCTTTCACTTTCCTTCTTCAATTTGTTGCAAAGTATCATTAGTTGTATAGTCATTTTCAGTGAATGGATAACTGTGGTGATTGATGTCAGCTAAAGGAACATCAAACAAATTTCGTGTGGGGTATGCCAATATCGCGTAAAAATTGATCATTTTTAGACTATCGTGGTACTTTGCGTTAAATCGCAAAATCTCTTCCGCGTTACATTGCAGTATCATGGGTTTTTTTCTTCAGACTATGCTCTAAACTACTTCATTTCACGAGAATTGGTTAATTAATCTAATTCATATTTGATGTGAAATTACTATATTGTCATGCTTAACCTCGCTACGTAGTTGTAAAAAAATTGATATATCTATCTTCAAATGTAGACTATGTAGGATGGATAACAATGACACAAGAGACAATTATTCTTTAATCAGAAACATAAATAATATAATAAAATGGCTCAAATCTTTTAACACATGGTGACAAATTGCTTATTACATATTTTGATTCTTAATCGTGATTAGGTAGCTGCAGCCGCCCGTTGGATTAGGGCCACTACTTTGCTTCTTGCTGATTTGGCAGCACATGGTGTTTTCTGGAGTAAGCTTGACCAGCTACTCCATGCAAACAAATGAATACAAACGACATTAGAGAAAGAAGAGCCAAACACAGAACTTAAGGTCAGTGGCGAAGATAGAAAATCAGATTAGAATGATCGTTAGGCTATAGAAAGAAATTAGTCTTTGAAGTATAATTTTTTTTTTTTTTTTTTTGGTATTGATATGGAAAATTTTGATCAAACAAGAATGGTGGAGCTTTAAATTTTGTATGAAAAATTTAGTATTGAAATGATTAGATCGTAAGAACAAAACTTGTTTACGGGCGTTGATAAAAAAAAAAAAAACACATTCGAACAAAAATTTAAGATGATGACTTTAAAATTTGATATTGCCCTAGACTGTATACGCCTTTATTTTATATCGACGAGCAAAAAAGAAGACTTAGTTTTAATATGGTAAAAAAAAAAAGCAAATTATAAGGGGTTTTTTTTCCTTTCAATTTAAAAAACAAAGTTTTAACGAAAAATCCACGGTACTGTTCACTTTAACGAAAATCATATTTTTACACTAAAAAGTCAATCATTATACTATTCACTTTACCTTTTATTTTATCATTATCATTAAAACTCAAAGTTTTCAAACCATTTTCATTAATATTCCTTTTAAAAAAATCTAAAAAGTGTTGGAAGATTAGAGAGTCCCGAGTCTAGTTGGAGTTGCAAAACCCCACTAACCAAAAAACCACATGCTTATTTTTGTAAAAGCGTGTAGAGAGTACATACAAAGAGGCGTTGATGTATTGATTAACGCTCATAGCTAATCGAGTGATGTTGAAAATTTTCTGAGAATTCACCTGTGATAATATCTTAAATCAATAATAAATATCTTGTAAAAAAAGTTAAACACGCAATAATATTCAATTGATTATGATCATAATATCTGCTTTAGATAAAAATATAATAATTATAAAACTGCTGCAACTAAAATAGTCAGATGTTCTATCATATTCACATCATGACAGAAAAGATGGAAACAAGTGATTGGGTAATTAGCATCCATCGGTCCTAATCACAAAGTAAGGATAGTTTATTAAATTAACAGAGTCCGACGGAGTGCAAATAATTTATTAAATCCTCTTCCCACACAACCAGTTTTCTCAGCAGGCCAGGCTTCCACCATGAATAGAAGGAGGTAGATTGTCTGGCCTCTTGTTACCGTGCTCTTTTTATCTTCTTTTATTTGTGTTGTCACGGTTAAACCACGTCAATATTTTATATTTTTATTATTTTTTGTCTTATTATCTCTATTAAAAAATCAATATAAAATATCGACGTGGCTTAATCCTGACCGTAAAAATAGGAAGAGACAAGAAGAGCACGGTAACAGGAGGGCAGACAATTTGCCTCCGAAGTAGAATACAGTAGTGTAGGAGTTATCAAGCAACAAAACCCACTATGCGACTCAAAAAGATATATAAAAAGAAAAGATTACTTATAACAAATCTTGAAACTTAATTAAACTTTGGTTGCAAGCAACCGACTAATGAATCTCCTTTGTGGCAGACATTATAATCAAAGCATGCAATCATAATTAATCTCAGGTAAACCACAAATAATGAGGATTAGTTGGTCATGTTGGGATAATTTCTATACAAACTTTAGTCTGCCCTCACTCCTACAAAATTTACATTTTTTATACTATTGTTTGGACCTAATATTATGTCTTCGGCCTATGCAATTAAGGTTGTTGGATAAACAGAGTTCTAGACCGTTGGATGTTAGAGATGCTAAAATAATTTTTGTTATTGTTGGAGATATTTGATCATAATAATTATCTCTTAATAATGTATTGAATTATCTTCGCACTTTCTTGTTGTTTGGGATTGAAATAACAGTTTAGCCCAAAAATGAGTTAACCCAACTTGAAAAGCCATGAACCTCGGCCCAATAATGATTCCTCTGGCCAATGGGCTGTCAGCCCAAAAGAGGACTGATTTGACAGATCCTTATGGAAGTAGGATTGTGAAAGATTAAGTTTAGACGTGGCTCGATCGAGGTGAACTGAATTTGCCAAGGATGAAAGCTCAGTTATCAATTAGTACGACCGCATTTACAAAAAGAATGTAATTAGCTCATAGTTAGTCAGCTTGCGCTACGTAAGTTCTGTAATTCTTAAAGTCAAAAACTATATATTAAGTAATTAGCTAGACATTCGGATCTTTGATTGCCTCTAACAAGCAAGAAACAATATAACTAAATAAGTGCGAGCCAGAAACACAAAAATAAACCAATCACATATACATAACCAACACAACAATTTATTAGGTTTACTTAATACGAGCTATCTATCTCCCTGAGTTCTATCATATGCATATTTTCACAGAGATAAATTACAATTTAGAAGCGTTCAAGTATCTTCCTCACACGTAAGTGACCTTTACCGTAATAGTGGAAATGTGTTGAGTCTTTTGCAATACGGCGTGAGTTTAAATTCTGTCAATGGCTAACCTAACATTTAATCTAACAAAATCTATCGTTGGATAAAATTTTAAAAAAAAAAAAAAAAAAAAAATCTCTGTCACACTCACTCGTAATCGCTCGTAAATAGGGTTAGTTCACAAATCTTGAATCATATGATAAATAGAAAACCAAAACACGCAACTGACGCTATCGCTCCAGTCACTCAACGGGAGCTTTCAATCTTTCTATAAGATCCGACCGCTCACCTACATTACACCGACCCGTTATTCCTCAAGGGCCTCAACATATAACTAAACATGCATCAACTAAATCATTCATTGAAATTTCTTATACAACTCTAGAAATGGATAGCCAATCTAACATAGCGTTAAAGCATATATTATCATGTATTTGTCTCTCTTTTTTTAAACTGTATAAAGTCGTTCTCTTTTGGCATTTCCTATCTAATCATATCTAACTATTAGCGTTTATTAGGTTTGGGAGGAGAACATACTTTGTGATGTCCTGTATCGACCCATCGGTCTGGATCTGGTTGATGTACATTGCACTTAATTTGTAAATTTTGTTTCTTTTTTTCTTCAAGTGGTGTTATTCTTATCATCTACTTCTATCATTTTTTAAATAAAAAGAGGATCCATCAATGCATGTAAGTCTTATATTTATTAAAAAATAAATAAAAATAGAGGATAAGAATACAAATTTTTTTTTTTTTCCTTCTGATAATGAAATCACCAATTCAAGAGAAATATTGTCCAATATTTGGGAAGCAATAATGCTATTTAAGTAAGGACCGACTTTCACCGCCCATTCCATCATTCTTCCTCCCTTGTCTTTGCAATGCGTATGGAATTCATGTTTTTAAATTCAATTATTGACCACTGACCGACTCCACTCTGGCCACTAGGGCCTACCCATTCACGTTTATTCCATCGACTTGACGCACGATATTTGAATAGAATGTCTGTACGATGCTGAGGAATGAGTTGGAAGTTTAAAGTAATTGACCGAGTAACATGGCTGTGGATTGGACAAGGATTGTATGCCCTCTCATTTTTTGTGTCATTTCGTGCCTTTTTGTATGTGTGGATTTCATCTTTATCAATTAAAATATGGAGGTAGATTGTCTGCTCTTTTGTTTGGATGCCTTTTCCATTCCCTTTTATTTTGTGCGGTCACGGTTAAGCCACGTCAACATTTTATATTGATTTTTTTTTATAGAGATAATAAGACAAAAAAAAATAGGAATATAAAATATTGACGTAGCTTAACCGTTACCGCACAAATAAGAGGGGATGTGAAGGGCATCCAAACAGGAGGGCAGACAATCTGCCTCCTTAAAATATACCAACACTAAATGTTTCTTTTTTCCAACAAGAAGCGGTAATGAGTGTATTTTTGCTTACCACCATTTATTGTGGTGTATGCTTACCATTTTATTTATCATCGTTAGATAAGTTTGAATTTTGAGATTTGTTCCTATCTACTACACGAATCTTGAAAAGTAATGGTGATAAACACTAAATGTTGGTGAGCAAAAATACTTTTAGAGATAAAAGGTGTTTCATTGATTGTCGCTCATAAATACAAGGGTGTCGATTGTGTGCCCTGCTCCCTAAACCATTGAATATGTTAGTGATGCTGAACAATGTGGCGTGTGAATTTCAACTTTCGGACAGAATTAAGAATTACAGGCAGCGTTTTGGGCTAAAGAAGCCGGTAGGCCCAGTTAACTGCGAGGACCAAGGTCTGTGATTGAAATCGGACTGTCACTATTTGGACTTTGATCCATGACTTTGAGCCCTTCATTGGATGAGGCCTTTGTAATATTTTTGTTTTATGACCGATATGATAATTTACATTAGATTTATCTTATTACGAGGAGAGAAATTTCAACACGAGATCTTAGATGTAAGGACAAATGGTCTTAACCAATAAATCGTACTAATTGTTTATACATGTATAATTTTACGAAATAACAAACATGTGACAAAGTGAATACTCTTTCTTTATGTCTCTCCTAGGATAGGTTCCTCTTCGGATCCCATCCTTCTAGATCCTCTGGACCTTTCCCGCCCAACTAAGTTCCTCCCCAATTTGAGGTAATTTATTCACTACTTCTCTCACTATTGGTTTCACTTCAATGCCCAATGCAGATTTCAGTTAATCTATGAATTTTTACCAGTTGAAATGCGTAATTTCAGTATGATGAGCTAAAGTACATCGTCAACGACTACTACAATATTGCTGACTTCGACGACACAAACGCTTTTGTTGGTAACCAGCTCTAAAAAGGGTACGACGCCGATTTGGACTTTGAAGATTAAGGATTCGAAGGATTCATATGAATGACATCTAAAGAGGATTCTATCTCGTCTCTCCAAACACAAGAATAAGAAATAGACAACTAATAGTAATAAGATATACATAACATTGCACTGAATCGAATGGCAGTATATGTTTAGTTAAGGCTTTGTTCTCTCTTTTTTAATTCCCTTTCTGACAGGACCTTATAATTCACGGATTTGGATTGTTTGCCCTTCCCATCCCATACCTTTCCCATCCTCTCCTATTTATGTGGTCACGGTTAAGCTACGTCAACATTTTATATTCCCATTGCTTTTTGTCTTATTATTTCTATAAAAAAATCAATATAAAATGTTGACGTGACTTAACAGTGACCACAGAAATAAGAGGGCATGGAAAAGGCAGACAATCCATGTCCATAATTCACACCAAAGATATTAAAAAAAGGAATTAATTCAGTTACATCCAACAATAGTGAAAATTCTTGGAATTGACATTTGCGATGCTCATTCTTGTGCATTATGAAAATCTAGTTGCGTCATCTTGGATTTTTCAACATTTTGACCAATATGCATACAAACATTGACTTTCCAATCGGAAAAGTTAAGTGGAAATATTTAAGTTAATTATGACATTTGATCTCATCTTAAAATCGTTAAATTTTCGATCTAAATAATGACATATAACTTGTGTTTAGAGTTATTTGTGACATTTGTTTTTATTTTTATTTAATTGTTTGCGATGGGCAATAGCGTAGTAACAACAATATAAGTTTAATATTTATTATTATTTTAGAGGACAACTATATTTCAATAACATTTGATATACGTTTTGAGGACTATACTATTGAAGATAAATTGGATCAGAATTATGTCATGTCGTTACACTAAGTTTGATTTTTGTTTAAGAATAAAAAAATATTATCTAATTGCCTAATCATTTTCATTTTTGAGTTTGTCGAAACTCTAGATTTTTGCTTCGTACAAGACAAATTTTTAGAAAGTGAGTGGAGAGTTGAAATGTCCCAAATATCTCTAAATACTAGTTATGTGTAAGGCACCCAAAATTTTTTTAAAGAAAAATTTAACAGAGTTAGAAATATCACACCCCTGCCCGAGCCCCCACCACATCCCGTATTTGACTTCACTGTAGCACAATATTATCAGTTTTGGGTTCCGACCACGCTCTCACAGAACTCGCTTAACTTCGAAGTAGGCCTGATGGTAGGTAGAGATGAAAATATACATATAAGGCTTATAGGATCCATTTCCCTGAACGATGTGAGATGTTACAAAAACATATAATAAAATAATTTCGGATAAATCGCTTAAAGTTTTAGTTGATAAATGATATTGTTACAAAAAAACATGTAGTTCCACATCCACTCCATCCAATAAAGTCGGCAAAAACTCATAGAACGACACGAAACGACGTTGTCAAGCGCGTTGAAAAACTGGCAAGGGGAAGAGTCCATTTTGACGGAAGGGATCATCTCCGAATCTTTTTTCACCAAATTCAATCTAGTTTGGGATCCCGGTAGTTGAATTTTGATTCAACGGTTACAAATATGAGCTTTTTAAAAGTTATAATAACTGTAACCGTTTGATGAAAATCAAACAGCCTGAATTCCGAACTAGGTGAATTTGGTGAAAAAGGATCTGAAGAGGATCCTTTCCCATTTGACTACCAGGAAAAGAAAAAAAAAAAAAAATCCTTTTCTCTCTTTCAAACATGGCGTGCTATTTTTCCATCACCAACGATAAACTTCACTTGTAGACAAAAATCCATTACGTCAAAGTCATCGACGTCGTACACATTCGCTCACACCAATCTTTCTGTCCACCGGGTCACACCCTAACCAAACCTCCTCCCCCAAGTCACAGGAGATCCCAAAAGACAAGTTAACTCCCCATCAGCCACCTCCGATCTGAGAACTAAATGTGAGTACGGCCGTTGCTTCCAGCGTCGACGACAATATCAAGGGCTCCAGCTGACCCGTCACAATACCCAATCTCATCTCAGCCGTCCATTGCTCCTCGTCTTAGTATTACACCAGCGCCACACCGTATCAATCTCTCTCTCTCTCTCTCTCTCTCTCTGTGCCGGCGAGGACGAATGCGAAGTGGGGGAAGACCTCGCGACGGCTGAGTTTCTGACTTGTAACTCGTTCGGACTCGGACGAATAGGCGCGAGCCTTGGCGCTTGGCGCGCGAGGTTTGTTGCGACGGCAGAGCTGGCAAAAGCCACGGCGGCCATGAGAGGGAGCGTGTGGAACCGTCGGACGGTACAGAGGCTGCGGCAGTTGCTGATCTCGACCGTTGGATCGATGAAGGTGAAGCTTCTGCTGTGCTGTTGCATCGGATTCACGCTCATCGTGCTCGCCAGTCGAGCTTCGGATTTCATGGGATGGACGAGTCACACTACGGCTCTGGAACGGTTCTCGGATTCCCGGTTCGTACGGTTGCTTAGATTTTTTTCCAAAAACTCCACATATCCGTATTATTCTCTAATTATTTAATTAGGCAAACTTCCGCTTGCACATCACTGTCAGTCATTCTATTTTTAGTAAATAAATTAAGCTCGTTGTTTATACTTTGATGTTCCACTTTCTGCTAATATCTATATTTAGAAAGACTGATTCCAAAGATTGATTAGAGGGAAGAAAACGGCTTGGTAGTTTGCAACAACTTCGTTTTTTCGAATACGAGTGTTTGATGCTCTGTTTATACCGGTATTGTTCGGGTCTGTTATGAGTTGTGGTGCATATTATGAACTATGGATGTTGTAGCAGGCATGATTCCGATGGAAACGGAACATTAGCTATTCGAAGATTTGGTCACTTTTCTGCCGGTTTTTAATCCAAATGGTCGCTGGATTGGCATAACTCCTCACTTTAGTATTTGATATTGAAAATCGATAGAAGTGGTCCTGTGTATGATTGATGGTGGACAAACCGAGGACAACTTGTATCGATTTTCAATGTCAGGGACCAAAGTGAGGAGCAGGGACTATTTTGGCTAAAAAACCCTGCTTCAGCTCATTTTCCAAATTGGATAAGATTGGGAAGATTAAGCTAGCTTTGTGTTGTTCTCATTTGCTTCTTTAAAGAGCACACTCCTAGAAAATTTTCAATTGGCTTATTGTTGATTGTATCATAGTAGAGATACCGTTCGTTAAGCATCCATGCTGAAATTTGCAATTTGTATGCAGGAAAGGATACTCTATTGTAATGAACACATGGAAGAGATATGATCTTCTGAAGCAGTCTATTTCTCACTATTCTAGATGTCCTCGGCTTGATTCAATACATATTGTGTGGAGCGAGCCAAGTCCTCCGTCAGATTCTCTCAGAAAATTTCTGGACCACATTGTACATCTGAACACTAGAGATGGGCGACAAGTTGAATTGAAATACGATATCAATAAGGAAGACAGTTTGAACAACAGATTTAAAGAAATTAAGGATTTGAGAACAGATGCCGTTTTTTCAATCGATGATGATGTTATATTCCCTTGTTCTTCAGTGGAATTTGCTTTCGATGTTTGGCAAAGTGCATCGGATACAATGGTTGGCTTTGTGCCTCGTATGCACCGGATTGATCCGGTATGCCTCAATCTGTACATTTTCTCGTCATTTAGAGAGAGTATTATCCAACATTCTTGCTGTCTTCTCTATATCTTAAGCTTCTATGTTGGAAAATTCATGTTAATTTCTGTTTGAGGTAGAAAGTTGGTTTTGATCTATTTGAGCTCGAAACTATGTATTGTTCTTTTACTTTTTAGGCTAGCCAACGTTTACTGAAGAAACACCGTTTCTTATTAACAATTTTGCATACTCTGTATGGCACACTTAGTCAGCTGTCTTACCAAATATATGCTCACTGTGCAGAAAGGTGATAAGAATCACTACATATACGGTGGATGGTGGTCGGTTTGGTGGACAGGTACATACAGTATGGTACTGTCTAAGGCAGCCTTCTTCCACAAAAAGTACCTAAGTTTGTACACAAATGAAATGCCAGCATCAATCAAAGAGTTTATAACCAAGAACAGGTTTGCACTTTTGCATGTTCATTTGTTTCTTACATTTCGAATGCTTTCATCTTTTGAGCTGTGCGCGCGGGTGTGCCGGCGTGCAGTGCGTGAACACAAAAGATTTTACTGAAATATGGGGTTTGATTTCACCAGGAACTGTGAAGACATTGCAATGTCCTTTCTTGTAGCAAATGCAACTGGTGCTCCCCCTATATGGGTGGAAGGTAATCATACATCCTCTGCAATGAAATTGTGTTCATTTTGGCTTTTGAAAACTTGAACAGGATGTTTCTGCATATTGTATTTTCACTTGTTGCATATCAGAAAGCGCTTTTGCAATACCTTAGTTTCTGTTGTGGCATTTTCTTTTCTGATTACTTATGTCTCGCTACGCATTACCGTACTTTTCATTCAGGTAAAATATTCGAGATTGGTTCAACTGGCATCAGTACCTTAGGAGGACATACTGAAAAGAGAACCAACTGCGTCGATAGGTTTGTTGCCGGGTTTGGACGGATGCCATTGGTACCCACTTCCGTGAAGGCCGTTGACAGTCGCAACATCTGGTTTTGGTGATTCCACAGCACGCTTGCATATTCCTCGATCAAATCCACGATGAACAAGAATTTCCACACTTCCGGTCGGTACTTCTTTGATCTTAGATGTATAATATTGAATTCTACGAAATGTGTGCGTTTTTGTGACAGCAGCCAATTTAGTGCGCTCATATAGATTGATAATTCGTGTTCTTACCGTGTAACACAAGGCAGGCAGTCGCTATATGGGTGATGAGATAGGTCTTTTCGTGTCCTAGTTTGTATTAGGTTGATGTAGAATGAACAGTACTTCTCGGTGTCACAGTTAGACGACCGGCGAGGAATTTACGACATCCTAGATCGGTTAAAATAACCGTCGGGAGTTTACCACACCCCGAAATCTACATATACCTTGTTCTTGAATTCAAAACATTTCCTTACTATTTCGGAAATATTCTGCCTAGCATCTCGTGGAAATCTTCTTACTATTTCGGCCAAACGGTTGCGAAATCGTCATTCATTTCTTATTGCGATCAAACTGGATTACAGAACTGAGAGATCTGCAGATTCTCTCGGTCAAATTCTTTCCTACAGATAATTTACTCAGGACCGGAATACATCCCTGGCAGTGCCGGGTGTCGGTACCCGGCATAATTGGGCAAAACTACGAAACTTTGTTGTAGTTATCGTAGGATGTACTGAGAGGGAAGCAAGTATCTTCGGCGCCAGTGCTCCAAAGGAAATTGGCATACCTGGAGGCGTAATAGGGATTGTCTGGCTCCTCTGCCATTGCTTGCTGGTATCTCTCTTCTGCACCCCACAGGTCTTTCCTTACTATCCACAAGAAGTCTGCGTACCGGATCAAAGCCTCGGCGTCTGGTTTCTCCCCTTGCACGGCACGCCTGAAGCACTCCTCGGCCCTGCAAACGTAACCATAGATCACACAACACCGGTCAAGCAAACTACACCACAACTCAAGTCCTATCGTATGAAAAGAAAACAAACAATTTAATCATAACCGAAAATCCAACTCCGGTAGAGGTCTCGATGCTACAAAAAATCATCACAATTACATCATACTTAGCTGCTCAAATTCAAAACCAAATCATTTAAATAGAAATGTCGATTGAAGCATCGAAAAACCTAACCAAATCTAGTCGTTTATCAATGATTTTCGGTCAAGTTAGGTTATGCAAAATAGTAAGCATATTGAAGCAGATAGTTTGATAATTGATAGTTGATACTCACCTATCGTGATCGCGAGCAACGACATGGAGGAATTGTGCATAGTTTGAGAGCAGAAGTGCATTGTGAGGATCCTGAGCTAAACCCATCTGGTACAAAAGATCAGTTCTAAAGTAGTGCTCATGATAATCCGGTTCGACATTCACAGTTATCGGCGACACAAATTGCTGCACCGTTGCGTGATCAAGAGCCTCATCCCTCATTTCTGATTGCATTCTCGAAGCTTCCTCCATCACAGAGTTCCACAACTTCACATCCTCCTCTGCGGTGAACTCCTTATCATAGAACAAGGAGACACCATACATCTTCTCAAGATCAACAATGGCATGCCTGATTGAACTTTCCGAGGTCACATTGTCACGAAAATCGGCCTTACTGCCCTCGTTCGAGGTCTTTTTCACAACCCTAGTAGAATCGTCGTCGGAAATATAATCGGATTTCGAGTAGGGTTGTTCCTCTGTCTCAGTCTCTGTCAAAGTCTCAGCCATAACAGGCAGAGGTGATGCAGCAACAACATTGCAATTCATCGAATACACACTGAAATTCGCCAGCAAGATCATCACATATACCATCAAAGTCGGCGACCCCGAAAACACCTGCTGGAACAACCACACAAATGACATGCTCATCTCTCTCTTCTGCACCTTCGCTATCACCTCGTGCAAATCTTCAGAGTACAAACTTTCCCTTATACTCAAAGCGTGGCTATGGAGCTCACAGATTATAAACACCATGGAAGAGAATGCCTTGTTCAGGGAGCAAAAAGTAATCTCCCCTGCTCCCCCTTTAGGACCCTCTTCCCTTTGCTGCCGCTGCTTCTTCTTGATTAACCGGAGCGAAACCGGAAACTCGAGGCTGTTGGCCTTTCTTTCCATGGCGGTTCTGACGATTTCGCTTCTCTCCGGCCAGTCCGGCGGCTCCGGATGAATCCCGAGCAGAGAGGGTTCCAACGCACTGAACTTGAAGCTTGAAAACCGCGTCGACAAGCCGCTGCCTTTGCTGTTTTCACCTTCTGGGTAAGTCAATATCGGAGAGATGTTCGAGGTCTTCGACGCCACAAAAGCCGGTTCCTCGACGTTCTCGTCACCGTCCTCGGAAAGATTAAACCTTTGCGCCAATCCCTCAATCTGGTTCGACAATTCTTCGCATGAGAAATCATCAAACTTCGATCTGCAAGACTGGTTCGAAGTACGTCGACGTTTCGAATCACCCGACCCGGAAGAGTTTAACCAACGAACGAACCCGCAACCCAGAGCTCCACCGCTTCTTCTCACAGAAGGGAAAGAAACCGAAACCGACGACGCTTTCGAAGAAGAAGATGTAGAAACTGGTGCTGAAATCTGCATCGAGCTCTGCCAGCACTGCCAGCTCTTAGAACAGGGTACGATTCTGGAACCCATATCTCGAAATCAACGACCAGGACTTGGAGAAGACGATTGAGAAATATGAAATACAGAAAGCCCAAAAGCCGAAAATTGCAAGGGAAAAAAAGAGTGGAAAAATGGAGGAACGGCGTTTCAGTTCACATCAGTTCACACCGCTTGAAAATGACATGGGAAGTCCCGTGTGCAACAAAAAAGTGGAGCTGCTGGAGATATTTTTAAGATATATTTTTTTTTGTTTTGGATTTTTTGGATCCTCCAAAAAGTAGTTCTAGAAGTCGCTTGATGAGTAAATTGCTTTTACTTCCATTTTAATCCAACCTGTCAAAAAAGCTTAAACACATTCCATAAATGAAACAGAAAATCAACAAGATATAAAGGTGTTCTTTTGAACTAAAATGGTTTTTGATATTAGTATAACTCTTCATTATTCACTGATATTTAAAATCTAATAAATTTGATCTCTGAATTTGTTTAACGTCTATCATTTTTGTAATTCCATGAAAATTTCTGTTAAATAAGGAGAAAATGGCAACAAAAATTTCTCGAAATAACCAAAATGATTGATAGTTGACAAACTCAAGTATCACTTCTATCAATTTCAAATTTTATGAACAAGATGAGCAGTTATGCCAGTCTCATGAACTATTTTGGCTAAAATTCCAAATATAAATTACTGAACAAAAACAAAAGATGTGTAGACAAAAAAGAATGTAGTTGCAAAAAAATTTCTTGTATAATAGAGAAATAATTTTCGTACTCAGGTTTTGACATTCTGCACTTGTCTTGCCCTTTCGATTTTAAATATATCAAACGGAAATCAACGGAAATGAATGCGAATATTACACAACCCAACATCTCAAATTATTGAAAAAGAAAATCCGAAGAAAAATTTGGAAAACAAGAAATGAAAAAAACAATGTGTGAGATGAAGAGAAAATTACATGATGGGGGACGATTTGGAGATCATTTCATGATTTCTCTAAAGCCATTGGAGCCATGGAGGAGCAGACAACCTCACCTTCAAATTTGTACTTGTTTTTTCCTTCTTTTCTTTTCTTTCTGTTGGAATTGACAGAGAGATCCAAAAATTTTGTTGAGAAAAAATGGGCAAAAGATGGGAAGAACCAGAATAGGTTACAACTTACAACTTTTTCAGGTTCTTTGTTTGTTGGCCGTAGAAAGGTATCACACTCACATAAACAATTCCTATTGGTTCATTTCGATGATCAATTACTTTAAGAATTTTTTTTTTCTCCGAAACTTTAAGAATTTTTTGGCTTACCACCGTATTTATTACGTTTGATGAGTTTAAATTTCGAGATTTATATAATTGATAAACATAAATTTTAAAATTTAAACTCATATATTAATGATAAATAGAGGGATGTGAATGAACTCATGATTCGATCCTTGAAAATTAAGTTTGTATATGATTTTTTCGAAAAAAATAAGTTCTTATAGTTTTTAGTGTGTAGAACCTGAGACGTGGTTTCAATACAAATATTATTCGTCATCATCATTCGAGCTGAACTTGAATTCTTTCTGTCACAATGAGATAATTTTAGTGAATTTAATAACTTTGTGTATTGAAAAATAGTTTAGAAACTAAATTTTAAGTAAATTAAATGAAAAAAAAAACTAATAAAAAGAATTTCAAAACTTTGAGTTTTAACTAAAAAAGCAAAATAAAAAGTAAAGTGAATAGTATCAGGATTGACTTTTTACTTTTTAGTGTAAAAATATGATTTTTCTTTAAAATAAACAGCACCGAAAACTTTTCATTAAAATCCCTTTAAATGAATTAGTTTATAAAAATAAATAAAAACCCTAAATGTACAAGTTTGCCAGAAATCAAAAAGATTATCTTTTCCGTGTATAATGATTGCAATCAATAAGTTTCTTTTGACAGAAAAAGGTTACAAATTTGTGGAGTATGTCGTCACAGTACCGAGTCAAATGCTGAGGACCATGTTTTTCTCCAGCTGCCGCTGCACTGTCGATGCTACCGACTCAACTACACACGTTTCACCACGATACGTGGACATATGTCGCTGTGCGGTTGGCTCCAAATTGTTTGCACAGTAGAAGTAAAAAGAAAACCAAATCCAAAACCTAAAAGAAGAAAATCACGAAACTCTTGGATTGGAAATTGCAACCCAAATTTACAATTCCCATCCAACTTGTCCGATATTCAATGAGACCGGCCATTAGTTTACTCTTAACCACATTGTGTAAATATTGTTGAAATTTTTTAGATTGATAGGTCGGGGAATCTTACTCTAACAACATCGATAATGTTCTTAATTTTACCACATGTCCAATCTGTCAGGTGTGGAGTTTTATTACAAAAAAACTTTGATATTAATTAGAATAGGATAATCATAGTTAAAGCCACCATTGTTGACTTCCTCCATCAATATGGAACTACCAACAAATATAGCCACTTATTAGGAGGTGTGTTATTTTGCAAAATGTCAAAATTAGTACGAGTGAAATCATACACTTGTAAATTGTACTTCTTTTCTCAATTCCAACAACAATCTGATCCTTTTGACAAAAAAAAAAAAAAAAAAAAAACTAACAATCTGATCTGATCGGGCTCCATATCCAACAGTTGCGCAAAAGCTCTATATCCGAAACCCTAACTTCTCTTATCGCTCAATTCGATCGGGGAAGCACTTCTCAGCAAATCTCTTTGATATATGCACGCATGCCTGTAAAAACTCAATAACCTTCACAATTATCACCCTTATAATTTGTAACAAGAGTCTCCACCAAACATTGTTGTTCCCCTACAAATCTCATCTTATCCACCTCTCTCTCTCTCTCTCTCTCTTTCTCTCTCTCTCTCTTTCTCTCTCTCTCTCGGTCAGCCCAAATTATGTCCTGTCCATCGCTGAACTTTGCGATGAACTTACTCTTTGCCCTATCAGCCAGTTTCTGGTCGTGCTCCTTCAGCACTGCCATTGCCGATCCCGAGTTGGACACTACCACATTCAGTGTGGATCCAATCCACGCCGACATGATTGGCCCGTATAACTGGCTGCACTCAGCTACCGGAGGAACACCGGTTTATGCCGAAGAGGTTTCCAACGATCGGCCATGGACGTGGACCTGGTGGAAGCTTGTATATTCAGCCGCTGGTAGAGCTTGTATGACTGGAAGATCAGGAGGATATATGCTTGATGAAACGGGAAGCAGTAGTCCCGGGAGACTGGGAGAGCCATATCGCATGCAAATGTCGGAGTTGGATTTTATCGGATATTTCTGAAGGGACTATTTTGTTAACATTTTAAGTGGACAGTGAAAAATAAACATCAATACTTCAATTCTAATTGAGTCACTTTTTTTTTTTATTTTTTTGTTTTTTCCCGCAAACTCGACACATAAATTCCATATTTACTTATATTTGTTCTGCTTCTCAAGTCAAGGGAAAGATTTCAAGAAGTTCATAGATTTGAGTATAGCGAGCGTACATGTACGAGGATCAATTCAATCACAATACTCTTGGTCAAAACATCACGAAGAATATCCGGTGTTTCCTCAAACCAATACAAAAGTAATCTATACGAAGAGAGAAACCCTGTTCAGTGACCCGTTGCAGCAGCACCTTCGGATCTGGAGGGACTTCAGTTACGTTACCATCACAGCTTCACATTTTCATTTTGGACCCAAAAGCAATTCGGGCCCATCTCCCTAAGTAATGTGGTAGAAGCCCAAGTCTTCAGTCCACTATGTCCTTCACTTGCAAAACTGAGTTGCGCCCTAGTTTTTGTTAGCGTGAGTCAAACATATTTTGTATTTATTTTTAATATTATAATTCTCTTCTTATTACGAATTTCTTGTATACTTATTTGAATATATATCACACCTCCGAGAGAGCAAAATACATTAACCCAAATTATTTGATTAGTTTTTATTTGTTTTTCGTTCTACCTTTCAGTTATGGATGAATCTCCAACTTGAAAATCGTTAACAAATGCGTTGTTGTAGTTCATTGGGACAATGCGTTGTCTTAGTTAAGTGAGACGATGCAATTCGCTCCCGAAATAGAGGCAGAGTATGAGCTACATGAATCACCATCAAATTTCAACTAAGTCTAAATGAGCTGATATACCTATCCATTGCAAATTTTCATACCTTACGTTGTAGACAACTGATATGGATATATCATCAATATTTTCATAAATTTGCATATCAATATTTAAAACATTAGTTGTGCCCTAGTTTTTGTTCACGAGAGCCCATAATTAATATTATACTTCCCTTTTTATTATTCAGTTTGTTTTCATTTTACGTTTGAGTTATGGATGAAACTCGAACGTAAAAACCATGAACAAAAGTGTGGTTTTAGTTGATTGGGACAATGCGTCGTCTTAGTTAAGTAAAACGATGCGATTCGCTCCTTGAACAGAGGCAGACTACAAGCTACAAGAATCACCATCAAACAACCATGCATTGTTCTCCCGGGCTCATAGCATTGGCTTTGATAAATAACAAATGAAATATTTTATAAGAATTGGTAATATTTTACAAGATTTGATGAGCCAGAAACAAAACTAGAAATAACAAAAATCCCAGGATGGGGAAAAGCAGTAAAAAGAATATTCGCATTTCAGGAGTTTACAAGTGTCTGTCCAACACGAGTTAGCAGACCGAGTCAATCTCCAACGCCCAAATCAGTCAACGCGTCGATCTCTCACTGTTTCCGCCTGTGTCCGCCGTGTAACCCGTGATTCAAACTATCCCCCAAAAACGTCTTCGCCGCGTCCAAGCTCGGAAAATAGGTCGGCTCCAGAAATATCCGACTCAGCGAGTCACACGCCTCCGGACTCACCACGACTTGGTTCCCCTTCGCCTCCAAGCTCCCCATCAACACCACCAGCACCTGCTTGTACGCGTAGTAGAATCGCTTCAACGCCGACTCAATCGCCTGAAGCGCCTGCAGCAAGTGGATCTTATCCGAGACGGATTCCGAGTCTGACTCGGCTTTCTTCTCCGAGTACAGCCTCATCGCCGCCTCCTGAATCCTGGGCCCACCCTTGGGGTCCACCTCAACACCCAGTATGGACGGCACCTTATGCCTCAGCTCCTTGCAGAGCTTCGTCACCTCCACGAGCGCCTTCGATCTGAAGCAAAATGACTCCGTATCGTCCACCGTCTTGATCCGCAGCTGGTTCTTCAGCCTCAGAAAATCGGCTGGGTCCATCAGAAGGTGAAGATCCTCTATCTCTGCGAGGAGCTTCCATATCCGTTCGATCACGTAACAGTCGCTCGCGGCCTTTTCCAGGTCTCGAGAGTCGATGCGGCTTACCGCGCGCATGAGAAGCTCCCGGCAAACGTGGACCCACGACTCGAGGACCTGGTGCGTGGTGTACACCGTCTGGTTTTCGTAGTTGTCGACGTGGGCATCGTACGGGCTCTTCCTCAGCGAATGCAGCTCGCTCGGCTTGCAAACGGCGTCGTAATCCAGGTTCGGCTTCCCGGCGAGGTTCGGCTCCCCCAGACCCAACGAGTACGGACAGTTACTCATCTCGCACTCGATCGAGTACAAGATCTTCTGTGCCATCCCTTCCGATTTCTGCCACGTGGCGAGCCTAGGTAGCAAGCTGACCTCGCTGGTGCGGCTGACCACCGTGTGCTCCCCAGAACTCCACACCTCCGCCATGCTCCCGTCGCGGGCCAGCTCCCCGTTCGACGTGCTGAGATCGACGATCGGCGCCAATCCGCGCGTCTCGCTGTCCTCCTCGTCGTCCTCGATCAACATCGCGATGAGCTGTATCTGGCTGGTAATGAGCGACTCAAGCCGGCGCTTCCACTCGCGCCGGTTTGAGTACGGTCTAGGGTCGGACAAAACGGTCGAGACGAACCGGAACGAGATTTCGAGAGCTTGGAGAGCCGGCTTGAGAATGGACTCGTTTTTCCACGATGGGAAGTCGTGAGAGCTCCAGAACTCTCGGAGCTCCGGGAGGCGGAGGTAGTGCTCGTAGGTGGAGCAGGACATTTCGGAGGCGGCGCAAATATCGGTCTGAACTTGGGCGGCGGAGCGAAACGAACCGGGAACCGAAACGTGGAGCTTGGTGGAGAGTTTGGAGGATTTGTTGGGTATGTTGGAGGAGACCATCTTTGCTTTCCAATCTAAATCGACCATTTGAGACTTGTGAGAAGAGAAATGAATTTTGAAAACGTTTTTTTTATTCCTTTTTTTTGAGAACTTTTGGATTTAGGATTTGAGTTGTGTTTGAAACCAAGAAGAAAAGAGCGAGGGGGTATTTATAGGGCAGCGGGAATTGGAGAGAAGAAAAGGCGTGTGGAATTTCGGGGCGGTGGGTGGGCATGAAGAATGACGAATTTGAAAGTCGTTTTTGAAAATTAAATTTAAATGAATTTTAATATTTTTTGTTTTTTTGGACACTTGAAGCTTATCCATATCACCGTCTGGTTTTCCAATTTATAATATTTATTCATTCATTTTCTTAGTGTATTATATCGGAAAGGTATCCGGAGAGGATCTCTCTCACTAAATTCATTAAATCAGGAGATTCAAACCTTTGAAATTTAATCTAACAGTTAAAGTTATTATAACTTTTTAAGGGGGTCCTCGTTTTTAGCGGTTGGATCAAATTTTAAGGGTCCGAATCCCCTGATTTGGTAGAAGGGATCCGGAGAATATCCATTTCCTATTATATCCGTGTACATAAATAAATAATTGTCTTCTAAAACGATCATGTTAGGAATTGTTTGGAGAGTGCTTTTAAATAATTGAAAGTATTTTTAAAAAAAATATTTTTGAAATCAATTCTTAGTAAAAATACAAGTTAATTTTGAAAAAACACTTAAAGTACTTCATTCAAGAAACACCATAACTGTGCTTCTTGCAAGAACACTTCAAACCCTTTTAGAACCCAAAAATAATTTCTCTAAAAAGCGATTTCAATCATCAAAATACATTTCCCAAACAAGCCGTCATTGTTTTATTTAAAGACATTTATTTTTATTTTTTGAATATATTCTTAAAATTCGACACATTAATTTGGTGATATGTGTAGTATTATACGTGTAATAGTAACATAATATGGTTGTGTTTACAATGCACGAAAAATTTCTCAAAAAATGGAGAAAAATAAATAAAAATCAGAAATAATGAAGAATAAGAAGAGGAGGAAGGAAACTGCGTATGTATGTTTGAAATGGAATTGTCGAACGTTTGACTTTGGTCAACGTTGAGCGACGTCCATGATCCATCTACAATCAGCTGAACTATTCTTCTTTGGAAACAACACGTTTTCTTTCTTTCTCCAACTATACACCCGACTTCCTAATTTTAATGACAGCTTTTTAAATTACCTTATTAGGTAATAATAATTACGTATTTATTTACGGGATTTGGATCCTCTCCTGAACTTAGGAGGCTGAGTCTTCTGAACAAAGCACACGGGTCGTTAGATTTGAATTCAACGGCTACAATTATTATAACTTTTAGAGGGTCCCCCCATTTGTAGCCGTTAAATCAAAATCTAATGGTCCGTGTACTTTGCTCAGGAGGCTAGCCTCCTAAGCTTAGGAGAGGATCCAAATCCTGATTTACAATTTTATGTAATTTTTTTTTTTTTTGTTATTTTAAAAGACGGATATCTGGTGGCAAGTCATGGTTATCCACTCTTTTCAAGAGCTGGAAAAACTCATAGACGCATTTTAGCCTTCCCTAGCCACAAGTCTGGCTTCCACACTAGCATCAAGTTTCGAACTCAAGACCTTCAGTTTTTAGTTTGAAAGAAGCTTCTCAATCTGCCATTTACCACTGGGCCACCAGCTCGTGGTTTAATTTTCTTTGTTATTGATACTTGGGTGAATGGGAACAATTTAGCTAACTAATTTCAAGTGGTAATGATACTTATTACCTTATTTATTACCGTTAGATAAGTTTAAATTTGAGATTTGTGTAGTGAATCGACACAAATTTTTAATTTAAACTCATCTATGGTATTGAATATGATGGTGAACACTACCACTATTTGAGGATGATGGGCAAAAATACATTCAGTTAAATGTATATCTAAAAAGATCAAATATTTACCTTTTATAATTTTATTTGATAAGGTTAAGCTAAAGTTCGAAAGATAGTTTAATGTTTCTTTTTGTGGATATGTCTTGCAATCCATTTTTGTTATTACAAATTATACTGTATCGAACGATCGTCTGTTGATTAGATCATTGTTTAATATTTTTATTCTTTTAGCTTTTGAGAAATCTTTTAGTGTGTCAGAAACATAACGCGGTATATTATATCATTATACAAAAAGAGAGATACTTGAAAATACAATTATTCTTCATTTATATATTAACATGTGACGTACCGTCTGTTTTGAACACATTGATAGTCTCTCCTAAGTTTCACGATGACAGGGGGATTAACATAAGGTTCTCAACAGAGAAAACAAGTTTGCATGGTTTTAAGATAAGTCGAATCAAATACAATTTTTTTTTTTTTTTTTTTATCTTTTTTTGTAGTCAATAGTTGTAGCCGGCTTTTAAAGAAGACCATTAATTTATTCGAGTTCCTTCTTTGGATGATTCGTGGGCTGTCCCTTCACAAAAATTGGTTGTCATCAACATTTTATAATACAAGAAATTGTTTGTTGACGTTTCCAATTAGTAAAAAAATCTGAAGAAGGTGACATGAGTTTATGTGGCCAGAATTCCGAAGGTGACATGAGTTTATGTGGCCAGAATTCCGAATCTGGCAGGGCGGACGTACAAGGGAACCAAAGGGTTTTAGGATTACTCCGAATGTAAAAAATATACATGCGAAGGTTTTTTGAGGATTCTTTGAATGTTTGACAAGGATTATTTTTGTATTTATTAAGTATTTAATATAATAACTGATAGACATATCTCGACAAATTGCGTTGACAACATTCAATAAATGCTCAATATCACTCATCAAAACGCTTCGACATATATCGATATTTGTTGACATGTACGTAACATGATTTGACTAAAAACAACAAGCCAACTAAGTGATCGAAGAAATGACTCAGTGAATAAATTAAATTTTTTTTGAAATGCTTCGCACTCTATTTTTTATCTTGGAAGCTTAAACATTTAATATTGAAACCCCAAATGTTCGAATTCTAAATCCGTCATTAATTATCGGTTAAGTTTGGATAGAATTAAGAGGAGGGACACAAAGTCTGTCCCGACATTTAGGAAGGGAGAAGGAAAACAACTGCAGCCGACTCCGGCTAATTTTATACCACGGCCTGTTTAGTCCGCCTACTCACATAGAATTAAAGAAAGCAAGTAAACGCCAACTGTGTTCGGAAAAGCACTTTGGATAGGATTGTATAGTTTGGAAGTGTTTTGCCTTCGTTAGCTATTGGAGCCAATATTTAGTCCCATCGGCCATCGATATTGCCATATTAAGGTGATTAAATAAGGCAACTTGATTAGGGGTTTGGTTTCTTTTGTAATTACTCGATGCTAATGTCCCAAATAAGTTATAATTATTTGTTAACGTCCAAAAAAAAGTTATAATTATTTGTTACTCGATGCTAATGTCCAAAAAAAGTTATGAGGGCAACACGAATATCCGAATTTTTTAGAGGATTATTTGTTAAGTTATAATTAAGTTTATTGAGAAACAAAATAGAGAAGTTTGTTGTTACTCTAATCAAAGTTTGTAGCATATCAAGATTTTGATATTCTTTGTGGAATACATAACAAAAAAAAAGACAAACAAGATGAGATATTTCATGCAATTGCAGTTTGTTGTTTGGTGTGGAATTTTAGAATTAATTTTCATCATACACGAAATGCAAACGCATAACGCGCAAAATGTGATCTCATACAAATGTGAGCTGAAGTTTTAAAAGAAAAAGAACAACGAGAGCAAAAAAATTAAGCATAAAATGTGTTAGGTTAGAAACAAAAAATAGAGAGGTTTGATCAAAATTATGTAGCATATCACGATTGATATTTTTTATGGAATACATATGAAATGAGACATTTCATGCAGTCGCAGTTTGTTGTTTGGTGTAGAATTTGAAAACTATTTTTTTGTCACACTACGAAATGTGGACACATAAACACCTAACTCAAATATGATTTGTTACATCCCACATCGTCAAAGGGAATGGATCATGTAAACCTTATATGTATATTCTCATCTCTACCTAGCACGAGGCCTTTTGAGGACTCACTGGCTTCGGGTTCCATCGGAACTCCGAAGTTAAGCGAGTTTGGGCTGGAGCAATCCCAGAATGAGTGACCCATTGGGAAGTTGCTCGTGAGTTTCCAGAAACAAAACCATGAGGGCGTGGTCGGGACCCAAAGCGGACAATATTGTGTTACGATGGAGTCGAGCTCGGGATGTGATGGGGCCCTGGGCTGGGATGTGACAATTTGGTATTAGAGCCAATCCTTGGCCGGAAGTGTGTATGTATATTCTCATCTCTACCTAGCATGAGGCATTTTGGGGACTCATTGGCTTCGGGTTCCATCGGAACTTCGAAGTTAAACGCGTTCGTACGAGAGCAATCCCATGATGGGTGACCCATTGGGAAGTTCTCGTCTGAGTTCCCAGAAACAAAACCGTGAGGGCGTGATCGGAGCTCAAAGCGGACAATATCATGCTACGGTGGAGTCGAGCCCAGAATGTGGTGGGAGTCCGGGCCGGGATGTGACATGATCTCATGCAACCTTATTTATGATAATCCGAACTCTCTCTGAACTAATATCTGCAACAGTTTTTTTATAATTTATCAGCTCTTAATTTATTAATTTCAATATTGAATGAAATTTCATGTTCCTTCCTTTCTACTTTCAGAAAGGAAAAACAAACCCTAAATCTAGGGTTTGAACGAGGGATTTAGGCGTTCGCCTGTTTTGCATTACACTCAAAGGATTCCAACGTTTACCCTAAAAAAAAGTGTTTCTTTTGCATTGTTCTCATATTATTTATCAGAAAAGTAGAACAAAACATATTAAAATACAACATTTGAAACATTCGTCGTTTCCAACATTGTACGTTTCACATTTGGTAAGTAAGAAAGAATTGGAAAAGGCAAAAGGAAAAAGTAAAAATATAATAAAAGAAGCCAAATTGGCGGACTTTACATTGCATTTGCACATCCATATCCAATCCAGATGACTCATACAAATAGTGGATAGTATTATTTAATCCCAAATAAACCAAGTGGCATTGCATTCTTCAATTCAAATTATGGGCATGCATTGCCTGCATCCGCACTGCACCTCCATCCTCCCGTTGGGGACTGTTTGGATAACTCATAACTCTCTCTTTCTCTTTAACTTCGACTCTTTGTCCCGTTCCCACTCCTTTCCCGAATCCAATCCAATCCCCCAAACACTTGGACTTTGGATTTCGGTTTGACCAAAACACCCCGCGTTTACCGCCTTCAAATCAGCCACGTGTCCGTCATCCACTGGCCCCACCAGTGCGAGACTTTCCAACTCGGCGACGCTTTTTTGATCGCCAACCAAATCGGGGGCAGGCGGGGTTAACCTTTAGTTCTTAACCATGTGAGACATGCACCCACCTCCCGACAAGTGGCGTGACGGTCACGTGAGCTACCCGCTTCACATGTGCATGGGAGACGTGAGATCATCACTGATGTGCGGCGGTGCCTAACGGGCCACTGTTGGTTGCAGCCATGTTGCGCGTACAGGAGTAATAGTGGTGCTGTGTGGTCACAGGTGACGGTTGGGATGGTATTGGTTGGTTGGTTGGCTTAGCCGTGAGTTCTCGTGCATGTATGTAAAAATCGGCTCTTGTATTTGCCTTCAACATACGAAAATGTATCCGCAGACACAAGCGTGGCCGCATTATTTAGAATTAATTTGCTATGCATTCGAGTTCAAATACGTTTCTTCAGTAGAATATGTGTTAGACGTAAAGTATAAATAGACGGGTCGAACTGATGCGATTTGACCGATTTAAGAAAATCGGCCTGTTTTTTATATGGATGAATTTCCAACAGTGAATGATGGTATAAACAAGAGCTCACGAATTGAGTAGATAGTTGCAATCGTGAGTGCATGTAACCATATTTATTGGGAGCTAATGATATAATGACCAAATTGTAATTTACTTATTTTTTAATACTTTTGGTAGATATTTTTGTTGTTGCTGCTTTATTTGACATTGGGAGGATAGTCGATTGTGGGCTAGGAGTGGTTTCCTAGCAAGGAAGCATGTTTTGAGGCAGAAAATGGGGGCTTTATTGGCATATGAGGCACCGGATGCTAAGGATTGGCCCCAACTTTATCCACTTCTTCGATATGATTGAATCAGACCTGAATTGTCTGCCCTCGTCATCTCGCACTCTTTCCATCTTTTCTTATTTTTGTAGTCACGATTAAGCCACGTTAACATTTTATATTCTTATTGCTTTTTGTCTTATTATTTCTATAAAAAAAATCAATATAAAATGTTGACGTGGCTTAACCGTGACCACAGAAATAGGAAAGGATGAGAAGGGTATGGGATGGTAAGGGTAGACAATCTAAGTCCGATTGAATCATAATCTTTGTAAGACTGTCTAGAAAATGTTACTGTCAGTTATTCTCGTCATGTTGTATTAAGATTAGAAGATACACATTAGTCATTGAACTTAAAATACATCTAATTTCTAAAAAAAATTACTAAAAATACGTGTGAACGATTGAACGTAACATATCAAAATTTTAGTGAGGTATTGAGCATTTAATATTCTTAGATTCTCTCTTAAGGTATTTAACTGAACAGATGGCACCTGTACGTGTTGTGATCTTAAACGGGGGATTAGAGTACCAACGTTAAAGATAGGGATTACGTTGGAGAATTTTCTAGCCATCACTTTTGCCTAAGTCCACGTCCACGTTGTGCGACTTAGAATTATACCCACAAAATAGCACCGTTACAAATCAACTCAAAAGGAAAAAATTTGACCTCCATTCAACTATATGCCATTGTAGCCGATTTTCTATCTCTTTCGGCATCATTGTGAGTAAGTTTTCCAATTGGACAATCACACCGTTACATAGTGTTATTAATTCAAATATTATGACTTATATTATGAGTGAATAATAAAAGAAAAATTCTTCAAAATCAATCGATAATAGTTAAGGTGTCATCAATATATCAGATTGGTAATTATGGAAGTCATATGATATAACGTGAATAAACTGATAATATTACATGACTGTTACAATAAAAAACGTCAAATTATTAAGATGAGAATCACGAAATCTTTTCTATCATGACATCAACACTATTATCTGAAGGGTGGTGCCGGAGACACTATCTTCTTAGACTATATTTGTAAACCACATGATGTGGCGGTTATTGGTTAAATTCTTTCTTTAAATCATTAAAAATGACAACCATCAACCGCCACGTCATTTGGTTTACAACCTATTATGCACAACTCAAACTCATACATGATTAGCACATTAAACACCAACATAATTAATCCACCATTTCCAAATCTAGATAAAAAACCTCGTATTAATTAAGATCAAGATTCTTTTTGCGTCCATATTTCGTTGGTTGTTCATGCGTCATGACTCATGACTCAAGAGCTAACCTTAATCAACCTACCCCGCCTCAATTAATCCGAAAAGTATATTAATTAATAATGTAATTGAGACTAAGAGGGTTTAAATTCAATTATTTAAAGATTAGTTTAAGAAAATAAAGACCAGCGTGCTTGCCCTGTTCGGGGTTTATGTGGATAGACATTACGTGAGGGGATGGCCATCGTTTGCCTGTCTTTTGCAAGTCAAAAGGTCATAAAAAATGCAGGAAATGTTGTTTAGTTTGGGGCTGAAGGGACCGGGGGGGGCCTAATATTGCCAAAGATTTGAGGCATGAAAGCAGCAGCTAACCCTACTTCGCATTAGCTTATCAGATTATGTTCTTGGTGAGCTCTGCATCTCTTCGGCATGGAATTCTAAGTTCTAATGATATTCGAGCGGTGTAAATGTCGGCTCAGCCAGTTGACTAGGATAGTATACTACTCGACATCGATATCAGAAACTCAAATAAGGGCTTAGTTAACTTTGCAAACAATTTAAGAACGAACGTGTACGAGAGTTTGGCCATATGAGGATAGAAGGACTTCAAAGAATGGGTTATGTTTGTTTCAGTTTCTCAAATCGCACTCTCTGGGTCTAAGGCCATGGCACTTTTAGGCTTTTTAGTTAAAATGGTCTTTGCGATTTGCATCTTCTTACTTTGGTCCTTGAGATTGTCCATCATCAATTATTTTGATCATTTCGTGAAAAAGTCCATTAAATAAGAATAAAATGACCAAAATTTCCTTAATTTTTGTCAAATCATTTTGGCTTATTATTTATTAAATTGAGAGTATATTCGTCATTTTGATCTTTATTTAACATAATTTTGCACATAATGACTGAATGGTGAACAATCTCAGAGACCAAAGTAATGTGTTATGCAAATCTTAAGAACCATTTTAGCTAAAAAGCCTCACTTTTATTAAAGGGATAACTAGCTATAGATCCAATTTTGTGAGCCACTAGTAGAATTAGTCCACTTCGTTGAAATAGGTCAAATAATTAAGATTCCATGTATGCTTATTTGAAGTTTGTACCATATTTACCCATTAGGCTTATGAATTGTTATATATACACAAAATTTCTTAATTATGAGATTATTTGTCATTTAACTAAGCCCTTAATTGTAGGATTAGTTATAGCCATATAATCACCTCAACCCCTAGTCCATTTCATCCCACCTTTTTTCCTTCTTCCAAACAATTCTCTCTATCAATCCTCCTCATTTTTGTCTCTTCCTTTCATGGGTGATATTTTTGTGTTCTTCCCTCCAAATTCGTTCCTTTAATGGAGGTATATTATATCATATTTATATTTTTATGTTTCGCCATGTAGGTTCCTAGCATTTTTCTTCCAATACAATAGGTAGTTTATTTTTGTTTTGTAGGTAGATTATATTTGCTTTGTAGGTATAAAGCATTTTTCTTCCTATACAATAGGTAGGTAGTTACTAGATTATATTGGTTTTGTTTTCTTCATAAATAGCAGGTAGTTACTAGATAATATTTTAGTTTGAGTATTTAAATATTCAAAATTTAAAAACAGAATAAATGATAAAAAAAAATTAAATAATTTAAATATTTTTATCTGAAGGGGCAAAATTGATATCAAAATATGTAATTGAATAATTGGACTCAGTCCCAAAAACTACCGACGTTTTTGGACCTAGATCTAAAAGCCCCTTTATTAAATTGATGTGTCATATGTGACCAATTCTACGCTAACAATTTAGATGAAATTGTGCAACAGAAAGCATCGGTTTAGGAAACCAAATCTCCATGCGTACCTTGTTTTAATGTTAGCCCATAAAAGAGTGCCGCACTAATCGTATCACCCATGCATGTACTGCCAAAAGACCCCTATTAATACCTAATACATACCAATATCAGCCAAAATGATTCATACGATTAGCATAACTCCTTATCTTGGTTCATAAGATTTAAAATCGATAGGACTTAGTCCCTATGCCTATCCGTCATTAATCATTTTGGTCAATTCGTAAGAAAATCTCCAGTAAATAAGAATCGAATGACAAAAATATCATCAATTTTTGTCAAATCATTTTAGCTTATTATTATTAAATTGGGGGTATTTTTGTCATTTTCATCCTTACTCAACATAATTTTTTTTTTGAAATGATGAAAATAATTGATGGAAGACAAACTCGATACCACTTCTATCGATTTCAAATCTCAAAAACCAAAGTAAAAAATCATGCTGATCTTAAGACCATTTTGGCTAAAATGGCTTTAAATATAAACTTGGGGCATTATTCTTGCCAATTTACCAAAAGCAATATAGATGCAAAAAGAATCTGCCATACAAAGTAAATAACCGGCATTAAATCGCTTTTTTTCTACAGCTTCTACAGACGACATTTAGACCTGATTTGATACTGAGGTGATTCTGAAAAAAAGTTGGTATCAAAAAAAGCTAGGAGCTGTTTTTGTGTTTGGTAAACATTCATCTTCAGCTTTTTTTCACAGTTTTGGGTGAAAAAAAGCCAAAAACAAGAAGCTGCAAAGCCCAGCTTTGAAAAGTCGGCTTTTTTTTACATCTGTTTTACATAAAAATTTACCAAACACTATAATACTGTTTTTTTTTTTTCAAAAGCACTTTTACAAAAAAGTTAAACAAACACTCTGTTGCTTTATTTCACAGTCGCTTATTCTCACAGTACAGCAGAATCAGCTTTTTTTCAAAGCACAGCAATACCAAATCAGCCCTTAATCTTAAACTGCTTCATGTGCTTGTAAAGTATCAACTTAAGACATGAATCCATGTTCCTCAAGATCAAGCCCATTGCCAATGTATTATATCAACAATTTTACAAAACTAAGGCCCAACAAAATTGACACACATAGCGGGCCCAGTGCGGCTCAAGAAGTAAATCCAAAAGCGATTCTAGCAACATAGGCAAATGAAAGACGCATTACCAAATGATTTTCCGCAAAGCACTAAACACGATTAACATAAACTAAAAAAACATTATATTAAACAAAATATCCAACACATTAATGCCATGAAATTATATCCGATGAAAAAAAACAAAACAAGATAGTGCCCGCAATTACCTAAACAACGCAAACGAAAATTTCAATATCCTCTAGTTCAACTATGAACCATAGTTACTTAATCATCAAACAAACTGAAACCCATTTCCTCGTCGGATTCCTCTTCCGGCTCGGGCTTCTTCTCTTCCTCCTTAGCAGCTGCTGGAGCACCTCCTGAAGCAGCAGCAGCAACGGGGGCTGCAGCAACGGCAAACTTGCTCGGGTCCTGCATTGTTAACCCACAATTAAATCACTTGCCAATAAGAACTAACTGAAAAGAGCAATGACGAGAATAGATGGACACCAACAGTTGAAAAATAGCACAGTACCTTGAGGAACTCCTTGACTTTCTCTGCTTGTGGGAAGGAATATTCGGTGGCAATAGACACTGCCAACACGTTCTTGTAGGCGTTGAGGAACATGTGTGGTGCAGCTGCAAGGGTGGGGTATGAGATGGCCAACGCCAATGAAGTGACCATTGAGACACCAGAAGCAAACTTCTCCATGAGATCATCCTCAGTCAGATCAAGCACCTCTGGGCTGAAGACGGAACCATTGTCATACACCATCTCAACAACGAGACCATATGAGAATGGCCTGATTCCAAGCTTTGCAAGGAGGGCAGCCTCAGAAGAGCCAACCTTGTCTCCCTTCTTGATAAGTTCAACAGGGGTAATGATTTCGACAGTTCCCTTGTTAATCTTAGTGGGGATGTTGAGAACCTGAAATGTTAAACATGCAAGTCAGAACTACAAAATCCCCAAAAGAGTGATCAGTGTATATCGTGAACGACCGTTACAACACACCTGGAAGAAAGAGGTCTGAGATGGGTCAAGACCAGTGTTACCAGGAGGAACCACCACATCAATTGGAGCAACCAAACCAACACGAGCAGGGGCTCCAACCTATTCAATTAAAAACAACATACAGCTAGACATTAGATATATGTAGTGAAACATATAAACATAACGGGTTGATTGAAAAACTAACAAAAATTTATCATGAGGCAAACTTAAGCTCAAGCACGAGAAATTTCATATTTTCAAGGCAATTCTCAACATAACCATGTAAAACATTAAAACTCTACATACTCAACTTCTGTTAAAAGACATACTCGAGAAACATATTTTTCAAAAAAAAAAAACAAATGTAGGTCTCATGGCCATGCCCAAATAGTAAAGGCAGTGACACTGCTCTACAAGGCGATGGGATATGACAACACCGTCAACGGAGGAGCTCCCAACCAAAGCTGAGAGGACCATCAACGCCAACAGCAATCTATATGCAACGTTAACTTCCGGAATTTACAGACATAAGTAACCTGCTCCGTTAACTTTTAAGTTAGGGACGGATCAATGTCCCCCGTCACAAATCCACAACAAAACCATTAAAAGTTTGTAAGAAAAACAAAAACACCTAAACATACGTAAACAAAATCG
Organism: Pyrus x bretschneideri; assembly: GCF_019419815.1. Classification (NCBI taxonomy): domain Eukaryota; kingdom Viridiplantae; phylum Streptophyta; class Magnoliopsida; order Rosales; family Rosaceae; genus Pyrus; species Pyrus x bretschneideri. Next base: position 2,735,913 of record NW_025999635.1, read on the forward strand.
ACACAGAATTTGTTGATAAAGCATAGAACCGGAAAACACATGCGGAGTCTAAAGCCTAAAACCCTGGAAAGCATTAAATTACAGTAACTAGCACTTCCCGTTGCATACTTCATAAATAATGCAATACAAACCAGTAGTTAATCACATTTTCCAAACAGTAAATCCAGTACAAATTTATCAGCATTATAAATCCTTACAACAATTCAAATGCAAAAATAGTGATAACACAAAGTCGACACAACCCGAAATCGAATAATGCTTACCTTGTACTTGGCAACCTCTTCGCTCACTTCCTTCAGGTCACCCTTGGTGAAAATCAGACCGACGTTGCCCTAACACCCAAAAACAACGCAACTCAGAAAACGAACGTATAAAGAACAGATCAGCATGCAGAAACGGGGCGAAACGTACCACAAGGAGGGGGACGAGGTTGAGGTAGGCACTGTTGCCGGTCTTCTCCGCATGGATCCTGACGGAGCGCTTCATCATTGTGTTCTTCCCCATCAGAACGACGGAGTCGCCGCGCAGCCCCTTGCGGATGTTCTGGAGCTGCTTGGAGCCGACGTTGTCGGCGGCGACGATGAGGATCTGGCCATACTCGTCGAGGAGGGAGCAGAGCTTGGAATCGTAGGCGATCTTCTTGTCTGCCTTGGAGGGTTTAGGGGCCATTGCGATTAGTGTTTGAAAGATTAGTGGAAATTGGGGGTTTGGGAGATGAGAGAGTAAGACCAAAACCGAGGGCCAAGACGAAGCGGCGGCTCTGTCAAGGCGGACAGCGACGGTGCCGTCCCTTTAACCTCTCTTTTTACTGAGAGCCTAGGGTTTTGGAGGTACTGGGAAAACCTAGAAAGCTTGGAGGCGGGTGGAAGTGGAAAATGGTTGGCAGTGAGGCTTATATAGTGGGATGGAGGGACGGAGAGGAGAGGTGGAAAGGGTTTGGCGGTTATGTAAACCTAGATCAGACGGTTGTTATTTAGTTTTGTTTTTGGAATCCGATGGATCCCGGATGGGCCGTTTTGGTTTAAGTAAGAAATTGGCTGATAGGGCCAGCCCAAGTGACAAAACGTTTGTTGAAACTTTACCCTATAAAAGGCCCTACAATAAATTGCGAATTTGAGTTCGATTTTTACAGTGAGTCGGAAAATTTTGAGTTTGATTCTAAAACTAGAGCTTTGAAACCAAACTTGAACATTAGGTTTAGAGTTAGAGATGATGAGTTTTATTGTCAAGTACGATATACGTATTTCTTGAGTTTGATATGGTTCTCACAATTATTAAACTTGCAATTCCTTGGCATAAACATAAGTCGCAACTTGAGGCCCAAATCATAGAATTACAACTTTAGTTTTAATTTATATTTTTGCAGAGATGATATTTATAGTGTGATTCATAATATGAACGGTTGTGATCATAAGTACAAAACTATGTGATTAAAACACTAAGAGTTTTGAGTAGGAGTTTCTACTCATCTTTAAGTAGTCAAGTTTTGTTCTTTCCATATGATGATATTGATGTATCTCCTAATACTTCGGCCATCTCCAAGTGAAGGAGGGCTAAATGGCTCCCTTTAATCCTATTGTCCTACAAGAAATTATATTTTAATGAACAATGCTAAGCCATATTTCATACCATCTCCAACCGAGGGGGCCAAAATATCATAGGCCAAACATAGGCCTTTAACAAAAAATCATTTCCAACCGAGGAGACCAAAGGGTCATAGGCCAAGCATAATTTATTATTTTAATTAAATTAAACTACCATATTAAAATAAGGTTTTCGGACATATTTTTAGTGTCACTTGTCGCCAAATGAATAAGCCTCCAGATTTCTTATTTTTATATAATCTCAATAATTTTTTGGATAGGATTTCGAGTAACACGTGTTGCTAACGTGAGTAACTTTCCAGATTTCTTATCTTTGTGTAATCTCAGTAATTTTTCGAATAAGATTTCAAGTGACACGTGTCGCTAAAGTAAGTAACTCTCTAGAATTCTTATCTTTATGTAATCTTAATAATTTTTCGGATAGGATTTTGAGTGTCACGATTGTGCAAATTTTAGATATGATTCTTATTTACGTGGCACTTTTTATCTTCAACTTTCAATGTTGTAGGAATGGTGTATATATTTATAGGAACAAAATTATAATTTTTTTTTATAAATTCGTCCCAAAAAAAAAATTCAAATTCCAACGATAACCTGACGGCAGCATGACGTTAGCTAGCTGGCGTCATGCTGACGCCAGGTAATCGTTGGCATTCAAATGGGCTGAGCTGAAGGGTGGGCAAAATGTCAAGCTTGACATTGTGGAGTTGAAGGGTTGGCTCAAGTTTGACATTTTGGCGCTAGAGGGTTGGACTGAAGGGCTAGTTGGAAATAGCCAGCCCGTTGGCCTGATTTGGGGGTTTGGGTTCGGTGGGGCCCACAAGCCCTTTGGCCTAGTCTTCAGTTAGAGACGGTTTTCATGTCATTCTGAGCTATTTTTAGCCATGTGGTCTTTTGGCCATATTGATTGGAGATGACTTTTTCGTTAATGAATTTCTTCAATTAAATATTTGAGTGAATATAGGAATGAGTGCTGGCATGGCTGAAGTTCATTGGCCATAGAACGTCAAGGGACCCAACCCCAAGCTCTACCCTTGTAGGAAGCCATCTCTGCTGAGCTCCGGTTCGTAGGTGATCCAACCACCCCCAAACCGACCAATACGTATATCTCCCTCTCTCACAACCAATTTTCACCCGAGGCTTGTCGTTCCCAATGGCCTCCACGTACCGTGATCGGACCTCCGAGTTCCGATCACTCTCCCAGACCCTCCAGAAAATCGGAGGAATCGCAGCCGTTCATCAAGCTCAGAATTCCCCATCTCCCTCCAAATCTCTCGCACCCGACTCTTCTGGATCTGAGTTCAACAAGAAGGCCTCCCGGATCGGGTTGGGGATCCAGGAAACTTCTCAGAAGATCGCACGGCTCGCCCAGTGTATTTTCCGTTTCCACCTCTCCTTTTAATTTCCGCTATTAAATATTTATGATTTCATTCCTAGCTGTTTGGTTGCCGAGAAATTGTAGGAAAGTTGCAAAATTTAAATATTTAAGTTGGATATTGATGCATTTGTTTACTTTTAACTGTTAAGAATTCAGCTAAGCATTGTTCAAGAACTTCAAACCAACTAGCTGTAGGAAAGTTTAGATCTTGGTATGAGCTAAGGTTTTAGAGCTTTGAAATACTTTCAGGGATTGATTGCTGATTAAGGATCAGATATGAATCATATGATCAGATTTTTAATTGAGTTTTCGAACTGATTGTACTCCGTTTGAAGAATAATCTTGCCGAAAATTTTGCTTAGAAAACTCAGGGCCTGGGATTGCTTCTGGAAGGGGTTAGAAGTGCTTCTTGATCATAGAAGCTCTTTCTGGAGAAGCCCCTGAACGGTGCTTATTCAGGAAGCACTTCCCTTGAATATTTAATAAAAATTTCAACAAGTTTCTAATGGAAGCGCTTCTAGCAGAAGCGCTTATGAGTACAAGCACTTCCTCTAGAGGCAATCCCAAATGAGACCTCAGTACTGTAATTGGTGAAATTTCTTTTGCTATTGGGTTTGGAATCACTTCGGAACTTTATTGGCTGGGGGAGGTTATGTCGACCTAACAATTGTGCTTGCTGTGCGTTAATCTGCAGTGGCAAAGAGGTCATCTATGTTCGATGACCCGACTATGGAAATCCAGGAATTAACTGCTTTGGTGAAGAATGACATTACAACACTGAATGTGGCTCTCACGGATTTGCAAACCATTCAAAACATGGAAATAGCTGATGGAAGTTATTCCCAGGATAAGGTTGTTCATTCAACAGCCGTTTGTGACGACTTGAAAAGCAAACTTATGGGGGCAACCAAACAGCTTCAAGATGTGTTAACCATTAGAACAGAGGTTAGTGCGTCTTTTTAGTTCTACACAGTCCATATGTCTTATTGTTTCCTTACGGTTCTATGATTTTTGTGCCCTCAGAATATCAAGGCTCACGAGAACAGGAAGCAGATATTTTCCACAAATGCATCAAGAGAAAACCCTTTTCAGAATCCTGCAAAAACTGTGACCGCACCTGCTCCCTGGTCAACTCCCTCCAGGGCACCTAGCAATTTGCAAGCATCACCGTGAGTATTTCTTATTAAAAATTAACTAATATTGAAGTCTGTATATGTTCCGATGGTAGGCCTTCCACTGTTCTGGTGCTGGTAGTTTATTCATTGTTTCTCGTCTTTCTCTCTCTCTCTTTCCAGATTGCCATCGAAGGATGTTCAAGCTGGCAACCAACTGAGGTATGTTGGCTTTGGAAAAAAAAAAATGAAATTTGTTATTCATCTCTTTTGGTCATTGCCGTACAAATACCTCTGGAACACTGCTACATGCATCATGCTTGCATATGAACTTCATATACTTCCAACCATAAATATGATAAACTCACTTCCTCGCAGTATTCTTTTTTTCCATCATTTCTTCATGCCTGAAGTACTTGTAGGAGCCATAGATCTAGCCTCTCCCTTTTTTCTCCGGTCCTCCATAATTACAGAGTAGATGTACATATGGCTGCCAAATCTGCTACTAAAGACTATCACCTATAGTTTCAGCTATCTTCTTTCCTTTTAGAAGTGCAACGTTTTCTCCTTTACTTCCGGATAGCATCTAAGAAGGCAGCATCTGGTCTTTGTCCACTTGGATGATTGCTCAATTAACAAAAATCCATAAATTACGTGTAGAGCAGCCACTAGGATAGGACTCGTAGTAGTTGTGTCATGCAAGTAAATTTTCTCTGTTCTGAATTTCTGATATTGAAGATTTTGTTAAGTTCCAAAAGTACGGTGTTAAATTGATTTGGTTTTCTGAAGATCTATTTATAGATACATGTTGATGGAACTTAACTGCTTGTTTTAAACGTTGCCAAGTCAGACGAAGGTTAGCTGCAGATAATCCTCCATCGCAGCAGATGGAAATGTCCATGTTACAGCAGGTAGTTCCACAGCAACAAGATTATACACAAAGCCGGGCTGTTGCTCTTCACAATGTAGAATCTACGATTACCGAACTGAGTGGGATCTTCACACATTTGGCTACCATGGTTGCACATCAAGGGGAACTCGCTATCAGGTTTTCTCTTTTTGCTTGCGGAACCATCAAATAGTGTCGTGTTTGAAGCTAACACTAATGCTAGATGCACTTTTCATAGGCTTGTTCATGGTATGTTGTCCTGAATCTGTCTTCTTGGTGTGAGCAGGATTGACGACAACATGGAAGAATCATTGTCAAATGTTGAGGGTGCACACAGCGCTTTACTAAGGAATCTCACCCGAATATCATCAAACAGGTGGCTTATGATCAGATCTTTGCCATTTTGATATTTTTCCTGATGGTCTTCATCTTCTTTGTGGCCTAAATACCGAAAACTGAAAACTCGGCAATAGAATCCTTCCTGATGGGTTATTAGGGGTCATTCAACTCCGCGTGTGGTTATTTTTTACGAAGTTGGAGTATTGAAAGTCATATAGGGTTCTCTGTTCTGTATACTTGGTGGGCATCCGGTATGCCCATTTTTCGATTCTCGAGTGTTGCTTGTACAAGAATTACCATTCGTTGTAGCATATACGGTTAGATCATTGAGCAAAATGTTATGCGTCTCTGTATCAACTGAAACAGCTTGCCATGTTTGTTTGAAAATGAGAAATAAAAAATTTCTCTAATTACTTTTCGTTTTTGTTGCCCAAGATAAACGTAAATATTTTCAAATTAAATCGATAATCTGTCTTGTAATTGGTTGTATGTTTCTTGCATCCGGTCGAAAATAGTTGACAATCTCTTTGAAGGCCCACCAACCTAACTCCGCATGTGACTATAAAGCTACAATTTTGCGTATCTTAGTTAAAGCGATAAGATTGATTGTACCAACCATTTATACCAAAACATTGGAAATTTGGAGTTGGAAGTGGAACTTTAACTCCTCCCACCCACCTTTTATACTTCAATCAAATGGGTACGTACTGCTACTCGGTAGTCGGTACACTGCTAAGTCAAGGCAGGACCTTCAATAATGTTCCAAGCTTTAGTCCAAGTCATGTCCCACATATTGCAAAAATGACAATAAAGCACTTCCTGATTATGTCTGTTAGAAAAATCTAAAGTGTTTCTAGCTCATAGAAGCGTTTTTGGAGAAATGCCTCTCCGACTGGAAACGCACTTGAGTAGCGCTGATGGGCATAAATGCTACTTGCACGAGCCCTAGGTTCAGATTGAGACCTACTTGATTGTTACAATTGGAAGCTTTGGCCTTTTAACTTTGTGACCCACACACATGTTCTGCTACACTGATTGTGTTGCTCTATGCGGCAGCTCTAATCAATATTTTAGTTCCAAATATCTTAATTACGGTTAATGCATAAGGCAACACACTCACAGTAAGATAACGGTACGCCATTCATCTCATTGAGAGTGTCGGCCTATGAGTGCGATGTCTTACGCAACGCAGATGCCAGACAACCGTGCCCAAAAATTTGATTGCGGTTTTGCTGAAGTGGGAAGAGTAACGGAAGTCAGAGCAAGCAAATGAGAGTTCAGAAATCGGGAAAGGGACACAAATAAGTGAGGTCAAGTTGCAGCACAGTTTCCGTGAGCGTTAAAAACTTAAATGGATGCAAAAATGATGGGAGCCATTTGTGGCAGACAAAAATCCAAAATTCAAGTCTCCAAGTCCATAATATATTTCATATAAGATTGGGCAGGTGGTGGAAGGTGCCCTTTGAAAAGACTTGTGCAAACTAACACATGGTCCGTGGAATTTGACACTGCTAGAGCAGTAGGCTGATGGTTCTCCAATATCAAATATTCTCATATAGTCATATGTATCTTCGGTTATACAGCAGAATCTTCGCTCCGATACGGTCAACAGTAATTAGATATTACCTCCTTCTCAGCGGACACAGAGATAAACTCTGTCATATATGCATGATGTTGTAGTGTTAAGTGTGGAGCAAGAAATAAATTGCAAAGTTGAAAAGGATGGATTTGGTTGTTGTGGACAATGGGACATGTAGGAGATGATGGTCTTATTGAGAGGCTTCTCTCCTAAGGTCCCTTTTTGTATGAGTGGTCAGATTAATCTTACAATAAATTAAACTATCAACTTAAATAATTCTTATTACATGGAAACAAAATACTAATAGATAAAACAAACAAAAAAAATAAGTAGAGAGAAGAAGGTTTCACGTCATACCGAACATCTTCTATATCTGCAAAACCTAGTCTCCTCATCGAATATCTAAACCCAACAAATCCAATTGCATTTACCTAGTAACTTTACACATCCAATTTCATCCATTTTTTTTTTTTTTTTTTATAATTAATAATCAAACCCAGCTAGTTACCAAGCACCAAAAAATTTGAGATTGTGTGTGGTTTCGAAAATTGGGATTCCCTACTTCTTCAACGTGTTAATCCTTTTTTCATATGAATTTTTCGGCAATGGTGAAAATTCTGAAACAGCTCTCCCTCTCCCTTTTTCATATGCAAAAGAACAAAAACAAAAAAACTCAGGAGGAGAGAAGGGAAGTGAACAATCGAGAGAGAGAGACGGGGAAAGGAAAGGGATATGGAGAAGAGAGACGGTAGGGGATGAAGACATAAGGTTTTACACGAGATTTTTTTTTTTTTTTTAAATTTAATCACTTTGCATAATTATTATGATTCGGTGTAATATGAATTATTTAAGTTGATAACTTAATCTACTATAAGGTTAATCTGAGGGCTCGTATAAAAAATGACTTCACATGTTCTTAAAATGAGGATCTTAAAAAATCAGTTATGTGGTCTTATTTAGTATGATTTTGAGTTGAACCATTTTGATGTTTTTGCCTACTTGATTTCCACTCTATACCTAATTTGATGTAATCTTTGATCTTTCCGTGATTTTGTTGCATAAGTAAGAGATAAAAGGTTTGGTTTGGTTTCGAATACAACCATTTAATTCTGTTTACTTTGCATGTTTTGTTCTTATAAACAGAGAGATATAATTTCGAACTTGAAATTCCTTACCCAGAGAAAATAGAAGTAATGATATTCCAATTTTAATTTAATTAGAGCAACAGTTAAAGTTGATTCGAACTTAATGGATCATTACTACAATTGGATTAAATTTGAGGGAGCATTGCACAAATTGGACTAAAGTCGATGAACCATTACTCCAATGGGTTAAAATTAAGAGACCATTTTTACAATTTTCGCATTTGGTTTTTCATATTTGCCCATTTGATTCAGCCTCAAGTTACCAAGTACGTGGCACATGATTCGTTTTGATAGAAATTTTAAGGGAGTTGACGAAAAGGACCATACATGCACGTTTTAATGAATTAAATGACCAATAATCACAAATTTTTAATTGAGGGACAATTGTTCTAAAATTTCCTCTTACTCACGTAAATATGATCCAAAATTTACGTAGAGCATAAGATTAACGTAGGTAGGTGAATGAAACTTACAAGGGACTCGTTAATACAATTACTAATGTTACTTATCACTAATTAATGCTTATATTTGGCCTAATAATAATTATCATTCATGCAAATAAAGTTGAAAAAATCGGTGGACCAAACACCCAAATCATATTACATCCAAACCAGTCATTACTAAATTTTCATGCTGATTCAGAGTCAATGATAAGCCATAAGCCGCATAAACTTGAAGAAGATGCTTGTATAATTAATTAAACATTCAGCAGCATTAAACACAATAGAATGACTCAATGGTTGATAACGAATTTCAAGTTCGTATTTTATACGGCATGTCTTGGGTTCGATTTATACCGTTATGTGAATCATACGATGATCGTCAGGAAGAGACTAAAATGTCTTTATAAATCTTCCTAGCCCCTAAAAAAAAAGCTATTATAACTAAGCCGTTAACTAGTCCCTTTTTTTCAAGAAAAAAAGAATAAAAAAAACATTCAACAGCATTATTCCATCAAATTAATGATTGATAAAATATTAAAATGTTGTGTTTTGCACTCTTGATTGAGCAGATGGATTTTGGTGTGGCCCGGTGAGGCACTTTGGAATGGGATTAGAAATGATGAATGTTCTAGTCAGCATTCATAGATTTTGGGCCTACATTAATAATTAATTTCCAACGAGAGGTGAGCGATTTTTCTCATTCGAGTGGTATTATAATTTAAAACTGAAAAATAATTTTTACACAATTTTTTGAACTCATTTGAAATTGTTTTTAAAATGACTGAAATTACTTTTGATGAAAATATTTTTAAACTAATTTTTAGTAAAAATGCAAGTGAATTCTGAAAAAACACTTTTAAGTGCTTCTCAAAAGAAACAAATAATTGATACTTCTTGTAGAGAACACTTCAAGTGTTTTTCAAAATATATTATCTAAAAGCGCTTCCAAATGAGCTATTTAGCTATATGACATTCGTATCGAATAAAGCAAAAGATAAAATGTGTGCATCAAATATTTTTTTTCTAACTAAACTACCAGGTGAGAAATCGAACTTTTGTACATACTTTCTGAATATAAATATAAATGCAATAGATCTTTATCTAAACAATTTTAAATCATTTTATTTTAGGGAATTTTAACGAAAAACCCAGGATACCGTTCACTTTAAAGAAAAATCACATTTTTACACTAAAAAGTCAATCCTGGTACTATTCACTTTACCCTTTATTTTGTCTTTATCATTAAAACTCAAAGTTTTCAAGCTCTTTTCATTAGTTTTCCTTTTATTTGGGAGTTTTAACCCATGGTATTGTTTACTTTAACGAAAAATCACATTTTTACACTAAAAAGTCAATTCTAGTACTATTCACTTTACCTTTTATTTTAAATCCTTTTCTTTTATGGGTGCAAAATTTTGTCCGAAGATGCTTGACCAAGACAGATTTTGAGAGGAGAAAAACAATTGACAGAAAAATACCAAGAATTACTTGTAGACAAATATTATAGATATTAAAATTTTAAATGACGTGATGTGGCAGGTAATGATTAAACTATTTTTTAATGATTTAAAGAAAAAGAATAATATTCAAACAACACATCCTGTAATTTACAATAGATGAAAAAAAACGTAGCCTTGGGCAGATATGGAAAAAGTCTAATAAATCCAATATTTTCCTTTTCAGTCTTATTGCAAGAAAATATTCTTTTATTTTTGTGGGGTATCCTACAAATTCCTTGTGATAATTATGGCATTTTTGGACCTTTCCCTTGCATATGAGTTTTGAAAAATAATCTCACTTCATCACCACCCAAATTTGTCATGCTGATATGATTAGAGATGTTAGTGGTAGCTGCAATTTGCAAATATTGGAGAATTGTAGTGATGGCAGGAGAGACGGAGTTCATGGATTTCTCTACGATACGGTCGTAGGAATTCGATGTATGTACAATTTTATCTTCCTCTATTAGGGTAGAGTAACTCGAATAAATCAATCTGACTGTATTTTCGTTAAGTACTCGAATAATTTTCTTTTAGTGTATATAAGATTAAAGAGAGAGCCTTGTGGCTTAAGTTGAACCTTGGTTTCTAGAAGAATTTTTAACTAAAATGGTTTTTGAGATCGGTATAACTCCTCATTTTGATCATTGTGTTTTAAAATTAATAGAAATTGTCTCTAAAATTGTTCATCGTCAATCATTTTGGTCATTCCGTGAAAAATCTCCGTTGAATAAGACCAAAATAACAAAAATACCCTTAAAATTTATCAAATCATTTAGGCCCATTGTTATTAAATTTATGATATTTTTGTCATTTTGATTCTTATTTAATAGAGATATTTCAGGAAATGACCAAAATGATTGGTGGTGGACAAACTTAGAGACAATTTCTATCGATTTCAAATCTTAATGACGAAAGTGAAGAATTATACTAATTTCAGGGATCATTTTGGCTAAAATGTCTTCATAGAATCCATAATCTTCTTGCTATATACAACGTATATATTAATGCAACATTATATATGTTCTTCTCCCATCGATGTTACTTGACTAAAAAAATGAATGAAATACTTGTTGAGGGTAATCATTATTTGAACAATGCTTCACTCCTTATACATAACGATTCAAATACTTTCTATAATTATGCGTTTGTACGTGTACTACCGGTTTAGCTTTAGACCAACTCTAATGGTAGGCTAAAAACTAAATTACCTTCCAAAATTTCTCCCAAAACTCACTCCAACCTAAGGGGAAATTTTGGGCTAAATGCTAAATGCTAAACCAATGCCAAATTTCCCCCAAAATTTAGCCCAGGAATCGGAGAATTTAGCCCAGGAATTGGAGTGGATTACATCCAATATTTATCGGAATTTAAATTTTTTTAGATTAAAATGTTTATAAAATTAATTTACGATGGTCTACATATTTATTTAAAAAAAATAATTTAACAAAAAAAAATAGGCAAAGTTCATTCTTTAATAATTCCGGGCTAAATTTTTAGGTTATAACGGTTGGAGCAGAAAAACTATTTCTGGGCTAAAAGCTAAATTTTTCGGGTTAAAAATTTTGACTTTTAGCCCAACCATTGAAGATGATCTTACTGTTTAATGTTTTTTAATCATTATCTTAATTCTCTCACTAATTCCAAAATTAATGTTGTTTAGGGTTGGGCGCCGGCATGCGTGATGCATAATATATACTTTTAGTATTCACAAAAGGCAAACGGGGTAGGGTTACTTTGATAACTCAACAAGAACCACCTAGATTACCTCTGCCTAATGATTCTCTTAATCTCATGGGTTACTTTAAAACGGCTGAGAGAGAGAGACGCAAATTTGTCCACACAATCGATTCGATAGGCACTATTAGGTTAGGATGATGTCCCTAAAAATTAAACTAAATGAATATTTAAGGTGGTGAGCCATGCAAATTTTAATTAATGAATTAATTAGCATAAAACCATCACGGGGTGGTTTAGTTGTTGGCGACAAATTTCAGGCTGTATTCTATACCGCACGTTCTATGTTCAATTCCTAGTTTTAATGAATCACACGATGGTGGCTAGAAAAAGGTTGAAATGCTTATGTAAATATTTCTGGCCTTTAAATAATAGACTGATGTGACGAAGCTACTAGTTGATCTTCATTTTTGAATAAAAAAAAGGAAAAAATAAATAGTTAGCATGAATTATGAGTCAGAGTGAGATAATTGAGAAAAGAGAGACAGAGAGCATATTATGGAAAAGCTAAGTAAAAAGATGAAGAACCAAGTGAGAAGGAGGCCCCTCCACCCACTATAAGCATGTTTATTATCTAATCTCTAATGATAAAAAGGAAATTAGTAGACGTTAATGGTGATTTTGATAGAGATTAAAGTCTCCATTTAAAGATTTGATTTTGCTTACTTTTGACTGCATGTTAAAAGAGTTGCTCACCAAATTCCTTAAAGAACGAGACTTTCTCCGCAAAATTTCAATCATCAGATCTCTTCAAACTCATGTTATAAATAAATAAATCTGTTCTTTTGCGAATATATTACCAAATCATTCATGTTATGGGATTGTATAAGTCCATAACAAGTCATTTTTAAAATACTTCCTTTGAAAGTGCATAAAAACAGCCCATGAAATTTATTGTACTAAGACCTAAGGGATCATCGAAAGATTGAAAGATTCGAAACTAGTCAAGAAGACTTAACTTAAGCAATCAAATGACTCAATCGGCAATAGCTCTGGGAGGCATCAACTTGTTATCTACGACGTACGTTTAATTCATAGAATGAGAGCCATATACTATTAACCACTCGTATCATAATATTATTATGATACATGAGTTAGTAACAATATATTCAAGAAATATAACAAAGGCCTAGGGTAGGTACCAATTAACTACTAGCTCTTAAGCGTAATGTAGTGGAAATAAGTAATTTCATAAGTATTCTTCACTCTTCATGATGAAAACTTAGAGTTTTCTTAAGAGTATAAGATAAGATGAATGATTATAATCACCTTGGGTTTGAAGTTAATTAGAGGAGATCTGCCAGCATATTTGGATTTCCATCATATGTAGAAATATTTCGCTTTCACGACGTGGATACAACGTGTAACGTGACAATTTGATATATGTACATAAATATCAATTTCGAATTATAAGTCAAATTAATAATGACAAGGGGTTTAAATGCATAGACCTGCGATTCTAATTGACATTCTAAATAAGAGTGCATTTTTGCTCACCACCATTTAGGGTAGTGTATACTCACCATCCTATTTATCATCATTAAATGAGTTTGAATTTTGAGATTTATTCCTATCCACTGCACGAATCGCGAAATTCAAACTCATCTAACGGTAATAAATAGAGTGGTGAGCATACACCACACTAAATGATGGTGAGCAAAAATACTCCATCTAAACAAACCCAACAGTAAAACAAATTATAATATATTTAGGGAAGTGTTATTGGCATTTCAAAAATCTCATTTTACACTCCTTAAAAAGTGTATTTTTCTTTCTAAATATAGAAAATTTGGAGTGTAAAATGTGAATTTTGAAGTGCCAATAACAATTTTCTATATTTATAATGTAATTATCATAATGAAAGAGAAAGCGATTTTCATACTCGTTTTTTCCTTACCCTTTTTTTTCGTCTAACACTTGTACGGAATAAATTAAAGAAAAATCAAGCAATAAAAACAATATTAGAGATTCATAAAGAAAAAGAAAATGGGAGTGTGGTGTAATAAAATCTGCCATAATATTGTGCAACAAGGAGTAATTTGACACAAAAGACTGAAGCTGGATTTAGTAAAGACAATCATCCAAGTTTTATCTGTCCACCAACCTCCATTTCTGCCATTATAAAACTACTTCAATATTTCTCACACACACAGAGGGGGGAGAGAGAGAGAGAGAGAGAGAGAGAGAGAGAGAGGTACACCGAGAGAAGGTAACTTCTCTGCAACAGTTGACAGAAACACAGTACACAGAGACAGAGAAACTGAGAAGAAAAGGGGTTCATGCTCTGGTAATTACATTGTTCATTTGTTCTACTGTCTTCTCAAATTCTTCTGAAATATATTATAAAATTGTGTTATATTTTTCTTATATGTAAAAGTAGTGGTCTTTCTGCAACTCTTTTCCTTCTCAGGTGCCTCCTTTTTGTCAGATCTCTCTCTATTCTCTCAAAACCCAGGAATCAAAATCCCCAGAAAACAACACTCACCACCTCTAAACAAACTTCCCTTTTCTTCCCCTTCTTTTCTTGTGTTTCTCACCTAATCATCTTGACTGCTGCCACAGATTGTGCCAAATTCGGGGGGAGAGAGAGGGTGAAATTCGGCTGCGTCTGACACGAGCCTTAAAGTCTACATCTTTATTTTTAAAGTTCCAACCTTTGGAAGTTTTCAGAAATTAAAAACTCTCTGCAACGGCCAACCCAAGTGCTACTGCGATTGCATGCTCCTCTCTCTGCTTTCTTTTCATTCATTCAAAGACCAAAACGAGATAAATCACTCTCTCCCCCTCTCCCCTCTCTGCCTCTCTCTCTCTATACTTTCTCTCTCTAGAGTGTGTGGAGTTAAAGGAAGTAACCGATTCTGCAGAGAGTCTCACATTATATTAAATCCCCATAAAAGCTTCCATTATAAATCCCCAACAAACTCTCTTCCTCTTCACACATTTCCATCTCCCAAAAGAACATCAGATTTTTTTTTTGTTTGAGTTGAGTATCTTTTTTTATCTCACTTTCCTCTTGTTTGCCTTCTGGGTTTTGGTAATTGGAGTGGTTAGTTGTTAAGCTCGTGGTTTAATCCGTATGATAATTGTTTCAGATCATTTAATCCGTCAGCAATGGCAGCACAGAAGCAATCAGAGGAAGCCATAACCTTCAACCAGACTGTTGACAGGGAGGAAGAAGAACACGCAGCAGATCCTAACTCTGGTTTTAACCTCAGAAGCTTCCTCTGGCATGGCGGATCCGTCTACGACGCCTGGTTCAGCTGCGCATCGAACCAGGTCAAACATTTACCAAAATCCCACCTCAAAATTCACATTTTCAGACACAAATTCTGATAATCTAACGTTGTCATCGTCCTGTTGTGCTCTGTTTCGGTCCAAACAAGAACAGGTTGCTCAGGTTCTGCTGACTCTGCCCTACTCTTTCTCCCAACTGGGAATGCTCTCGGGAATCATATTCCAGGTCTTCTACGGAATCATGGGGAGCTGGACCGCTTATCTGATTAGCATTCTCTACGTCGAATATCGAAGCCGAAAAGAAAAGGAAAATGTCAGCTTCAAGAACCACGTCATCCAGGTGATTATTTCTCACAATGCAAAAACCATTTTTTTACATAATTTTCAGTTCAGAAGAGAAAGTTCTTCATCTGATTATGTTCTGTGGAAATTTTTTGAGCAGTGGTTCGAAGTGTTGGATGGTTTGCTGGGTCCTTACTGGAAAGCCGTTGGATTGGCCTTCAACTGCACTTTCCTCCTCTTTGGATCTGTCATCCAGCTTATAGGTTGTGCAAGGTATGTCATTTTTAATTGCGCAAATAAAACCGGTTACAAGTTTCTAATCAAAAATTCAATTTGAAGAACACTAAATGCGGGTTATACACGGTTTATTGTCTGTTTAGTGTCCTCATTTAACCGGTTATGTTTGAGTGATTTTCCGTTTTAACACAAGTTTTTTTTTTCAATTTTATCATTTTATAAAACAAAGTTGAGACATGGTTTTTTTTGGGACATAGTGTATGGACTAAAAGTAGAGTTTAAAGGGGTCATTGTCTGTTTATTGTCATCGAGTTCTAGTTTTGACTAAAAATTTGTAACAAGTTCTATATGTGCGCGTTTCTATCTTGTTTTGCTTGATTAATACTTAATTAATTAGTTGTGTTGTTGATTAATGCTTGATTATGCAGCAACATATACTACATAAATGACCATCTGGACAAGAGGACGTGGACCTACATATTTGGGGCATGTTGTGCCACCACAGTCTTCATCCCTTCCTTCCACAACTACAGAATATGGTCCTTTTTAGGGCTTGGGATGACCACCTACACTGCCTGGTACATGACCATTGCAGCCATCGTTCATGGCCAGGTAAAAAAATTAATTATTATTTACTCGATCAACGGCCTTGATTGCTCTTCGGTTATCTCTCTGTTCTTTTTTCCACCGTTGATTTTGACCTTGTTTTACAGGTTGAGGGTGTGAAACACTCAGGACCAGATAAACTGGTTTGGTATTTCACCGGCGCCACCAACATTCTCTACACTTTCGGCGGACACGCCGTCACTGTGTGAGTCTTTTTTTAAAGTGTTATTAAAGTTTTAATTTTTTAAGTGATTTAATCATGATGCTTCTTCTTCTTTTCTTATTTTTATTTTTATTTTATTTTCTTACTCTGTTTTCAAAAGGGCTTTCTTGCACAGTGGAATTCAATATTATGCAGCTTTTTCTTGCCATTAATGTGGGTTGGTGAGAGAAGTGAATATCATGAAAGGGAAATGATAATGTTGTATGAGTAAGAATATTTGTTTTTTAATTATCAATTATCCATCCGAGATTCGAACTCAAGATGTTTTCTAATAAAGTGGAACTAAGTGACGATGAATGGTCAATCTCATATAAGTGAGAGAATATAAATGGAATAATTTGATCTATGATTCATACAACAGACCCTATTTAGTAGGATAAGGCTTGGTGATGGTTTTTTTATGGTGTCACTGACTACTCATACATTCTTAATCATAAAAAAAAAATTAATTTTTGCCTAGTAAACTTTATGTATAATTGATGTTATTGTTTGCAGGGAAATCATGCATGCAATGTGGAAGCCTCAGAAGTTTAAGTATGTCTATCTGTTTGCTACCCTTTATGTGTTCACTCTAACCCTTCCATCTGCAACTGCTGTGTACTGGGCGTTTGGCGACCAGCTCCTCACACACTCGAATGCCTTGGCACTCCTTCCCCGGACTAAGTGGCGCGATGCGGGTGTCACATTGATGCTTATTCACCAGGTGATGATCCTGATGAGTCCAATTACTTGTACATATTAATTTTTCCTAGCTGTTTTGGCACTTTACTAATGTAACTTTTTGAAAGTTGGTACTGCCTGAGCTACCATGGTTGCTTTCAGTTTGAACTTTCGGAGTCATGATTTCGAACTTGAAACATTTCAATTGTGGTGATGTATTTTTCCATGTGGTTGGCATATGCAGTTCATCACATTCGGGTTTGCTTGTACGCCGTTGTATTTTGTGTGGGAGAAAGTAATTGGAATGCATGACACCAAGAGCATATGTTTGAGGGCAATTGCCAGGTTGCCTGTGGTGATACCGATTTGGTTCTTGGCCATCATATTTCCTTTCTTCGGTCCCATTAATTCAGCCGTTGGTGCTCTTTTGGTCACCTTCACCGTCTACATCATACCCGCCTTAGCTCATATGCTCACCTTCAAATCCGCCTCTGCTCGCCAGGTAATGCCTCAATCGAGTCAATCCTAATCTCCCCACGATACTGCTATATATGTATGTGTATGCATGTGCGTGCGCACGAGGCCTCGTAGACAATGTAACCTAGCACATTATGTCTACGACACATTTCATCGGACAACATTGGAGATTGCATTACTAATCAAAGTGCAATTATGTGATTTTCGTGTGGGCAGAATGCGGCAGAGAAGCTTCCGTTCTTCCTCCCGAGCTGGACAGGCATGTACGTGGTGAACGCATTCATCGTGGTGTGGGTGCTCGTAGTCGGGTTCGGGTTCGGAGGGTGGGCTAGCGTGACTAACTTCATCAGGCAAGTTGACACTTTTGGGTTGTTTGCAAAGTGCTACCAGTGCCCTCCCAAAGTCTCAGCCTCCCTACCACCACATCACTAAGCTTCTCTTTGACTTTGTATCATACACATGGTGTCCTGCATTTTGCCTTTCTTTTGTGTAGCCTCTATAAATATTATGTGAATGGTGAATTGGTGTTGTTTCCTTTTGATTCAAAGCAAAGTCATTGTTACTCTTAGTTTATGTGAAACTGCTCTATTTGATTAAGCAACGCTGTAGGCAACCGCAGAAGGTCTTTCTTAAAAATTTAACGTTATTGTAAATCACTCAAATTCGAAACTATTAACATGTGAGTTCACACGAAACCCAAAACGTATTATAATGAACAATTTGAAATTAAACTCCTTTTAACTGACACAAAATTCTCAATTTAAGGTTTTTTTTTTCTCTTTTTTTTGTTTCAGTTTTCTTAGACATATTCACAAATATTCAAATGATTTTCATCGAATGACTATTCATCTATTGTATTTTCATGTAAATAGGGGTAAGAACGTTCTTTGGAAAAATAGCGGTTTGATTGGAAAATGATTCGAAAGACAAAATTCATCCTTTTACGGTCATTTGTTTTGGTAATGATAATAAGGATAATAACGAATGGAAATAAATGAACGGTTTTGATCTCATCACGCATGTCGTTTTGCTGCTTATTTGTGTACTTGAGACTCTGAGCATCTCCAACAATTCTTCTAAATGTGCATACAAATTTGTTGACTCATATGGTAATTTAAAAACTAAAATTTGTAGATTCACAACTTTGCTCCTACATACCGCAAATCTTAGTATTTTTTTTCTTACTTTTCATTAGGTGACCTTTTTTATTATTTTATTTCTTGGTAAAAAGTTGATAAAGTCACATTATTATAATAAGAATAATATTTGAAGAGTCTAAAATCTTAATAAACATAAAATTATACGTGGCACTTCAAATTTTATTTTGTGAACTCTTTTAGAGATGCTTATACATTTGAAAACCTAACTAAACTATACTAATTAAATATTGGATCCTAATCATGCTCCGAGCTAGTGAGTTTATTTAATTGTGGTCACGAATATGATGAAATTCCTATTGCCTGTATCTGATGATTGCTCTTCGTGATTAGGTGCAAAAACTAAGACTTGATAAGGTTGTCTTGATATGATATTATGATTGGAACAAATCCCTACCTTCCTTTCTCTAAGTTCATCCTTCATGCATCTTTTCCTTCTTTCTAAATCTATATTTGTCTTTAATGGAATCAACTATTTGATAAAGCTCCACCTTCATGTTATTATCTCCATAAAGCAAGTAAGCCCCTTGACTTTGATCCATAAAATCATCATTGCATTTTGTTGTTGGCAATTGGCACATCATAGTTGTAATCAAGGATCTTCACCATACTCTAGTGTATGACATGAACTTAATGAATGACGTACGAAAGTCAATGATCAGAAATATTGGTATGTAGTATACATCGATTCATACCAAAAAATCTTAATCGATAATATCTCAAATCTCTCATCAAGTGGCATTGCAAACCATGCTTTTGGACAATAAAAGACTGGCAATATATGGACCAATAGTTGCCAAGGCGCAATCTAGATTAAAACTATTTGTACCATTTGAACTGATTATCTAGTCGTGTTTATAGTAGGGGTGATACACTCATAATGTAATAGATTGTGAACAAGAGAGCGCTCGGGATCATAAAATTAAAAAAGAAACCACTTGAAGCATTTGCTCATAGGAGAAATTCTTTAGTCCGGATGCAAATTTAGATCATCAGACACAAATGGTTGGTCAAATAAAAAATAATTATTGACGTTTTACACAGGCAATCGAATTGTTGTAACACAATAATTTATCTGTTGTTTAGAGTGGTCATTTTTTTTATTTTTTTGTTGAGAAAAGGGAAAACTCAAGTAAAAGCCCAACACAAAACAAGTCTGGCCCAAGTTGTGAAAATATTAAAGACAAACACCCCTAAAAGCTCTTAAACTTACAAACTGCGTGTGACAACCAACCTTCCACGGTTCCACCTGCAATTTTCAAATTCCAAACACTCACCCAGCTCACACCTCCTCAAGTTCCTTCCTTTTTTAACCATTTCGAGTAAAATCAACACAGCAGCAGATTTGGGCCTTCAGATTGTGGCACGACGGAGCTCCAACGATGGCTCCACGAGCACGAGGCAGAAAGGTTCGGCCTTTTCTTTCATTTTCTCAACACTTTCTCGCCTTTTCCCGCACTTTCTCGCGCGTATTTTCTGTCATTTTTGCACTTTCACTTGGTATTTGCAGAAGGACACTCGTATGGATGCAGCCATTGATGCGACGCGTGAAATGGGTTTTGACGAGAAACTCGTTCGTGCTACGGTGAATGACCTACTGAAGGTGGGTTTAATTTTTAGTCTTCTGATTGTGTTTTCAGTATTTTCAGAGAGGAAATCGCATTAGGGTTTGGGTTTTGTTTGAAATGTGAAAAGGGTTTTGCTTTCAGGTTTATAAGGGAGATAATAGGACAGAGAATCCATGGCGATTTATCGAAGAGGGTTCTTATACGCTATTGGTTGAGCAACTTCTTGAGAAAGTAGAAGCCCAAGAGGCTGCTGAAAAAAGGGTAAGTTGATTGCTTCTTGTTTTTGTGTGCTGAACTTGCTTCCCTTTTTGGTACATTGTGCTCTAATTCTCTCTGGCCCTTTGTAATTATGTTGTGTGATGCCCGGAAAATCTGTATCCTTTTTGTTAGTTTAGCGTAAGAACAATGCATGTTTGATTCTAAGTCGGGGTATTATCAGTCCAGTAATGAGAGAAGTTTCAGTGGCACATGCATAAAACCCAAATTTAGAAGGGAGAGAATCTGCAGAGAGTGGTGTATGAGGGGAAGATATGTGGCGTAAAATATCATGGGAAGAGAGAAATTGCTGTAAGCATGAGTAACAAACTCTCCACTGCCATCAAGGTGAAACACTTGAGTTGAGGAAGAAAATGAATTATTCACGTAAGCTGACAATGCATCAGTTTTATCTCATGGGAACAACCAGGTACTGTTATCCACAAAAGGCACATAACACCGATGACCATGCATCACTGTGAATTACAGCAAAGGGGATAGTAGATGGCTTGGAAAGAATGAGCATCAGAGATAAAGCGGCAATGGTTATCTTGACAAAACTGATTTACAAAGAGAAAATATGCGGTGATGTCAGGAAGTATATTAGACAAGTTAAAGGTTTGGCTTTTGGCAGTTAAAGTGAAAGAGCCAATATGTCTAATAGAGTGACAAGAACTATTACCTGTTTTAATTGGATATTGGCCATGACAGGTGCTAGCCAATTAGCTGTGATATGGTTTGTTGCTCCCCTGTCGGTGAGACAAAAATAACTATGGAAACTGATGACCATAGGCTGCAGCCATGAAAGTCGGTGATGGAGAAGGTTCCTTGCCTTGATAAGAGAACTTGGCTCGGTGTGGGTAATCCAGAGCAGTATGTCCAACTGTGTCACATGGATGACACTATGACAGTGGATCTGTGTAGTACCAGAAGGTGCAGCTTGTTGGGTCTGTCTAGGGTCATGGTAACCTGAAGAGTGTTGTTGGCTAAATTTCCATGGTGCTTGATTATGTTTGTGAATAATTGATTATAAAATCATGAAAATGTGAGATTGCTAATTTTTGTTGCGAAAAGAAAGCTAACGTCATTGGTTTGCAGTGTGCTGCATTGTGTTCCTAGTAGCTGTTATCATGTCTAAGATTGGCTCGCTAGTAGGCCTCACAATATCCTGCTATTCCAACTTCTCTAAAGTAGGATTGTACATTAAATTGCCCTTCATTTCTGTGTGATAGAACTGCATTGCGTACATCTGTGATGTTGGTTCTCACCTTGACCTTCGTCACTCAATTGTACAAAATTACTCATAATTCTAGTCCGGACCTTTCATTTATGTTAATTACTGTTGGTAGTATTGAGCATACATTATTTTCTTTTTCACTTTAAAAGGATGCTACTTCACAAGACAATAATGCTCCACAAGACGACGCTGCTATGCAAGAAGACACTGCTATGCAAGAAGGCGCTGGTATGCAAGAAGATGTTGCTATGCAAGATGATGCTGCTCCGCTAGAAGATGTTGCTTTACTAGAAGATGCTTCTCCGCTAGACGATGCTGCACCTCTAGATGATGCATTAGCTGCTGTGCCCTCAAACACTGCCATTCTATCTACTTGTGATAATGCTCCGCAAGATGCTGGATCAGTGGCCGGAACTGCAAGGACTGCCATTTTATCTACCTGCTCAGAGGCTGTCAACAGCACATTGCTGACTGAGGATCCTTGTGACTCTGCATCACATACTAATGGACCTATCCCGGCATCAATGATTAAAATGCCAGGTAGCTTATCTTCTAATTACTCGTAAAAATCTAGTCATGTACAGTTTCCATTCATCACTACCATTATAAATGTTCACTTGTCTTGCAGATGCCAAGGATGGCCTCCAAGTAGACAGTTGCCCACCCCGGAGGCCTAGACCTTACTACGGCTGGGTTTGCAGCGATGATGAGGAATATCCTGTGGAAGTGGCGTCGTCTCCATTGTCAGAGTTGGTCAAATTGCTTATTAGGCCAGATAAGAAGAAAAAGCGGAAGTCGAGATGGGACATGGGACCTGAAGATATGTGAAGCTCTTGCCAATCATGTCATGCTTGTAGTATGTAGAAATAGGAGTGCTGTATAGAAAACCACAGGTTTCGAACCTTTCGGCGACAAACTGATAGTATGATCATTCAAATCTGTTTTATGGCTGTCGTACGTATCGTGTCGACGTTTTGTGCAAACCAGTGCAACTACAGACATGAGAAATGTACATTTTGGAAGCCATTGGAACCAAATTTTGTGTTTAAAAGCCATTGGAAGCCATTGGAACTAAAGCTTGTGGGTGGCCTTAGTTCGTTGGTTCTTTAATGCGAGTAATCTAATCTGACAGGTGATTTTTCATCTTAAAAGTCAGCCTTTTTGCTTTACTTTGATTTTGAAGAGGATTATGGAGATTGGGTGTTGTTTTTACTTTCGGTTCGAAACTCTCTCTATTCCTAGGAATAATAATTTTAAAAAACCTTAAATTTGAAAATAATTATTAAAAAAAAAAATAATGAAAAGGGTTTGAAAACTTTGAGTTTTAACAAGATTGACAAAATAAAGGGTAAAGTGAATAGTACTAGGATTGATTTTTTAGTGTAAAAATGTGATTTTTCGTTAAAGTGAACAGTACCGTGGACTTTTCGTTAAAATTCCCTTATTAAAATGGTTTCATAATGATGAGACTACAAGGACTTGTAATTCATGTAATTAAGATTTAAGAATGTTGGTTAAGCATATTAAGCCGGGGATATTTTTCTACTAAAATTATTAGAAACGTTTTTGATAATCTAAAAGTACTTTTGGTTATTTTTAGGGATGTGATATCCACACATCATTTATTACTTCTCACACACCCTTCTAATTTTTGGTTGTCGGATCGGATGAATTGAAAAAGATCAACGGACAGAAATTAACTAAGGATGTGTGAGAAGTAAAATAAGGTGTGTGGATAGCACACCCCTATTTTTAAAGAACTTTCAAACATATCCATAATTTAAACAAGGGAAGTGTTATTGGCACTCCTACATGTTTCACAATTATATTTTTCTTTCCTAATATAGCAAGTTTGGAGTGTAGAATAAGATTTTTGGAATGTTAATAATAATTCCTTTTAAACAATTCAAACTTGAAATAGAGGTGGAATGGGAGAAGTTTTTCAGTATGTCAGGAATACGGTTCGATACATCAAGTGTCATCATATAATTGGTTAAAAGTTTTATTTTTATTTTTTATGTTCAAACCAATTTTATTGTTACACTTTCTGTATCAAACTGCATTTCCGTCACACTGAAAAATCTCTGATTAAATAGACAGATTGTCCTAACCTAGAGGACAATTATATTACTGAATCCTATGAAAGAGTGGATACATTGTCTCATCGTAATTAATCCAGGGTTCACACTTCAACAATGAAACAAAAAATAATAAAAAATATCAAATTACGCGCGTATTTAACCCAAACGAACCTGAAAACAGATATTCCCTATCTGCGTGGGGCTTCTCTCTAAAAGGATAAGACTCACTCTCACCTCGCTGAGACTTCGAAAGCTTCAAACTTTCACACAAAAAGCTTCTCTCGACCTTCAATGGCGCTGGGGTTTCATCTGAATTAGAACCTCTCTCGCCGACTACCTACCAGTTAAAATGAACTTCTCGGTAACTTTTCGAGGGAATTTTGTTCCCTTATCGCAGTGCAGCTCTTGCTGCGATCTTCGTTTTCAGCCTTACTTCGCTTCCGAAACTGGTTCATGGAGGAAACGGCACCGTCACAGAAGCAGCTTGAAGCTCCAGGTTTCAAGGTAAGGTTTTCTAAACTCTCACCAAATTATTATTGTTCTTTTTGTTGTTGTTTGGAGTTTGATTGTGGTGGTTAATTTAGAATTTTGAGGAAGCGAGAGGTTGTTTGTAGAGTGAGTGAGACGGAGACCGAACCGGATAGCAATAACGATGAGGTGCAATTTCAAGTTTTTAATTTCGTTAAATTTTGATGTTAATTTCTGTACATTTTTTTTTCTCAATTCTTATTCATTTCGACATGGTAGGAAAAAGGACATGGAAATGAAGGGGGAGATTGTGATGCTGCCGTCCATCACGATTCGCAGCCGGTAGTTGCAGACCAAGCAAACAATGATGCCGAAACTAAGGCTCAATTTGGGGTCCAGGTAATGTCAGTCAATTGAAAAAATTTATTTTCCCTTACATTTCGGACTTTTGTGATGTACTTAGTAATACAAATTGTTTTCTTTGTTGTTTCTCATGATGGAGGTAGTAGTATGAATAACCATTCACTAGTTATACATGAAAATATTGTCCCGTGGAGTTCAGTATGAAATTCCGTCACGAACGTTATATTTGGGCAACTTTTCCATTAGATATCAAATCCCCTAACAGGGGTATTGCAAAATAGCTCTGTTGACACTTATTGTGCTAAGGTTGTGTTTATGACAGGAGGCTGAAAATGTAGAAGTTTCAAGTGGATCGCCTCTTCCAGGTGTGAAGGTGATTATGAAGTTCTTTGATGTTTCTAAGACACCTTTTTTTTATATCTTCTCTTCTTTTTAACACCCTCTTCTTAATAATTTCTTGAACAGCCACAACTGGGTGAATCCATGCGGATTCCAAAGGAAACAGTCGATATTCTGAAGAACCAAGTTTTCGGCTTTGATACCTTTTTCGTGACAGGCCAGGATCCATATGAGGTGAATTGACTGATTGCATTTCATTTTACTTTTTATGTCTTTGTCAATTTCTTCACTGGAAAGAAGTGAAGAAAACATAGGGAATGGCAATGAGTGTATAACCTCAGTTGTTGGGTATTGGGTAAAGTTCCTTTCAATATTCCAATGGAGCGTATGAATTTATGCACGCTTATTTGTGGACTTAAAACTATCCTTCAAAGAGTAATTGAGAAAATACTGATAGTATCAAACCATTGGAATGGTAAGATATGCTTTCTAGCCTGCCTGGTTGAAAGTCTCTGATTTTGTGTTACCTCTGCCAGAGTGGAGTATTGTTTAAAGGAAACCTGCGAGGAGTGCCAGCTAAAAGTTACGAAAAGATATCAAAGAGACTGCAGGTATCTATTTCTATACTTCATTTCACAGTATAAACATATGATTGATTCCCTATTAACATCTGCACAATCTGTTTGTAGGAAAAGTTTGGGGATGAATATAAGCTTTTCCTCCTAGTCAATCCTGAGGATGATCAACCGGTGGCAGTTGTAGTTCCACAAAGGATATTACAGCCAGAGTCAACTGGTGATTCTTTAGCTAATTAGCTCCTGCCCTGTTACGGGATTTCTGTGGAAGTTGTAGGCAGAAATCAATCTCTAAAGCTTATGATTTGTTCCGATGATGGATTTGGTGTCAATCTTGCAGCCGTCCCAGAGTGGTTTGCAGCTGGTGCTTTTGGATTGGTCACATTGTTTACCCTACTTCTTCGAAATGTTCCTGAATTGCAGTCCAATTTACTGTATGTAATTTGCTTTTGCTGTATATTCATTATATTAAATAGATAGATAGTAATGCACACTCATGATAATATGTCCCAGGTCAGCTTTTGATAATCCTGAGCTGTTGAAGAATGGTTTACCTGGAGCCCTTGTGACTGCAGCTGTTTTGGGCGTGCATGAACTCGGCCATGTTTTAGTTGCAAATAGCACTGGAGTTGTGCTTGGAGTGCCATACTTTATCCCCAGTTGGCAGGTGAATTTCATATGAAGAAAGTGCCCCCAACCCCCTATTTTTATAAGACGACTGGACATGAATAAATCTGCGTTTCCATATACTAAGTAATTATCTGTGTATATCTGCACACCAGTACCTTTACTTTCCATATAGGCTGGTTGTTGTGAATTTTATTTGTCACTAGTTTTTTTACGATCTTGTCACGAGTTGAAAGAACTGGTAGGAGAAGTACAGACATTATAATCTAACTTATATCTTGCTTCTCATGAGGCAGGCATTCTTGCTTCTACGTGTGCATACTGGTTTAGTTTGATTTTCTTCTGCTAAAACACAGACAAATTGTGATGAACTGTTTGCTGGCAGATAGGCTCTTTCGGTACAATTACAAGAATTGTGAATATTGTACCCAAGCGTGAAAATCTTCTGAAAGTTGCGGCGGCAGGACCCTTGGCTGGATTTTCCTTGGGATTTGTCCTGCTGCTTTTAGGATTCTTCTTACCACCTAGCGATGGCATTGGTGTTGTTGTCGACGCTTCTGTATTTCACGAGTCTTTTCTTATTGGGGGTACTGGTAAGCACTTCACCTTAGAAATGTAGTTCATGCTTAAACTTTGTGTGCATATGTTGACTGTAACATTCATTTCTTTTACAGCAAAGCTTCTTGTCGGTGACGCGCTAAAGGAAGGCACTCCCATATCTCTTAACCCTCTCTTGTTATGGGCGTGGGCTGGACTCGTTATCAACGCTATTAACAGCATTCCGGCTGGAGAGCTTGACGGGGGCAGAATTTCGTTTGCCATTTGGGGAAGAAAGGTATGCAATTCGAAGTTCGTCATGACTTAAACCGGCAGCTTGAAGGTCGGAAATCTGTACTGATCAATCGTTTTCCATACAACAGGCTGCAACTCGCATCACGGGTGCTTCAATCGCGCTGCTCGGATTATCATCCCTGGTCAGTGACGTTGCATTTTATTGGGTAGTTTTGATATTCATCTTACAGAGAGGGCCGATTGCTCCACTCTACGAGGAGATCACAGATCCTGACGACAAGTACGTTGGCCTCGGCGTATTAGTTTTGTTCTTGGGATTGCTGGTATGCTTACCATACCCCTTTCCCTTCGTAGACGAAATCATGACAAGTTTCTAAGGGAAGCGGCTCATGCATACATACTGGAATCAGATACTAGTCGATACATACGTCGTCGTTCAATAGCATGGATTGTTCACCATATATGAATAACAATCTGCCGGCATATTTCTATTAATAAAAATGAAGTTATTTTTTAGTTCTTTTATTTATGATGTATGATCAACATTGGATAATCAAAGAGGGAGGATTAGTATAGAACGAATTTACAGTCATCTGGTATTCGGGTTCAATATGACTTGTGTGGAGAAAAGAACAATCAGCCTATATGTTTCTATTAATTAGACATTTCTGCTTTAATTTTTTTCATTAGGTTTAATTTGAGGTTGGTGGCTCTTATAGAATTCAGGCAATCTTTACTTGTGAGTTATGAGGAGGACTTCGGTGGGAGAGAGGAAGAAGTCAGAGAGGTATGAGGTTTATGTGTAAGGAAGAGAACGATGAGGACGACATTATATTAGAGTCAACTAATGTTAATCGGTTGCTCATCACAAGACACAATAATTTTTATAAGATCAAGAAAACATTTCAAACAAAACAATTAGATTCATCCTAATTTAAAATTTTGACTTCACCGCTACGAACTTGTTTCATATGCAAGTTGCGCTTCCAATGAGATCTCTATTCGCAACCCGCGAATATCAAGAAAAAAAAAACTGCAATCGTACTTGAAAAACTGCTGCCTAAATTCTGGTAATGTGATCGTCAAATTGTCAGTGCCAATGTGTGGATGGTATTTCTGGTGTGCACTGTTTTGCATGAAACAAAATAACAAAAACATGCCATTCAAGAGATTGAAAAATGTTTCCACTTTTTTGGATGTTGGCACTTAAACTCGTAAAGTTGTAATTTTTTTTGGGTGAACACTCGTATAGTTTCACTTGTCTCGTAAATTGTGCTGAATGACGCCGATACTACGGGACCACAAGCAAATGTACGTCAATTCTGAAATGATAATGTTAAAGAGATTTTTAAAATGAATTTTAAAATTAAATAATATATCACTAATAAAGAATAAACACGTAATCAATATTTAAGTAATAATCTAATCGTCAACATCCACATCATAATGAGACTGAATTATTTCTCAGAAATGATTCGTTGCAAGCTCTTAGAATTCTATACTTAAAATTGGCACAATTCACATTATAAATTACTTCATAAAGATTGCTTTTACAAAACAAATCAATAAATATGATAAAACAAGGGAAGTGTTATTGGCACTCCAAAAATCTAATTCTACACTCCTCATAAGTGTATTTTTCTTTCCAAATATAGAAAGTTTGGAGTGTAGAATGATATTTTTGAAGTGCCAATAACAACTCTCTAAAACAAAAGAGAAGATTGAGTTTTGCATTCTTCTACCCTTCCACTTTTGTATTTATCTCTTGATTCGTTTTTTTTAATTTACTCAATTTTATGATTGAAAACAAAAGAGAAAAATGCAAGAGATAAAAAAAAGAGTGCGAATATCAAATCTACAATTTGAGTGATTATATTTCAAGATTGTTCTTTTGGCTGATATACTCAAGATTCCAAATAGAGTAAATTTTTTTATGCTTTTATTAAACCATCGTCCGTACGAACTTGTTTCATGTGCAAGTTGCGCTTCCAAAGAGATCTATTCGCAACCCGCGAATATCAAGAAAAAAAAAAAACTGCAATCGTACTTGAAAAACCGCTGCCTAAATTCTGGTAAAGTGATCGTCAAATTGTCAGTGCCAATGTGTGGATGGTATTTCGGGCGCGGACTGTTTTGCACGAACCAAAATAAAAAAACATGCCATTCAAGAGCTTGAAAAACGTTTCCACTTTTTTGGATGTCGGCACTGAAACTCGTAAAGTTTTTTGTTTTGGGTGAACACTCGTAACGTTTCACTTGACTACCAAACTCTCATTGATTGTGCTGAATGACGCCGATACTACGGGACCACAAACAAATCAAGGTCAATTCTGAAACGATTAGATTAAAATTTTAAAATGAAATTTTAAATTAAATAATGTGTTATTAATAAACAATAAACACGTAATTAACGTTTAAGTAATAATCTAATAGTCAACATCCACATCATAATGAGATTGAATTCTTTCTCAAAAATGATTCGTTGCAAGCTCTTAGAACTCTATACTTAAAATTGGAACAATTCACATTATAAATTGCTTCATAAAGATTGCTTTTACAAAACAAAGCAATAAATATGATAAAACAAAAGAGAAGATTGATTTTTACATTCTTCTACCCTTCCACTTTTGTATTTATCTCTTGATTCGTTTTTTTAATTTACTCACTTTTACATTTGAAAACAAAAGAAAAAAAATGCAAGACCAAAAAAAAAAAAAAAAAAAAAAAGAGGGCAAAAATCAAATCTATAAAAGATATGACAAGGGCAATTTCAGTGATTATATTTCAACACTGTTCTTTTGGCTGATATTACTCAAGATTCCAAATAGAGTGAATTTTTTTTTAATGCTTTTATTAAACCATCGTCCGTGCGATTTAAGCTTATTACTTTTTTTAGTAAAAAAAAAAAAAATTGAGTGTTATGACGCAATTGTAGAAACTATTCCGAGTAATGTTATATTTATTATATTTTTTTATACCGTATTTGTTCACTTTTTTAATAGAAATATGACCCATCAACACATGTGGATCTCGTCTCTATTAAAAAAAGATACAAATATGGTATGAAAAATATGATAAGAGTATTATTTGTGTTTGCTTTGGTAAGGTTTCTCCTATTTAGTATTTTCTTAGGTAAGATTCTTCCATGTCCTAGCAAATATCTTCCTACAATATTTGGAAGTGACTTGGATACCCAAGGAATATGAATCTCACTTGGCACTTAATGCACAATCTATTACAAAATGTTTCTTTTTATTTTTTTATTTTTTTTAACAAACGATATTATCTACACTAAGGAAGTGGGGGAGTGGGCTAAGCCTTACAATGGGCTAGCAATAATGTAGTTCAAATTTGCATTTGTCGAGAATCGAACTTAAGACCTATTACTTACAAATGTATGTGTGTGTCATTGTAAACACATTTTACATGTGACCAAAATTATAAAGTTTTGAATAAATTTTTGCAAGGAGCGATATTTACCTCTACAACGAATATTATAAATTGCATTATATTCCTTTTTCTGTATAATACTCAGATGTTGCATTATGCTTATATAGGGGGAGTTTGTTGCATTGGACTATTTCGGACTGGACTAGTTTCACAGACTAAACTGGATTGGCTTAGAATTGACTAAGCTTGACAAATTTAGTGAAGCGTTTAGTGTAGCGTCGGACTAAGAAACAAGATAATTAACAAACTATATATGATACTATTTAATCCATATCTTTTTAACGCTTTATTATTAGTTTTTTTTTTCCTTTCTAGAAACCTCTTCCTCTCTCCCTCCCATCTCCTCTCCCTCCTTTTCTCTGTCCAACTCTAAAACTTGGAGAGCTCTAGAATGCACAGCAAAACAAATCCCGTTTGAAATCCAGATTGAATCCCTGTCGAAACTGGAAGATCAAGATGAAAAACTCAGAAGATGAAGACAAAAACCAAACTCGATTGTCTACATGTTGGATCTCGTTTGAAACCCAGATCGAATCCCTCTAATTCCTCAAAATCACAGCCTCCTCCTTCCGTAACCACCACCACACCCTTCTCCCAGGTAACTCCCACAACAATCCAGGTCACTGATGACAAGAACAACCAATCCTCATCACCCTTGTCCGACTTTCTGGGTTCGAATTCAAAAGCCATCGATTGAAGAAAGTTGAGATTCCACCATAAAACCGATTGGCAATATAGGGAGTTACCTCTTATAAGCCCATGTAAGGTCCCTCCTCCCATCAATGTGAGACTCATTCTCAACACGCTCCTTCACGTGTGGCAAATTTTCAAGCCTAACACGTGGACAACACAACTGGATGAAGTGGAGCGCGTGTGGCCATTTAGCTTTACACGTGGGACCTGCTCTGATACCATGAAGAAAGTTGAGGTTCCACTATAAAACCAATTGGCAATATAAGGAGTAACCTCTTATAAGTCCATACAAGATCTCTCTTCCCATCAATGTGAGACTCATTCTCAACATCGCCTTAAAATCGCTTATGCAACAGATGCTAAAAAACGACGAGGATGGCGAGGCGCTCAAGATCTTGCAGCGCTTGGTCGCGATGCAACCCTCCGCCATCGAGTGGATGTTCATGATGGAGAGGGTTCTCACTGAAAGGAGAAAAACGATGGGGAAGATGAACATGGAATTGTAATCCCAACCTTTTCACATGGTAATAGTAGTGAGACATTTAGCGAAGGTGAGTCCAACTTAATCTCATTAAACTGCTTTTAACCGCGCCAAATAAGGAATTAGGACAGTAACTAAGCTAATCCTACTATTCCTGCCTAAAAAGGCCAGACAAACGCGGCCTAATCGCTCTACTTACCCACCCAAAAAATCTTAGCTACAAAATCTAACGTTAAGGGAAAAGATTTACCATTAAAGTTTTACCAAAAATTCTAATATTAAAAAAAATAAATAAAATTGAATAACAGTTAAGGAGAAAAGATAAATAAGGACAAAGAGACTGTTACATGCATACACATTTCTGGGAACTTTTGACCAGTTTTCAATAGTTCCACCACCCCATTTTCACAGGGAGCACACCCCAAGAGCACCGCTAGAAACACAGAGTGAGTACCGGCGCCGGTCCATATTTCCGGTTTCCCTTTCGATAATGCTAGCCCTCTGCTTCTCCCAGCGCCTGGTGCCGCCGAGTCGCCGGCTGTCTCGGGTTCCGGTCATCGGCATTTCGAGTAGAAACTCGAGCTCACTTTCATGCGTCCCGTTAACGAAATGCTGCGCTCTCTCGAATCAATCGTTAGGTAATTTAACATTTTCTCAGCTTTATGTATACTGTTTGGTTGCTAAGAAAATACGGGAAAAAGGAAAGAAGTATAACAGTTGAGTTTCATGTATTCGATCGTTTGTGGTCCCGTTTTCATATAATCACCTCATTTAAGCAAATTATTTGATTTAAGCTCAAGTTAGTTGGTGCTTAATTTTGGTTTAATTCTAGCGATTAGAACTTGTAATTCAATGTTATTTGTTTTATACGTGCAATTCATATGGATTAATGTTATTATTTTCAAATATTTTCTTTTAACATCAAGAACATAAACTTTTAAGTTTTTTAAGTTTAGATTTTTTTCTTCTAATTTTTCAGTTACTGATGCAAGCAAGTTTCTGGAAGCTTCAAAGAATGGAAATTTGGTTCCTCTTTACAAATGCATTTTCTCTGACCAGCTCACTCCGGTTCTTGCATATCGATGCTTGGTTAACGAGGACGATCGAGAGGCTCCAAGCTTTCTGTTTGAATCAGTTGAGCAAAACTTGCAGGTTTCAATCAAACTCTGCTAAATATGCTTTGATACTTGCTGGTTTTGAATTGACGGGTCTATTAGTTTTGTACATCGTAATTTCGTGTTGCATTGATTGTATTAGGGGCGCTTCAGCGTTGTTGGAGCTCAACCAACGATGGAAATCGTGGCAAAAGAAAATAAGGTGACGATAATGGATCATGAAGAAGGGCGCATGACTGAGGAGTTCGTCGAGGATCCGATGGTTATTCCCAGAAGAATCTCGGAGGGTTGGTGTCCTAGTCCTCTACTTATTGATGACCTTCCTGATGCGTTTTGTGGTAAGAGAAGTGAAGGTCCAAGTTACGTTCTTTTATGACAATATCTTGCTAAATACGCTGCGACGAAGATGTTTTCTGCTAGATTGTATGGTGCTTGTAGTTCCAAATTGGTTTCCTAGATTTCCTATGCCCAAGCTGACATGGTTCTCTGGTGTGTTTGTGTTTTCGTTTTGCCGCGAACAATTTACGCAGATTTGACATTGGATGCGTTGCAGAAATTACATTGGTTGTCAATTTAGACTGAGTAAATAACTTTCTGATAATCCGTTTTGCACAGGTGGCTGGGTAGGTTATTTTACGTATGATACAGTTCGGTATGTGGAGAAAAGAAGACTGCCATTCTCAAAGGCCCCCAAGGATGACAGGAATCTTCCGGACATACATTTAGGGCTCTATGATGAGGTCATAGTGTTTGATCATGTGGAGAAGGTACTCTTCTTTCGATCTTCTCACACGTCAAACTGTGAATCATCTTGAATGTACTAGGTTATAACTTTGGTGTGTAAATATAGTATATGCTTTCTCTTCACAAATGACTGCGTTATGCAGAAAGGTTCCCGGCATTCTGTTCTTAACAAAAAGGAAAGGAAGTAAAATCCTCTGACTCGGTTATGGTTGAGGTTCTTACGAGCTTTTGTTAATCTATCATCTCAGAGAGTTTATGTGATTCATTGGGTGAGGTTAGAACGGTACTTCTCGGTTGAGGAAGCTTATACAGATGGAGTGAAACGTTTGGAGGATTTAGTGGCTAGAGTGCACGATGTCGACCTGTGAGTAACTCTTATACTTGCTTAAAGTTCCATTCAGCGCATATTGATTTGATTGTCTGTTGTTAGCCCAAGGCTATCTCCAGGATCGATGAATCTACATACTTGCCAATTCGGTCCTCCGCTAAAGAATTCAAGCATGACAAGTGAGGAATACAAGGACAAAGTTAAACAAGCAAAAGAACATATACTTGCAGGGGATATTTTCCAGATTGTATTAAGTCAGAGATTTGAACGTCGAACGTTTGCCGACCCGTTTGAAGTTTATAGAGCCTTGAGGACTGTAAATCCCAGCCCATATTTGACTTACTTGCAGGTTTGTGAGTGTTTTCGTTGGAGTTTTGTTAACCCTTTTTTGGTATGGCCAATATCTGTTCCTTTTTTGTTGGTCAAAACTATGGTGATCAGGATTGCAGTTTCCAAGTAGGATTGGCTTTAAGAATCATAGAACGCCACTATGCTCGGTTTTGCGTCAAAATTTCTGTTAGTTTTAAGTACTCTATATCTTTTTTTATATTTTTTTTCCAAGTCTTCCTCTACCTCTTTTGCCTTGGGCATCTATCTCATAATCACATCTTCTAAATAGATAATTTGTAGGTTTTCTATTCACGTCTCCGGACTATCTTAACAATTTTCTCTCATCTTATCTTCAATTGCGGTCACTCCTACTTTAACTCAAGTATCCTTATTCTTAATCCTATATTTTCTCGCGTGCACAGGCTCGAGGGTGCATCCTGGTTGCTTCAAGTCCAGAAATTCTTATGACTCTGAAGAAGGTAAATATGACCAGTAGTTTCTGTACTAACTTTTCCTTAACTTCTTTGAGTTCATATATAGGTGCGTAAAATTTAGATTTAATTAATAGATCATTAGCTACTTTTACTTGATGATAATTATAACGTTACAAACAGAAAAAGATCGTGAATCGGCCGTTAGCTGGAACTGTTAGAAGAGGGAAGACCGTCGAGGAAGATAAAAAGTTAGAACAGCAGCTCCTTGACGATGAAAAGCAATGTGCAGAACACATCATGCTGGTTGATCTGGGTCGAAATGACGTCGGAAAGGTTTGTCTTGAACAATTACCAAATAGTGTGGACATTAATATGCATAACACATCACGCTGGATGATTCTTATGAGTTTCAGTAGATAAGCTTGTTCTGGTGATGTGGTTTGTTTGATATAGGTCTCCAAATACGGTTCTGTGAAGGTGGATACATTGATGAACGTTGAACGGTATTCCCACGTAATGCACATAAGCTCCACGGTGAGAATCTCCGGTCTGATCGAGTTTGGAGTCAGTTCACGGTTTCTAAATGTTCCGTAGTTAGAGATAATACTTAAAATCTTTGTGACGGAATGAATCTTCGGTGACAAAAGCCATCACAATTCATCTTGCAGGTTACGGGAGAGCTGCGTGATGATCTCACTTGCTGGGATGCCTTGCGAGCTGCGTTGCCCGTCGGAACTGTTAGTGGAGCACCGAAGGTTGTCAGCTAGCATTTACCTTCTTCCCTTTTGCAGTTCAACTTCAACACAATTTCATCGTCGTTTGTGATCTGATTCAGGTGAAGGCCATGGAGTTAATTGATGAACTGGAGGTAACAAGGCGTGGCCCGTACAGCGGTGGATTTGGGGGGGTTTCCTTTACAGGTGACATGGACATTGCTCTAGCTCTGAGGACCATGGTGTTTACAACAGGATCCCGTTTTGACACAATGTACTCTTACAAAGATGCCAACCGGCGCAGGGAATGGATCGCTCATCTTCAAGCTGGTGCCGGCATAGTGGCTGACAGTGACCCGGATGATGAAAACCAAGAGTGCCAGAACAAAGCTGCCGGTCTTGCTCGTGCCATCGACTTGGCGGAGGCAGCATTTGTTAAGCAATGAGAGAGAGTGTTCCTTCCAGTTGTCTATGTAATATAGTTCTCAACTCTCGAGTGCACCCACAGTGAAAGTACCATGCACACAGTTTGCAATGTATCTTTGTAGACAGTTCAGTAGCCATAGTAAAAAACAGCTTGGTTATCGAAGCCTCGTGCCAAATCTGCTTGGATAGCCTTCAAGATGACGATGAACATCTGGGAACACTAAGCCGAGAAATAACTCACAACTATGGTGAATGCAGTGTAAAACAAAATGCAGAAACAAAACCAGAAACTCTCTTGGGATTCAATTTTTCAACTTCATAGCCAATCTTTCTGTCTTAAATCCGGGCGGCAGAGTAATCGACCACTTGAGCAGTAGGTTCCCTCCTTACCCTATAACTTGTAAGTAGAAACCAATCAAACTTTGGGGAAGACAACATCAGAATGTTTCTCAGCAGAAATGCAGAAACCTGACTTCTCTTAGAGACCTAAAACTAGTTCAACAATCATTCTACACAATTACAGACTCCAAGGGGCCTGAAACTCACTCCGAAAACAACTCTCGTGCACCGGGATCACGAAGCCAATCATGCACTGGCCGCGATGGGCCAAACGGAGCAGCCCAACGACCACGACGGCATCGAGTTCTGGTCAAACCCCGACCGCACCAGTTGATTCACCAAACAAAGCGAGTACATAAAGTTGTGGTGTTGCCGGTGGTTCGTGCTCAATCAAGGCAAGCTTTTCTGGTTCAAGGACTCCGCCGTCACCCGCGGCTCCAGGCCAAGTGGCGTGATTGGCTTCGTGATCCCGGTGCACGAGAGTTTACTATCCAAAGCCAATCACGCACTGCCATGCCACCACCGTGGCAGCCCAGGAACTCCGATCCCAAATCGACTTGTAACAACAGTAAAAAGAACCCCAATTGACATTAATCAACTCAAATCAGATCAAATTTACCCCCACTTCAACCACTTTAAACACTCAATTCAACTAAATCATAAAATTCCGACAAACCCTAGCAATAAAGCATCTTAATTTAACAACTAGACAAAAAACCCAAAATCCAAAAACGGAAAGCAATTCAATTTCAGTCGAAATCTAATCGTTACCAAACAAAGAGAAACTTTAAATTGCTGCGAATTCGAAAACACAATACGATCTGAATACATTTACAGAAGAAAAACAGAAAAGTGTCACTGAATATTTATGCACGAGCAAAAATACAAGGAGCGGAGCTCCACCACCACTCACCTACAGTAGTAATTATATGACCAAATTGCCCCCTCCACTCCACCCTCTCACTTCTTGCTATCGTAATCGACGACCTCGGAGTCGGTGACGGACCTCGAATGCTGCACTATGGACCGTCCGATCGAGTTGATCCAGTCCTCCTTCTCCTTCTCCGAGTCGGCGATGAAGTACATCGTCTCCGAGCGCGTCGACAGCTCGAACGCGTACTGCTTGTTGAGGACGTCTTCGGCTCCCTTCACTGTGAGGCAAGACGCCACCGGGATCACGCCACGTGGTCTGGAGCCGCGGTTGACGGCGGAGTCCATGAACCAGAAAAGCTTGCCTTGCTTGAGGACGAACCACCGGCGACGCCACGTCTTTATGTACTCGCCTTGTTTAGTCAACCAACCGGTGCGTTCGGGGTTTGACCAGAACTCGATGCCGTCGTAGTCATTGGGTTGCACCGTCTGGCCCATCGCGGCCCGCCATAGGCTCGCCATCGGAGTTCGGGTCGAATTCGGGTTTTTTTCCAGAGCGTTCAACTGAATCTCGTCTCTTGCAGAACGCGTAACGGAAGGAAAGGTTAATAATAAATATATAAATAAAAATCTATCTGTTACACGGCAATGATTTAGGATATTTTCTCATTTTTAATTGATTTTTTTTTCTATTCATATTTTATTTTTTGGGGAAATATTGTGAAATTTGGTAATTAGGAAAATATAAGTTGGTGAATAAGTTGATGATGACATTGGACTGTTAGGTTATTAGGTGTAAGATTGTACCATTAATTAATGATAATTAAGTTTATATGCTAAAAAAATAATTTAAAAACTTAATTCGATACACTAAGTATCATAATATAAACAGTTAAAATATTTAATTATTTGTATTATGATATTTTATATATTGGGTTTCCTCGGTCGGCACACAAAAAATATCTCCCAAAAAAAGGAGAGGGTAACTGTAAGCTTTGTCCTAATCTTGAATATGTTTCCATGCATATGATGTAACACCTATAAAAGTATCATGTATTCCTTGGTGATTAAGAAAAGAAGAAGAAAAATAGAATATGGCTTCCTTTTTGCTACTCCACCTCCACCTGTCCATGTATTTATGTGTGATGAGATACAGCTCACATTATTTTATTGGCTTTTTATGTGTAACGCATATTAGTATATCTCTCGTCACGTGATGAGAAAGATGCTAATAGTAGGAATAATTTCACAAAATTGAACACTCAGGTATTTATCTGATTCTCAAAATTCATCAGCTTATAACTAACATCTTACATTTTCTTAAGCTGCTTATTCATAAGTAAACTATCATTTGGCTACTGATTTTCGGTCTCTCTCGACGGATTTCTACACCGATCAACGCATTTTGTATACGATGCAGCTCCCCGGTGACATCCTACATTTTCACTCTCCGTTTTGGTGATCCTTCCGAGCACGCGAGCCCAATCTCGAGGACTGGAAGTATGCACTTCCTCACAAATGGATTCATTTCACTTATGTTCACGTAGTTTATGTTTTCTTCTCCCGCCTCTGTTTCGCCATTGATGTAGTTTGCTTCCTTTCCTTTTGCTGCAGGCGCTTTCTCTTCAATATCGGCGAGGATAGCAGGATCCACGATCTGCATTGTTCTTTCAGGTATTGCCATCTTAACAAAGTTATGGAGATTGAAACCGTCTTTGAACATTTCTTCGGTCGGTCTTCTTCCAGTGAACATTTCTAACACTAGGATCCCATAACTGTATATGTCCCCTTGTCTTGATGGTTCGCCACCAATTGCGTACTCTGTAACTCATGAAACAATCAAATTTATAAGTTCTGTGTGGACTAGATACAAATTTGGAACATTATATCTATAATATGCAAACTTTTACTATATGTAAATTAAGGGTCACTCCGATAGCCATTTTATTTTAAGGTTTTAGTTTTCTTTTACCGGTTTTTCTACCGCTTCAGTAAATAGTCCAACTAGGTAGAAATTTGAGAAGTTGTGAAGTTTTAGAAGAGTTTACCTGGAGCCGCATAGCCAATGGTTCCCGTTATTCCAACTGTGCTACTTTGATTTAGAGAGGAGTCCGCGGTAGCTGAAATGAGTCTTGCTAACCCAAAATCACCTACATGAGCATTCATGTCATCGTCAAGAAGAATGTTGCTTGGCTTCAAGTCACAGTGAATGATTGGTTGTTCACAATGGTCATGGAGATAGTACAATGCAGAAGCCACATCAACTGCAATGTTCAATCTTTGGTGAAGGCTCAAACTCCTTGATTGGTTTTCTCTGTGCAGCCACTGCTCTAAACTTCCGTCTGACATGTATTTGAAAACCAGAGCTTTGAATTCGTTGCCATTGTAATCCGTGCTGGAGAAACATGTTAAGATCTGAACGAGATTCCCGTGCCGGATATTTCTTAGTGCATCGCATTCCACCATGAAACTCTTGGAAGCTCCTTTTGTTGAAGGTTGAGGACCTTTATAGCAACTGAATTTTCTTCATTTTCAAGAATCCCCTTATATACAGAGCCAAAACTTCCTGAACCAATTAAAGCGTTTGGAATGAATCCGCTGGTAGCTCGATGAAGCGTTTCATATGAAACCTTTGAAAGGAAGTTGATTGATGAGACTGCGGATGGTGGTTTCTTTTCCTGTTTTCTCCTCCAGTAAAGTGCAAGCAAGAACGAAAGCAGGACGAGACATCCCACCACTAAAGCAATTATAAGTTTTTGTTTGCGACCAAGGATCTTTCTAGGTTCTGATCCTTTGATGGGGCATGCTGGTAGCTGAAATTCTGATACACCACCACAAAGCTTTGTATTTCCAACCAATGATATTATGCTCGTGTTTTGAAAGGCGCCTTCTTTTGGTACCTCACCCTCCAGATCATTGAAAGACAGGAAGGAAGTCTCTGTAGATTTTTTGGAATCTGTCCTGATAAGTTGTTTAGTGAAAGATTTAAACGCTGAAGACCACTCAAAGAAGCCAAAGAAAAGGTATGATTCCTCAAAAGGGATTTCCTTGCAGGTAAAGAAACTCAAGGCTCAGACAATCTCCAATACTTTTTGGAATTTCTCCAGTTAGGTTGTTTCCAGAGACGTCGAGCACATTGACATTCTTTAGCTTACCCACCCACACGGGCAGACTCCCAGTCAGTGAAGTATGTGATTAATTGAGCAGGACAGATAAGGAGGAAAGACCAATAACCTGTGGTGGTATATCTCCACTGAGGCTATTGTCTGAGATGTCCATGTACTGCAAATTTTTGCAGTTTCCGATGCTCGGGGGAATGCTTCCTTCTAATTTATTTTCTGATAAGTAGAGTTGAAACATTTTAGTGAGGTTTCCTATAGAAGGAGCGATCTGTCCTGATAATCTATTTCCATCTAAAGCCAGTATTTGCAGCTGTCGGAACTTCCCGAAAAAAGTAGGAAGGATGCCGATGAACAGGTTAGCCTGCATGCCTAAGACTATAAAATTGTTGAAGTTTTCTAATGCTGCAGGAATATTTCCAGAGATTTGATTTACTCAGAGATAGAGTTTGGTGAGTTGGGTTGAAAGATTGGCTACAGAGTTGGGTAAAACACCTCCAAAGTTGTTCAAACTCATATCAAGTATTTCCAGGTTGCTGCAATTTGTCAAGGGTGTTATAAAATACAGGTCATTAGCTGAATAACTTTCTAGGTTATTGTTGCTCAGACCGAGCCAGCGGAGATCTGGAAGATCTGCGAAACTTGCTGGAACTTGCCTCACAAAATTGTTTTCTGCGATGTCAAGTATTTGAAGCTGAGAAGCATTGGAAAATTAAGCTGGGATTGTCACTGAGAATTCGTTTCCACCAATGCCAATTTGTTGGAGATTAGGCATTTTGAGGCCAATGTCAGGTGGAATAATGCCCTCAAATTCATTATCCGTAAGTGATAAGGTATTCAAATTTCCATGCAGCTTTCCTTGAAACTGTTCTTACCATTGACAATTGACACACAGAACTAATAGATGACATGTTCTGCTGCTGTTGTGGTCAAAGAAAAGAAAAGGACAAACTGATGATCAATGTTTGAAAGAAAGAATCTGAAAGGAAAAAAAAATGAAGTTAAGTTCAATTTCAGTTGAAAATTATTCTTGTTTATTCTAATTTTCGATACAATATTCTTCGTTTCTGCGAATTCTGGAAATGTAACTAATTACTCGAACAAAAGCAGATGCTTTACGGGGCTGATTAGGGCATGATCATATGAGTTACAGAAATTGAGGTTCCAGTTAGTACATCCCTAACTAGGCATAATCCTTCTACAACACGTCCAATATCCATCCGCTCTCTCGGCAATTCTGCGGAACAAGCAACTCCTATCTTGGCCATGATAACCAAGCACTCGCTAATTCTTTGCCTTTGATCATCTTGGACATGGTTCCTATTGTTTGTGGCATTACCACAAATGCTGCTTTTTTTAACTTGAAGAAGCACTGGATCACATATTTCTTCGACGCGTTCAGGCAATGCCATCTGAACAAAGTTGTGGAGGGTCAGACCATCTTTGAACATTTCATCCGTCGGTCTCTTTCCAATAAGCATCTCCAACAGCAGGATTCCGTAGCTATACACATCTCCATATGCTGAAACCTCATTTCCCATGCCATACTCTGTAATTAAACATACGAACCATAAAGTTAATACCTTAAATAAAAAGAAGTTATTTTCTCGTACATGTCAGCAAGAGGTTGAAGCAACAATCGTACTTACCTGGGGCAGTATAGCCTATGGAGCCATTTATGACATTGGCAGTGCTTCTGTGTGAAGGAAGTGAACACGAAGCATCCTGGACGTACCTTGCTAAACCAAAATCTGCAACACGGGCAGTCATGTCGCCTTCCAAGAGAACGTTGCTGGGTTTCAAATCACAATGAACTATTGGTATGTGGCATTGGTTGTGCAAATAATTCAGAGCATTAGCCACGTCGATGGCAATGTTTACCCTCTGAATAAGGTTCAAATGCCCATGCACAATGGGTGCCCCTGGTGGTCTATGAGCTGAAAAATGCAGCCACTCTTCTAGATTTCCGTTCGTCATGAATTCATAAACCAAAGCTTTGAAATCGTTTCCTTGAAAGTCCATACTTAAACACACGGTCAGTAATTTGATAAGATTTCGGTGCCTAATGTTTTTCAAGGCTTCACATTCAGCTATGAAACTTTCTCTTGAACAATGAGCGTTGAGTACTTTCACTGCAACAATTCTTTCTTCCTGATTGATAATTCCCCTGTACACAGACCCGAAGCTACCAGCACCAATCAAATTCCGAGAAGAGAACCCATTAGTTGCTTTGAGGAGATCTCCATATGAAACTTTTAAGAGTGAGACCTCCCATGAGGAACCTAAAGTTAACTTCAATCTTGCTTTTCTTGATAGATAAAGAAGCATAAAGCTCAATGCTTTTTTGGGTGGATAAAGAATGACGCACCACAACAGTAAGATAAGTCCAATACAGCCCCCACAAGCAAATGAGATAAGAAATGTCCGCCATGGAAATATTTTGGAGTTGCATTTGGGCAATTGTAACTGAGGTATACCTCCACAAAGCCGTGTGTTTCCTTCGATATGAAGCATAGTTGTATTCTTGAAAACTCCTTCCATTGGTATTGCACCTTGAAAATCATTATATGATAGGTTCAAATTCAGCAAGAAAGGTAAGCTCCCCAAATAGTTGGGAATGCTGCCAACAAAGTTGTTACGAGAGAGGTCGATATCTTCGATCCCTCTTAGAGAACTTAAGGATCCAGGAATTGTTCCCCGCAACAAGTTTCCTCTCAGAGACAAACTCATCAAACTTATGCAACTCCCTAAGGTTTCAGGAATGCCACCAGATAATTGGTTCTCAGAAAGATCCAAGGAAGCAAGATTCACCAAAAGACCTACTTCGAAGGGAATGGAATCAGTAAGTTGGTTGCTGGATAGGTCCAACTCTAGTGACAGGGATGATAAACTCATGACTTCATGTGGAATGGGACCGCTAAGATAATTTTGGGAAAGAACCAAAGCTTGCAAATTCGTGCATTCACCGAGACTTGGCGGTATGCTTCCTACTAAGTTGTTTGACATGAGATCTAATCTGCCTAACGAAGTTAGACTGCCTACAGAAGACGGGATAGTACCTGACAGCTCGTTGTGATTCAACGACAGATCATACAGTTTACTTAGTTTCGATATTGAGCTTGGTATAGGACCCGTCAACTGGTTTGCCTCAAAGCCTAGTATCCCCAAGTTGTTGAGATTTCCGATATCAACAGGAATGCTTCCGCGCATCTGATTCCCTCCCAATCTCATTACCTCGAGCTTTGTTGAGAGATTGCTGAGAGATTCAGGTAGCACTCCTCCAAACTTATTGTCACTGATATCCAAACGCTTTAAATTGGTGCAATTTACCAGAGAAGATAGAAAATCCAAGTCACCTTCCTCATTATTTCCAAGATTGTTAGCATCCATTTCTACCCGGAACAGATTGGACATCCTTGCCAGATTAGGCACTCTTCCAGTAAACATATTGGCTGAGACGCCAAATAATGCAAGGTTGGATGCATTGGAGATTGAAACTGGTATTTGTCCACTGAATCGGTTGAAATGAAAATAAAAGGCTTCGAGGTTTGGAAAAATAGTGTGGCCCAAGCCAGAAGGAAGAGTTCCATGAAGTAGGTTTTCAAGCACCGAGATGATTGTAATAGAAGAGAGGTTGTATATAGAGGGAGGGATGGTACCATTCAAATTATTGGAACCCAAAGAAATATTTTTTAAGCTACTCAACTGGCCAAGGCTATTTGGAATACCTCCGTGCAGATTATTTTGTTGCAAAGATAGCATCTGAAGAGAAGAAAGATTTCCCAAAGAAGGTGGGATTTCCCCACTTAATCTGTTCTTGCCTAAATTAAGTACCTGAAGGTTGGACAGGAAGCCAATTTCATTATGAATCTTGCCACCGAGAATGTTATCGCCTAAGTCAAGGTAGCGGAGGTTAGAGCAACGTGATATGCTGACCGGAATATCACCCCTGAAGGAATTGTTACCAAGGCGTAATCGTTGCAGCCGGAACAAACGGCCAATTTCTGGAGGGATGCTGCTGTTGAAGCTATTGTTTTCGAGGTTTAATGTCCTGAGAAAGCTCAAGTTTCCAATGTTGGGAGATAGTTGACCTCCTAGCCGGCTTGATCGGAGGTCCAACACCGTGACTCTCTGGTGTCTGCGGCCGCAAGTAATGCCAGGCCATTCACAGAAGTGGAGGGATTCATTCCATGAGGCGAGGATGGCCATGCGATCACTCACAATTTCAGCTTTAAAGGCAAGCAAGGACAGTCTATCCACTTCATCTCCTCGCAGAGTTAAGGAGGACGAAGTGAGCATTAGGAGAAATAGTTGCATGAAAATTGACCAAACGCTAACAACAATACCTGGGAACCCCATTTAAGCCGCTAAATAAAGTTCCGGTGATGAAGCAGAAGCAGTGTTATACATGAAAGTAATTTGCAACGATTCCCGCAACTTCTTCGGTTGTTATGATTGTGTTGGATAAGAGCCGTCTCTGTCTGTGTAAGTGGCCCTCAGTGCTACAGACCAAAACAAGTT
Source organism: Pyrus x bretschneideri (assembly GCF_019419815.1). Taxonomy (NCBI): domain Eukaryota; kingdom Viridiplantae; phylum Streptophyta; class Magnoliopsida; order Rosales; family Rosaceae; genus Pyrus; species Pyrus x bretschneideri. Next base: position 2,780,382 of record NW_025999635.1, read on the forward strand.
GACGCAGAGACTTCAAGTTTGATTGTGTTTGGTTAACACATCGCTTTCTTGCAATTCATTAGAAATTTCGGATGTCAGAGTCGTAGAATCAACCGGGTTTTGTCAAATAAGTGTGATGACAGAGTCAATGCAACAACCATAGAAACAAATGTTGTTGGTGGTGTAGCGCTAAAAGTTCATCAAAGTTATGTTAATTTATCAATTAATAAAGAGATGAAGTCATGGTAGTGTAAAAGAGAACCTGAAAAAAGAAGGGATAAAGTAATCATTGAGTACAGTAAAACAAGAAACACAGATTTTTACTTTTTTTTATCAATAAAAAAATTATATAAAAATCCACCGCGATGAGGTGAAACAGATACTTTGTGGAGTGAGATTCTCTAATATTTAACACTGTTATCATCATGGCTTAGGGGCCGTGACTTCCGCTCTGCAGGCTTCAACAAGTCAAGCGGTCATATTTCTACGCTTACCATTCTCCCGTTGGGAAATTCCACGGGGGCTCGCTCACCCGTCTTTTCTGTAAATTCCAATATTGCATATGGGTCCCGCCACCAACACAATAAAAAAAATAAATAAATCACAATTAAACTTGATATTTTTTTTCTCTCTCTCTGTGTCTTCCCTCTACCTGATGAAAACCAGAAGCCATGCTTCCCAAAATCCAGTTGTCACTCCTCTCTGAAATTAATAACCATGGCAGCCAAGTTGTAAAACCCCACGAAAAAAAAAATTCCCAAGATCTAAATCTCAGTCAACGTTTCTCTCTCTCCCAACATTTTGGACCCGGCTTCTCTACCCTTTCAGTTCTCATACATTTTCATCTCTTTCTATTTTGTGCGATCACGGTTAAATCACGTTAATATTTTATATTGATTTTTTTATAAAGATGTTTGGACCCAAATTTACACCATCCGTCCGTGCAATCAAGACCATTGAGTGAGTATAGCTTTCAACCGTCGGATGAAAAATGAAGATAATTTTGTTATTATTGAAAGATAATGTTATGATTTTTATCATAATAATTATCGTTTAACAAATTATCTTGATATTTTCTTATACGGGATAATAAGATGCAAAGTAAGTTTCCAAGCAAGCAGTACAATTCAAATGGACTTGGGACTCCTATTATCAGATTGAGCAGCAGCATGGTGATGGTACATTAATATGAGATTTGAATAGTCAAGATGCATGGTTTTGGGATAATGTTGAAGTCAAGATAATGATGCAAATTGGAATGTCATTGGTACATTGAATTTGGATGATAGAGATCCACGATATTTAAATATTATAACCAATCTTTGGATTAGATTGATGTTCTGCAAAGATGAAAGAAGCACACGACATTGAGCGAGGAAGCTTGACTTTGAGGGATATTATCAAAAAGGTTCTTTATCATAATATATGGACGCTGAGAGTTAGAATGGAACTGGAATACTTTATTTCAGTGGTGGCTGAGCATTACAACATCTATAAATAGAGGCAGTGGCAACGACAAAAACGACCTCCAATTCAACACACAGCTGCCCTGCGCAAACCTTTCAAACATGTTTTTTTTTATTTTCTTTTTCTGCCAACACATCTTCAGTTTGGATAAACAACACTGTTGTCGTAGAATCAGCCGATCACTGAGCACCTTTAGTTTGGATAAACAGCACTACGTCGAGGTCGACTGGTTACCTATCCAAGTCTCAGTCGAGAAGGGTTTCTGAATCCTTATTGGCAAAGGTCATCTTATTAGCCTTTTCGGCGAAATAAGGTGTTACAAGTTACTACATTCGGCACATCGAACGCCAAGTGGTTTTATGATTGGATACTCACAAGTGAGTTTCAGAGTTCGGCATTCTGACGGTCGAACCACATTTACCATCAAGACATACATCTCTCTTGAGTACTTGTGTCCATATAGTCTGGTGTCAATTCGGCGTGCTTATACTCTTACGAATATAATCACTGTGACCGAATCCGGTGTCAACGATTCGTGAACTTCGCAGTACTAGCAGCCTTGTCTTCAGGCTCAAGAATCCAAAGGGCAAGACTTGTTTCTTTCTCGGCCGCAATTGCAAGATCAAGAAGTCAGCGACGCACTCAACGCGACATGAACAAATTTTACTCCTCGGCCGACGAGTTGGCACGCCCCGCATCAACCGAAGGACGTAGTTAGCTAATTAGTTACTTGATATGCGTGCCACGTAGGCTTTGTAATTTTTAAGGTCAACAAGAGATAATAAGATAAAAATCAATATTGATATAAAATATTGACGTGACTTAATCGTAACCATACAAATAGGAAAAGATAAGAATGTATATGAACTGGGAGGTTGGAGATGTCAGGTCCCAAAATTTTAGTTATTTAATGGGCTTCTATATCTACTTTATGAACTTGTGCTGGCATGAAATGAGATGTAGATGTGAAATAAAAGAAGCAAAGCCATTTAGCAGTTAGCACTGATTGAGTTCCTTCCTTTTAGATTTTTTATATTAATAAATTCATTATCGTAACTTTTAATTTCTAATTCGTCTGCACTATCTTAGCCATGACCAAGTTCATATAATTTCGCGTATGGCATACGTGTGTGAAGGATGAAAGGACCCCACGTACTCTGGGATGTCAGACGTATGTGGCACCTCCTCCTCTGTCGCTATCGATGATTATGCGACAATTCCTGCGAGCAATGAGCTGTACAATGGTTCACCAAGGAAAGCTTCTCTTGTTGACTGGGGTATCTGCGAACTGCGTTCATTTTTCCTAATACAATTAGGCCGTGATCAGCTACAGCAATCAGCATTACTGATGTCGTATTTCTACCCTTATCAATTTTCTAGTTACTCGGTCTTCCAACAAGGCTACTTATACTCTCCGCTAAGTGCTAATTACGCTGTGATCACATGCGCATTAAGGCGTCCTGGTCCACACGTTGGAGATTAAGGGGGTGTATTCAATTAGAATTTTAAGAGAGTTTCAGAGAATTAATAATTCCAGATGTATTCAATTATGAATTTAAAAGACTTTATAAAAGTCTTGGTGTATTCAATTGAGATTCTTAAAGACTTCTTACAATTCCCTATAAATTTAGGTGTATTCAATCATAACTTTTTGAAAGTCTCTAAAAGTTTAGGTGTATTGAAAAGTGAAGTGGATTTGAACGAATTTGTGATTTGGTGGATTTTGGAGGATTTCAAGATGATATGTATAAATACCAAAGAGCTTGGCAAATCTCACCTCAACCCTAGAAACCTTGAGAGATTTTGAGCGTGCTGCTCTTTCCTCCAGAGACCGTCTTCTCCCTTCCAGAAACATCGGGCTCCAAGGTAAAAAATTTCTCACTTTGTACATGTTATCTTTTTTTCTCTCCTTCAAGCTTCATGATTTTTCTTGTTTTGATAGTGTTGTACTAGGGTTAGGGTTTTTTTGACCATCAAACTTTTTGAAATTCATGTGTATTGTGAAGATACAAGTATTGATTTTACTATTTTGATCGAAAAGTTATTGATTCATGTATATAGACGTTACTTTTGGGTTAGGGTTTGATTTTACTGTTTGGAATTCAAGTTTGTATAGGTTGTCTCCCTTCTGCATCCCGTGCTGAAAACTTTTTCTGCTTGTGCAGCATACTATTTGCAGTCAGAATCTTGATTTGCTAGAAGGGTCTAGCGATCACTAATCTTTTTCTTTTCAAGTGCAGCACTCTTGCAACCTCATTTTTTTTTTTCTTTTTATCTTAAATAATAAAAAATTATTTCAAGCCTCAAAGTTTTTTTTTTAGCCGAAACATGGTAGGGTGAAGTTGTGGACAGAGTTAGTGTTAGCTTGTGCAGGGTTGCACAACTTTCTTCGCAAGGAATGCCGTTGTGATGAATTTCCAATCGAATCAAAAGATGATGAATCTTAATCAAACTCAAGAGCAACAACGACAGATTGCTAATGCATGGGGAGCTGACATAGCTACAAATATGTGGACATATGTTGTGAGTGATAGCATTCAAAGATGAGAAATAGAATTAATTGTTTTTACGGATTGGAGTATGCAATTTGTGTTTGAAAAACTTTGATAGCTAGTTTATTTTGTAAGCCTTTACTTTCAAGATTTTGGATGCCAATGTTTAATTTCACTTTGATAGCTACTTAACATTGCATGTGAACTTGGTATTGTGATTTGTATTAGTAGGATGAAACTGATTTTGGCTTGTAAAGGAAAGGAAATTGTTGATCAAATTCTCTGAAATTGTCTAACCCTATGTAAACAATTCTCTCACAATTCATGTGAATTCTCTGGAAGTTATAATTAATTCACTCAAAATCTCTGGGAATTCATTTTTTTCTCTCAAACGCTCTCAAATTCCGTAGATTTAAATTCTCTGAAACTCTCTCAAAATCCTAATTGAATACACCCTCCTAAACTAGCCTTTGGAATTCGCTCCGAATCTTCCAATACCACCAGAAAAATTTCTAGAAATGAGTTCGAAACCTTAGGGTTTGTTTGGTATTTTATTTGAAAATTTTTATCATTTCTCAAAACATTTCTTAAGAACTTTTCTTGAAAACAATTTTTCTTAAGACTCAAAAACTTGTTTGGTATGCGATTTATTAAATTTTACAACTTAAACTTGACAAAGAGATCCAAAAAAAAGGGGTCGAGGGAGAAAAAGGAGAGAGGAGAAAAGAAAGTAAGAATGTTTTGAGAAAAGAAAAAGAAGAGAGAGGATCATATGAGATAGAGGGGAAGAAGGGTGAGACAAATAATGGAGAGAACGAAGAGAGCGGATCGAAGGAGGGACAAAAAAAGGTAAAAAAAAAAAAGAAAGAAGGGGGAGATAGAAAGAAGAAAAGAGGTATAGATTTGGGGTGAGATGGGAGGAGGGAGAGAAAAAAAATGAGTGAGTTTAAGTTTAAAAACTCTAAAAACTCACTTTTTGTTTTTTTAGAGAATAAATTATATTTTTTAGTTAGTCTTAAGTTTAGTTTTTAAAAATAATCATACCAAATAAGTTTTTAAGGTGTCTCACAGATGCATGACTTAAATTATAGTAATGCGAATATGAAAAATTACATATTTTAATAAGAACATTTAAACATACAAAAGAACAATTGCAAGAATAGAAAATTCACTTCAATCGTTCCACTCCTCCACGTCATCATTAAGAATATCACAATGAAAAATAAAAGCACTGTCATGGGATTCAGTACTTCGGTCGTGATCACATATGCTCTCCAAACCTCCTTGTTCCAGTTAGCACATCCCTTGTTAGACACAACTCAGTGACAACATTGCTCATGTCCTTTCGATCTCTCGATATTGCTGCAGAACAAGCAACTCCTATTCTTGCAATGGAAGTTGAGCACTTCACAACCCTTTGTCTTTGATCATATGGGACTTGATTCCCACTATTACTTATGGGATTAGCGCTGCTGCTGCTGTCTTCTATTTGAACAAGTAGTGGATCACATATTTGTTTCACACATTTTGGTAGAGCCATCTTAACAAAATATTGCAGGTTCATATCATCTTTAAACATTGTTATTTGTTGGCCTCTTGTCTGTTAACATCTCCAACAACAAAATTCCGTAGCTATATGATGAGTCCATATTATACCATATATTTTACCCTATTCTTAGTTATACATTATTGGTTATTTTAGTAAAATTTTGATACTTTATTATGTATTTTTAATGTAAGACATTCGACTTCCTCTAGAACAAAAAGTGATCAAACGGATGAATTTTGGAGTGATTCCAATCAGAGGATGATTGTATCAAAATTCCAGATTTTTTTACCTAGCCGTTTAACCGTGGCAATGAAATTAAAGCCTAGCGTGCAGCTTTCCCAAATTAACATTTCTAGGACGTTTTGAGTATTTTAGAGGTCAAGATGGCATATTTTGAGGAAGATTCCTTATGTAGATTTGTTAGGGATTTCTCAAGCTTTAAAAATAAACATTTTGGGACCAAATCAAAGTTGATTTGATCGATCAAAAGTCTAATTTTCTGAGAAATCTGAATTTCAATTTAAATAGAAAACCTTTTATTTTTAACTATTTTATTCTATTATGTTTCTTAATTTTTAGAAGACATTTTCTAGATAGGATTTTATTCTATTAGCATTGATTGAGTTCCTTCCGTTTAGAGTTTTTATGTTAATAAATTCATTATCGTAACTTTTAATTTCTAAATCTTTCTGCACTATATTAGCCATGACCAAGTTCATATAATTTCGCGTATACATGTATGTGTACGAAAGGACCCGACAGACTCTGGCTGTTAGACGTATGTGGCACCTCCTCCTCTGTCGCTATCGATGATTATGCGACAATTCCTGCTAGGAATGAGCTGCGGAAAGCTACGGAACACACTATGAGGGTGGATTTTTTTTTTTTTTTTTCCAAACTGCCATGTCAACCGTGTCATATCGATTTTGTGTCTATCGATAATGGTACGGTATTGTACTGTATAGAAATTTTATCGTACATCATTGGTAATGGATACTATTGTATTATCGTATCGTACCAAAAATACAATATAATATATAAATTATAAATAGATAATTATATAACACATATTTATAATATTCCAATAATTTGAAAATAAAGCCCTACTTATATTAGCATTGTTGTTGGTGACTTTGATTTCTTGAAATGGTGGAAATCAAACACAAAAGAGTTCCTAATTCTTTCACAAATAGCCAAGATATCTTTGTAACCCCCACTTCTACCATTGCGAGTGAAAATGCATTTAGCCTAGGAAGGAGGGTTGTAGACCCTTTTAGGGCATCATTAACTCCTAAAATAGTAGATGCACTAGTGTGTACTAGTGGTTGGCTTAGGGCAGATGAAGTAAACTTCTACAAGGAACCAATGGAAGATATACTTCAATTTTACAAGGAAATGAAAGAAGAGGAAACAAGAAAGATATACTTTAATTTTTTTAGTAAATTTGTTATTAAATGGTTTTCAACTTTAATTCTTCTTGCTACTAATTAATATGTTTTCTTTGTTTGTAATATAGGCTTGACACAAGCTCAATCTTCTACAAGTTCAATGCCCCCTCCAAAAGTTTTGACATCTCAAGCTCGAATAACTGATCGATGAATTATACTTTTTGAAGTTTAGTTCCAATTTTCATTTGGTTTGAAACTTTAATTTCTATTTGGATTGTTAACTTCTATTTGTTTTGGTTCGTAACTTCTATTTGGATTGTAAGCTTAATTTTCATCATGAATCTTGATGCATCATTTGAATTATCGTGTGTGTGAATTGTGAACGATGAATGATAGAAGATCTTAAGCTACAATGTATGAGATAAAGGTACGAAAAAAAAAAAAAGTTTTGCCCTTGAATTGGGTTAAAAAAATAAAAACAGATTTTGTCTCAAAACAAAATAGCAATTACCATTGGCATACCATGTCAACCGAACTTTTGCCAATACTGAATTTCGATATACCGAAAGTTTGGTACGGTAATTGACACGAGGATTTTGGTACGGTAATCGTAACGAACCCATCCTTACACACTATTGCAATGGGACCCTCAGTCTCGCGGTGAATGGCCTCTCATTGGAAAAAAGCTGGTATGATCGTCGTAAGGTCCCCCCTTGGACCTTCAAAAATGCCAACGGACTACTAGATAGCCCACTTGCTTATAACTCAAACCCTAAAGGTAAATCTGGGCCGAGTGGGTTGGTAAGAATCATTGAGCTTGAGAATGGTGAGTCTTTGCGTGGCCCACCTCTCATGAATTCCACCTCTCAGCCCATAGCAACTGAAGTTTCGACACCTAGTCGTGTGGTATGCCCTGCACGTGCTACTGGTGGGGAATTAAAAAGAAAGGATCGAGATGAAACTCACTTTCAAACCTTGAGAAGAAAATAAAAGCCCTGCCCGTTGTTGGCATACTTTCGCAGGCGGCTATGATCAATGGAAAGGGGAAACGGAGTCGTGGCTCTAGAGGCAAGAAGAACAAATTGACGCATACATTTGAAGTTGATGTTGAAGAGTAATTTTAATTGCTTTCATCCCTCGCAGCCGAAGTAACAATCTGTTTATGTTAAATGATGATGGCAAGGTAGTACCTAATACTTCGGCTGCAAGCCAATATTCATTCCGTTGATTATTTGTTTCAAATCTGGTTATGTTGTTTTCATGCTACAGTACGCTTTTAAAATATAACTCAAGAGTTTAATTAATTTGAAAGCATCCATGACTCAGTCCTCCAAACAAACTCGAAATTAGCCAACAATCCGTGAATCACATCTTGAAGAAAATGAAGGACAAAGCACTCCACAACAAAAAAGAATCAGAAAATGCAGCATGCACAAAGAAACCCAAAATTTATAATCTAAATCGAAAACTCTTACTGATGTTAGGGAGCGAAAAGAACGAATCATTTTTGGCTCCAACGAATAGTTCGATGAGGGTCTGCCGAATTTATCGTCGAACTAGCATCTGTAGTTCCTAACGGTTCGAAAGTGGGTGACGGTCTATGCTTATAAATCAAGAGAAAAATGGGATCAAGGCGATTGCAGCTAAACAAAAACATGACGGACTTCTTGATTTTAAAATGGTGTTACTGAAAATAAACACAAATTGCATCAAAAATGAAAAACTAGTAATTCTAAGAATTCGAATGAAGTGAAATGGTCCAATTTCTATATTCTAAAAGTCTCTTAAGGCATCCTGGTTCCCATCAGCACATCCCTTATAAGACACAACTCAGATACAACATTGGTCATGTCCTTGCGCTCTCTCGGCATTGCTGCAGAACAAGCAACTCCTATTCTTGCAAGTGAAATCAGGCACTCCTCAAATTTTTGCCTTTGATCCCTGCCATTTTTTTCTTCTTTTTGAAGAAGTAGCGGATCACATATTTCTTCCACGTGTTCAGGAACTGCATTCACAACAAAGCTGTGCAGATTCAGACCGTCTTTTGTTGAGAATCAATGTCAAGCCCAAAACCATAAGTAATCCACAACCCAATCTAAAGTCCAAGTCCATATCTAGTTTGATGATGTAATTGCTTACAATTGCAAAGTTAGGTAATGTTAGGTATGGTTGAGTGGAAAAAATTAGGTGCAATTAATGAGTTTTGTGTGGTATTAAATAATCTTAGTTTAATTAAGTGTGTGGTGTAGCTTTCATTTGGTTTGCTATAAATACCCAAGTCCCTAAGCATTGTATATCATCCAAGGAAAAACAAAGTCTTGAGCTAAATAAGAAAAGCTTTGCTAATTAGTTTGTTTTGTGAGCTTTCTTTAAGAGTGTGCTCTATTTTCTTCTTCTTGGGATCATTAGAGTTATCTTGGATACTCTTCTTATTCAACAATTGGTATCAGAGCCAAGTCGGTCAGGGATCGTTCTTGGTAGAGCATTGGTTGTAAAGTCTCTTGAAATTTCGAGTATGCTCTGTGGTTGCAGTTTTGACTGATCTTCCACATCAGAAAAGATTTCTTGAGATTATTGATGGGGTTATCACAAACCTTGAGAGAGAGCTTCTTTGTGTCGAGAGTAGTGTATTACTCTGCAGGGTAGTCACTCAAGCTTGTTCGGTGTAGTCAAAGTCTTGCCGATACGATAGGTGATCTTCAAGTTGTTGGAGGAATCAAGAAGCTCAACAACCAAAACTATAA